>NC_141105.1:21659853-22234853 GCF_041138505.1 Cibotium barometz | reverse complement strand
GTCTAAGTCGAACATAAGAGCTCCTCCTAAAAATAAACCACAAACCAAATATGTAGCCCAATGATTTAGCTCAAACTAAGTAAGTGATCTAGTCCCATGTGTGATTCTCTAATGATGACAATGTCAACTAGTGCAAAGTGAAGTTAAGCAAAAGAAAAGGTACACAACTAATGTAACAAATTGAGACAATAAATAGACATTGAAGTGCATAAACTTCATAGTCAAGGGGCTACATCACCTTATGTAGCACATTGCCACAAAATTGGCATTGCTAGTATCTTCGTTACCACAAAATAGCAAGAGCTAGATTCAAGTATTCCTCCACACATAAATAAGGAATTTGTTTTATCACATCTCTTTGTCAAAATTGAGTTTTCAAACAATCGGTAGAATTAATCTATTATAACTCCAAAAGTTACTAAAGGTTTACTAAAAGATTTTTCTATTTTTATATCCAAATCCATCTCTCTACTTAAAAGGTTTATAGATATTTTCTCCAATAAAAGTCTCAAGTTTTTCTTGAAAAACTTGAGACTAAATAAGCATTTTATTATAAGCCTTTTCTTGAAAACTTGAGACTAAAATAAGACTTTTCTTCTTGAAAACTTGATACTCCAATATACCTTTTTTCCAGTAAAATTCTCAAGTTTCTAAAGAAAACTATGCTCTATGACTCCATAGAAATCAACCAAATATGAGAATAAATTATTATTTGGTTTTATCTACATAAAGCATATTCAAAATTCTCTCAATTGATGCAAATTTGGTAGGTCTCACATGAAACAAACCATAAATTTGAAACCAAACATATTCAATAAACCATTAGAATAAAATAAATTTCAAGCTTTGCAAACTACAAATGAGAGTAAAGCTTTAATAAAAAATGAAACACTCCAAATTAAAAATTACTTACGTGAGGGTCCACCCAAGATCCACACACGTGTAGCCTAACCATGAAGAAGCAATCCAAGTGCATGTATTCCATGGTCACAAATTCATCAACATTACCAAGAGGTTATAGGTGAGCTTGGGTAGGCTCTAAATCATGTACAACGAGAATCCACACCCGAGCTAGAGACCACATAACCCTAGCCTAAGTCTACACCCTCAAAGCATGCATGTCCTACACCATGCACCTAGAGCCCCCCCTCCCAAGGTATGAGCCCCACAAGGGAACCTCCCTAAAAAATGAGCCATAACCCAACAATATAGCCTAATAATTAAATTTGCCACTAAGTGAATTATTAATCCTCAATTGAGCCTCATTATGTCCAAACACATGACATAACAATCTTCAAAATTTAAGTAACGATCTTCAAATTTTGAGGGTAAGTAGTTTCCTCGTAAAAGTAATCCGTTCTTGCATGTATCATTAAATCTTTCATTGCTCATCTGCCTTCACATGTGCTCAAAAAAGTATCTTGACCTTGTTCATAAGTCTCTTGAAGTGTAATGTGTCAAAACTAATCGCATTAAGAAACTAGCCTTCGAACCTTATAGGAATGCATTCACATGTGCTCAAAATGCCTTGTTTATAAGACTCTTGAAGTGTAAATTATCAAAGCTAACTGCTCTAAGAAACAATCCTTAGAACATTATAGGATGCCCCATCCAATCTTAATAGTTGCTAGTTCAAGAACCTCATAGCAAATTGTGTCCAATTCCATAAGAAACAACCAGTTCTCAAGGCTCAATTTTGAAAACTCAAGGCTAGAATACATATGATATGTGAAATAATATGCACTTTAAAAACAATCCAACTTTCTCAATTTTTATTTTTAAGGAAATTTACAACTATGACCAAAGCATCCCCCCTTCCATTGCAACATGATGAACTCGATCACAGCAAAACGATGCTCAAATCCAACAACTCCACCTTAAAATCTAAGAGCTCAAATGATGCTCCAATCCACAACACCTCCTTGGAATATGAGAGAGTCACTAAGATTTCTTGGTTTGCTCTCAAAGGTCATGTGTGACCAATGAGCTTCCAAGAAAAAACACTAGGTCTTTTTAACTTTTCTTTTTTTTTTTAAGTTTATAAATGTGCTTAAAACCTCAGCCAAGATTATAATATTTTTACCAAAAACCATAACTATTTTTTGAATTTGTAATCAAGAGAGATACATACCAATCATTGCAGCTCATGCTAGACATTGTATCCGAGATACGACACAATTTTGGTCTAATGAAAGCATTCTTCGTGGGTGGCAAAGAGGGTGCTTGTACATACTTATGCATTGGAGCAGTACCCGCAATGAGCATTGAGGATGCTTATATATACTTATGTATTAGAATACCTGATAGTTTTGAGATTTTGTGAACAAGAAGTATGTTATGTTTTCCCCTTGTATAATGATTTTACCAAATCTTAATGTGGATGATTATTTAGGTAAGACGGACTCTGAGGATTCTATTTTTTGTTCTAATTGAGCTCTAATTGAGCTCGATCTCACATGGGATTTTTAGTAAATACAAGCCTTGATTTAAGGTTGCGAATATTGTGTTGGATTGTGGAATGATAAGGTAAGGGTCAACTCAACATGGGAGTGGTGGGATTTTCTTAGATTCATTTACAAGAGTGTAAATGTTTGAAGAGGGGAAGTATGTTATGTTTTTAGGTGACCCAAAAGATTAGTAAAAGCACGTTGATTATAAAGGATAAGGCTTATAAGTGACTATAAGAGACTTATAAGGCTTATAAGTGACTATAAGAGACTTATGAGTTAAGAATCCCATAACTATAGCTTTGATCTGTGATAAGATGGATCTGTACCTAGACTATGGGTGCAATCCCCTTCCGATTGTGCATCCTTGATGTAGACAGTCCACTAATGGCCTTGTTTAGGACAAGTTCTGGTGGTATGGGAGTATGGGACGTCGAGGTTGGTTGGTAGAGACGGAACCTTAGCTCCTATATTTAGGGGAGATCTTGTGTGTGGTACGAGATCTATGGTTGGGTGGTGAGCTAGCGTGCTAAACCCCTAATATGGCACCCCTCTATTTGGGTCCAACGTGCTAATAATTAATTAGCACCCGTAAGGGTCCAACACGCTAATTATTAGCGCTCTAAAGTGAAAACCTTATAGATTTTTTTAAAATCTCTCTGATCGTCGTCCTCTCTCTCTCTCTCGTCGTCACATGGGAGACCAGGGCGCACGGAAAAAAAAGGATCAGATCATCGTCGTTCTCTTTCTCATCATCGTCGTTTTCTTTCTCTCTCATCGTTGTTCCCTTTCTCTCGCTCATGCATGGGGGCTTTGCCCTCACTGTGAATCATGAGGCGAAGCCCTTTTTATAACCTTCACTGAGGCGGTTATGCGAAGTTTATGGAGGCACGCCTTTCTTTATGACCTTCACAAAGGTTTCCAGTGACCTTTCATCATAAGGTTTGTGATTCACTCCATCCTTCCTCTCCGACCAATTAATTGATGAAACAGAATTTTGGTGCCATATTAACCAACCTAACCCCCAAGTTAATAAATTTAACCCCCTGGGTTAGCCTTAAGTACACAACACAAAGAGGGCATAATAATAATATTTATTTCAATTAAAACCTGTTACTAACATAAAACTATTAAGGAGCCATGAGTCAAACCTTGGGCGTTACTCTACTGTGTTTCTTCGCAAATATACAAAGACTATGAGTGATCGCCATCATCAGAGGCATGGCGGCTCGGCGCAAACGAAGCGTGTTGAATGCAGAGAGGGACCCCAAACTGCAAAAATGTCCTTCAGCCAGGTTCCAATACGCTTGATTAATTATTTTTTTCCATACAAACATATTAGTATTCTCATATCTTCCAATCGCATCTGCTTGATTAACGATTCACAATGTAAAACCCTAAGCATAAGTTGATGAGTGTGCAATTGAAGGATCGCCGAGGCAGAGAATGGAGAGGGCATGAATGATTTGGCAACCTGCAAGAGTGGCTGTTTTGAAGGTGTCAATGCACTCTTTATCAGTGGAGGTGTAAGCCCAAAACGTCTGCAGGTGTGTGTATTGATGTGTTTTTTTTAATTTTTTTTAAAAAGCAACCTTTTTCACATAATATTTTTCTATATGCATACAACATACACATGCATGTGTATATGCATTTCAATATATCTTTACATATGTTAATGTATGTGTGTAATTATGCATGCATGCATGTGTGTATGTATATATTGCAAGTACCCTATGTTGGCTGGTTGGGGTATTGTCTGACCATTGCGATCCAGTGAAGGTGTACCGTGTGCCTGTTTCAGGCTGGTTACACAGAAAGGGCATGCCCGGGGAGGAGGAGAGTGGGGGTGGAGGGGTGAGGGGGGGAAGAGAATCCATCGTGACCACCCCGGGAGGCTTTGTGCCTGCCTGAGCCCCTGCCCATGCAACAGGTGCCGGTTTTTCTGTAACCAGCCTCAATCCTACACTGTTTTGATGCTTGTTATTTAATATGTCTTTAACAAATAAGATTACAATTGATAAGTTGTTGCAATTTCACTGCAGCTCTATGACATAAAAAGCATTGAATGGATGTGTATTTCATAAGCATCCTCTGTGGGGACCGATGTGGCAAATGTCCTTGTTATTCCCCCAATTAAAAGCCTGTAGTTTTATCATATACATCTCTCCAGGCATGATGGTGTGCATGTTTATCATGCTATTTTCATGTTTATTGCTTGTGGATAATGCTGCATTTCTTTTGTACGTAATATAACCTCATAGTTGTGCCAAAGATTCCTGATGCTCCTTCTCTATGCCCTTGTTTCCAAAGGCTACGATATGTGTTGCATGGTATTTTTCTTTTGCAGATATGGAAAGAGCGAGTCAAAGGTCAGGGTGGAATTGTCGTGGAACCATGTGATGGCAAAAAATGCTTGACACATGTGCTGGCAAATGATCACAAGTTCTTAACAAAGGATGCTTCCATACAGAAGTTGAAGATTTCTAAGAAAGTGGTATGTCCATAATTTGGCCCTCTTTTTTGGATTAGGATGCTCCGAAAGAAAATTGTGGGGTTCTAATGGGTTTTATCATGTGGATTTATCTAGCTTCACAAGGGGTGCCCTCTTGCTCGCTTGTGTTAGAAAATTGTCCTGATTTGAGATGTGTTGATACTTTGATTCTGTGAAGTTTTTAGACTAAGTTAAGCAAGGTTTTGAAAACCCTCTAATTTGTATATGCTTGTTAGTGCAGTTTGTTCTGAAGTACGAGTGGATCGAGGACTGCTTGAAAGAAGGGAAACTTCTCCCGTGTGACCTTTATCATCTAGAAGACCTGGCATCCAATTCTTCTTCTTCTTGTATAACAGGAGAGGTTCAAGCAGTCTCAAACAATGCCCTACCAGAATCGAGGACAACCACATTCTCGGTAGAAATGAAAGTTGAAGACCCTAAGAAAGATACGGAGATATCACATGGGGCATGTCATGTTGTTGATGAGCCAAATGTGATGAAGTTAGGCGTTGAGACTGATATTTCAAGCCCCAAAACTGAGAATTTAATCTTTGATGAGGATGATAACTTTGAGAGAAAGCTGGACTCAGATGAAGAGAACGAATGTGAAAAGCATGACATGGATAGGCATGGAAACTGTGAGCCTCCGGGCTTGAACAAGCATATCACTGGAATACTCAGAGAAATGTGGGACATTTATGAATCTGTGCTTGGAGATGAATGGAGGTCTTTGACGTATCGAAAGGTGAATTTGTCCTAACGGTCACTATATCTTTTATATGCTTGTTGCACATGGGCAGAGAAACTGTTTATCTTGTCATACTTTGGCCTGTATGCAAGCACCTCTTCTTCTCGTAAGGGCTTATAGAATATGGTATTCGGCTAGTTAAGTGCAAGAAGGTTTTGATTCATGCCTACAATCTGCAATGTGAGTGCAGGCAGCAATTCAACTTGAAAAGCTACCATGTAGAATCTTGAACTTTGAGGATGTGAAACATCTTCCTGGAATAGGAAGCTCTATGGTTGAGAAAATCAAGGAGATACTATGCACCGGGCGGCTCCAAAAGCTTGAGAGCTTGAAAGCTGATCCTAAGGTTAGTATATCTTGAAACACACTATAATTTATATGATTATGAATCATTCAGCCATACTGATCGTAACTTTTTTGTCTGCAAAAGAAACCTTGAATTTATCAGCATTCTAAGCATGAGTTGTTCTCCAGTGATAAGCACAAGAAAGTTGCACGCACAGAATTATCTGTTGTAACAAGTGCTGCAACTAGGACTGAACATTCTGCATGACCAACTGTGGGTAGCTATGCTGTTCAGAAGGTTATGTTTTATCATATTCACCTTTAGGAATACCCATTCATGACAAATTGCTTCCATGGGGAGCATAGGCTGTGTCCACTCATAAGATTTCATCTTTTTCCCCATTTCAATGCATTCAAAGAGCATGACTTCGTTTGAGTGATGATGAATACCTTGTATTGCAGATGCCCTCTAATGTTGGTCTTGTATAGAAGAAGAAAAATTCTATGAAAATTTTACATTGGATTGTTTTATTATGTACTTGACACTAGGACTCTCACTTACCATGCAAGCTGACGTTGACAGGTGCAGACATTGCAACATTTAGCCTCTATCTGGGGTGTAGGACCCAAACTGGCCCAAAAGCTTTACCAAGCAGGACATCGAAGTGTGGAAGATCTGGTGAAAGAAACTTCATTGTCCCAAATGGCACGAATAGGTGTCATGTACTATAAAGATCTAATGCTGCGTATTCCTCGAGATGAAGTAGAAGCAGCAGAGAAGTATGTTCAAAGGGTAGCTGAAGAACTCTGTCCAGGGGTACACTCACAAAGTTTTTAATGAAGTTTCTTCTTCAAGTGTTAATTTTCCTAAAATGGTACGTAATTGACTCATGCTTCTTTGCTTATGTGGCTCTTTTGCTTGTTTGTGTGGTGATGTCCTCTTATAGATATGCATAAGAGTTGCTGGGTCATATAGGAGGGGAAAATTGACATGTGGTGATATTGATTTTTTAGCCACTCATCCAGATGGTTACAGGTATCAATTTTGCAACCAACGTCGTACAAACTGAAACTTTTATGAGGATTTTGGTTTCACCACATCCAAAAGAAAGTAGGGTCATGTATACAGTGTGCTCATTGACTTGTGGTATGTTATACACAGGCACATCTAATGTGATACATATAAAAACCTAGAATTTTCTGTTGTTTTGCAGCCATAGGGGCTTTCTTCTGAAATTGGTAGAGAAGCTCAAAAGTACTGGTTTTGTCACGGAGGGTCTACATTGCACTGACCATAGCTCAGAGGTTGATAACACTCATGTCTGTTGGAATCTCTGTGATTTTTTTTGGTTTTGGCAAGACACCCTTACTCTTGTAACTGACTCAGTGGATCAAATCAGGGCACAAAGAAGGTGGATACATTTATGGGTGTCGGTCGAATACCCCAGCATCAACATTATCGGCGATTAGATATTAAGGTTATTTAGTCCTGCTTTCACCAAAGCCACATGAAGAATCGGTCATTACAAATCTATGGATTCTATTTGAAAATATGTATGTGATTGCTTTTTCTTTTTACACGTACAAGAGCTCAACTGTGGAGTTTTGGATGTATTTGAGTTGCAGGTGTACCCTAAGGAAGCATATGCCTTTGCTTTGGTGTATTTTACTGGCAATGATGTTCTCAACAGAAAGTAAGTGTAATTTCTACTCAATGCTCCATTTTCCACTGATCAATCAAACTTGAACCTGCATTTGAAATTTTCATAAAGGTGCAAAAATGGTGCATATGCTGAGTGCTTGTCTCTTCTTAAGGTTTATGAGATTGATTTTATTTCCCATTGAGATTGATTTTACAAAACTCTGAACTGAGGTAGAATTTTCATAATGGTGCATATGCTGAGTGCTTGTCTCTTCTTAAGGTTTATGAGATTGATTTTATTTCCCATTGAGATTGATTTTACAAAACTCTGAACTGAGGTAGAATTAATCTGACTGTAAAATATATCTAAATCACTTTTTTCTGCCTGGGGTTAAGTAGGCACAAAAAGGTAATCTGTAGTGTCTACTGATATCATGATCGTTTCTCTGCACAGGATCAGATATGCAGCACAACGCAAAGGCTACAAGTTGAATGATCAGGGTTTATTCGTTCGATTTGGTGGGAAAAAGGTATTTTATGATTTATATAGTGTTTATGTATTTATGACATGCAATAAAAATTACACACTGCATGATTTTCATATCCATTTATGGCATTAGAATCCAGGTAAAATTCTGTGTGTGATAACCATGATACGCTTTCCATGGTATCAATGAACAGGGCATATCAAGTACAAATTGTATACCTTGTGAGACTGAAGAAGAAGTTTTTAGTAAGGTCGGGTTTCCATATTATGAGCCTCATGATCGGAACTTGTGAAAATATTTGAAGAATTTTAGATATGCTAAGGCCCATTACACATCGCCATACCCCTGCCTGCCCATGCTGACATAGTGGGGGTATCCACCGCCCATAATTCATGGGCAGGCAATCTCCCCTGCCCATACATGTGTGTAACGGGCCTAAGTAAGTTGTAAAGTTCACAAAAATCAAATCTCCTATTACAAGTGCTCTTTGGGGCTTTTGATACAAGTACCTTGACTCTTTTGGATGCACATACAAACCATTCCCTATTGGGAGTAAAGGTTGAAACTCGCACCCTCTTCTGAGCAGCCTGGTGCAATAGCCCCTTTGGGCAAACTTATATTTTTAGTGATTACACGTTGCCAAAAAGTACTTGTATACAAAGGTGGCATTGACATCAATGTTACCTCCAAACTATAAACTGTTTATGTACAACAATCCCGCAAAAATTTAGTTTTCCTCTGTAAATTTTTCCCTTAATCTGCAAAATCTCTAAAATATAATATTTGAGATATGCAATCTTGTACATAAAAACTGTACATTTTTTCTAGATCCCACAATGGGGTTGAATTTGCACTCATCCTATGTGTCCTTTCATGTTTTAGTTGGACATGTCTCTAAAATTGTACAAAAATTCTCAATGAGGATGGTGTATAAAGTTGAATGTGTTGAAGCAATGATATATGCAAGGTCATTTACTTTTTTAATACAAAATTTTACCCTAGATCGTTGGCGCGTAACTTTTTTTGCAATATTTATCACAAGCCCGGACATCTCTCAATATGGAAGGGGTTTGGTGAACTCCAAGATATCTAAATATTTAAAAAGTACAAGCTTTGGGAATGGGGGATTATCTAGTACAAAAGATCAAGCACGTGAAGCTTGTTCTAGGCTTGACATGGTTTCTTGGACATAGAAATGGACTCTTGATCTCAAGTGTCAATTGGAAAGCATATATGACGAGCTCTAGAGGATTTGAGAGAGATTTGGCTTTCAAACATGGTTCTACATGGTGCTCAGTGCTTGCACACATTTTTAATAAGGTGGAATACAAAGGATGACACTGCTAAAATCTTGGATGGTTATTATTTTTGGACAATCCCCAATGGAAATTTCATTCACGTTATTACATCTGTAAGGTAAGCGACTAGGGAAACTTGTCGAAGAATTTTTGAAGGCTTCTATCACGAAGAAATATTGAAGCCATTAGACACTTGCTATTGCGATTGGGCACTTGCTATTACCACGAGGTATTGTATCTGAGGCATATTGGCTTATCGATAGCTTTATGGGCCTATGATTCAGGCCATATTGGCTAATGGAAAGCTTTATGCGCTTACGATTTTGCCATATGGGTCTATAGGCAACTATGTGGACTATTGGATAAGCTATATTGTCTAGTATCTACATAAATATATAAATTCTTGGCATTTTCATGGGGCTTTTTTTTATAACATCTCGTGTATATGAATTATTGATGGTTGTATAAGGATAATCTGGCATCTCCCATGGAGAGAGTAAGTCCCTCAACACTTGTCCATGATATTTTTTTACTTAGGTAATAAAATACTCCAAAGGGCGGGGGGTCGGTCTCTTTCGGCCTTTTCATATATACAGATCTCTCTTTTACAGTTTTGGGGAATTAAGTGGTATATGTTAAAGGTTGTGGCTAATTTACGTTTTTAATTGAATTAATGGTCATGTGTTTTGAGAAATCCCTTCGGCCCCACTCCAAGTTACATTGGTATCATAGCTTCGGCTCTTTTACAGTCTTGTGTGAAGACGATCCTATTGGGGCATAAATATTGGCTATTAGTGTAGTTAAACAATGTGAGCCTATCCATTTATGGAAGCAGATATGCATCATGCGCTGCATAAGCAGAAGAATGTTTGGCTTATGGATATATGAGTTCATGTAATCTACTTTGGAAGCACATACTTCGCTTTTGTGCTTGGACCAGTTTATTGGTATTTGGGTTATTCTATTGAAGCCCACAATAGTCTCTTCCAAACTCATGACTGCTGAGAGATGTAATCGCGGTGTTGAGTGTATGTGGGAAAGCACCCTAGAGGTGCAAGATATTGTGGTAAGATAAGAATGTCACATGTGATATTGTATGGTGTGTGAGTGTTGACCAAAAGAGTGGAAAAGAGAGTGTCACATGACATGATGATGTGTAAAGTGGGATAAGGCTAGGAGGACTGTATCATTGTATGGTTCATTTTGTAAATACAATAGAGAGCTTGTGTTGAGTGTGCTACTTTGTTTCTCATGGAGTTTTTAGTGTGGTATAACCCACCTTAATCTTATGTCTATCACTATAATCAATTCCATATTAAGATATTAGGATTGTTAACATGGTATCAGAGCTAGGATGGGCTCTTGGTCATGGTGAATACTTATGTATAGTTTTCTTGTTTATGAGGTTATTTGATTAAGCATTATTTTCAGTTTATTATGAAAAAATTTAGCACACTCGTTGTCATTAGTATTGCATTTGGAGAGATTATTTTGGTGATTGGAGAGAGTCTTGGAAGCTGCTCATGGAGAGTTAGAGATTATGGTGCTGCCATGGAAGCTGAAAATGGAGATTTCAACAAGTATGAAGGCTATGGAGTCTTTAGTGTCAACAAGGAAGCTGCCAAGGAGACAAAGGTGTCTCAAAAAGGTTGGTTTTGTGAGTTTTGTCTTAACTTTTGGTTATTGAGTATGGGAGAATGATCTTGTGGAGGTGCATGCTTGTCAAGATGATGGCAAGTGAGATGGTGGACTCAATGGAGTTCACATGTGTGTGCATCAAGAAGAGGATGCACTTGTGTGTTTCTCAAGGAGATGAGAAAAGTAGTGAAAGTTGTGGGAACTTTCATATGTGTATGCACCTATGGTTTCTCAATGGGAGAAACTTGACAAAGCAGCCTCGAAGTTTGTATGCAAGGAAGTAGCATGCAAGTAGTGAAGTTTGATTTAAAGCGTGCAAGGCCATATTAATTGCTTGTCACGGGAGATGCTATGCATTTTGGAGCTCAATGTAGCCATGCTAATGGTTACTTGAAACCTCAAGAAGAGAGGTTGAGAGAAGAACAGGCACGGTATTGACAACTCAAGCCACTGTGGTGGAGAAGCCTTCTTGGAGGACTAGGGAAGAATGACTGTAAAAGTCAGTTAGATGATGGTAGCTTGACAAAGCTGGGCAAAATTGCAGATGTTACAGTATTTGTGTGGAAGATTAACACGAGTGAAACGAAAGCTCACCACAAGGAGGTGAGGCGGTGATTTGGACTACAAGAGGATGTTCGAGTAAAGAACACTACTTGCAGGCAAGGCGGCAACCCTTGCACACAAACTAAAGAAGCCCACAACCTGCAGGAGTCGCTGTGGCACACAAAGCCAAAGAGAAAGACAAGGGAAACCGCTACGAAGCTCTCAACAAGCAGCACTACAAAAAGTAAAGGGAAGCCTAAGAGAAGACGAGCAAGAGGTGAGGGTCGCAAAGAAGAAAGCAACCAATGAAGTCGACACAGAAAGGTTGCAGTCAGAGTTGCCATGAAATCTCTAGAGAAGAGAGCTTGGTTGCAGAGAGTAGCCTGTGAAGGACTCGAGAGAAGATGACCACGTGCTAGGTGGGTCCACAAAGAAAAACAAAAGCACATGGCACATTCCAACAATAGCAGTAGGAGCGTCTCCTCTAAGTCTGGCATCCACTAGGTTCCCGCGCATAGATGAGGAGATTCTCATTAAAGTGTTAATTTCAACCTTAGTGAACATAAGGATAGTTCACACACCCACCATTGTCAAAAAATAATTGTCAAAAAATAGTCCATGTCTTTGACGCTTGTTCATATGGTGTTGAATACTAAATCTAATCGTCTTTAAGGAGATGAAATCCACACATGGAGGGTCCCCTTCCCGGTTGCGGCTAAAATGGTTTGTAAATCATCTTCACCCATTGGTATGAGGGTTGCCTTGCCTGAACTCACCGAGAAGCTCAAAATGGTTGTCGTGTGATGTGTGCATGAGCGATGCACGTGCAAGGTGCACACACATGGGTTGGTTCCCACCCGAACTTCTATGTTCAAATTGGACTTAGTGGTTCCGCTGTGAGCGAGTTGACTTAAAATGGACTCGATATCTAAGATGGTAGACACGTGCATACACACTCCAATTTCGCATTGAGGGGGAGTGTCGAGAGAGGCGTGTTGCATTTGGCAATGCTACATTGGTGTTATGGTGATGGGTCAGTTGTGGAACACTTCGATTACGAGGGGGTGTTGAGAGATGTAATCACGATGTTGTGTGTATGTGGAAAAGCATCCTAGAGGTGCAGGATATTGTGGTAAGATAACAATGCCACATGTGATATTGCATGCTGTGTGAGTGTTGACTAAAAGAGTGGAAAAGAGAGTGCCACATGGCATGATGATGTGTAAAGTGGGATAAGGCTAGAAGGCCTATATCATTATATGGTTGCAATAGAGAGCTTGTGTTGAGTGTGCTACTCTCTCTCTCTCATGGAGTTTTTAGTGTGGTATAACCCACTTCAATCTTATGCTTAATCTTGTGTCTATCATCATGATCAATCCCATATTAGGATTGTTAACAATGACTAATATGATAAATAAGAGATTGATACTTTTTATTTTTTGTTTGTTTTGTGTTTAGCAAATATGCATTTTGGATAAGTGCTTATCCTTGTATGTGTATACAAGGAGAAGGGTGAATTGCCTTGAGTTGTTTTAATGAAGCATTTTCAATGGTTGAAAAGCTTGGTATCTATGGTATACATGATTATCATATGGATTTATGGCTCCCTTCACTCGGATGTATTGGATTCATGAAGCACATAACTCATGGATTGAGGATGCTTCTATGGATTTCTATTGGTGGTAGCTAGAATGGATGTTCAACTATTGGTGGCCAAAATGCCTATAAACTATGTGTAGCAGAAATGTTTATGAAGCACCGGGACTATGCTTGTTAGTGATGTTTATCTTATGTTACATACTTTAGCTCACCTCTCCTCCAAGGTGTGTGACCAGAGTACCAACACATAGTGTATGTGGTAGAGTGAACTTAAGCCCAAGGTGTGTTAAATTGCCAACACAGAGTGTAAATGGTAGAGTGGACATGTGGTATGGTACTTATGTCTACACCAAGGGTCATGTGGACATGATGCCTGTATGGTAGGGGGCTTACATCTAAACCAAGGGTCATGTAGACTGAGGTCTACTGTAAAGATTTTATAGCTTAATTAACATGATTAAGACTTAATTAATGAACATAAGACAAATGCTGTAGGAAAAGACTGAGTGATTGCATTAAGACGGGGCCTTTCTTAAATAGAGGCCGAAAAGGTACAACTAAAGAGGCACATCCCTTGTGAAGGGGTGTGGCTCTTGAATCAATGGTTATGTCCTTAGGACTTAGGGGTGTGTCTTTAATAAATAGGCATGTTCTTTGATAGTGACCCATGTGCAAGGATGTGACTCTTCACAGGTGTCTTTACAGTTAATAAGGGATGAAGGGGTAATTAGGGAGAGATTAAGAGAGTAAGTCACAATTGTGACATTCCCTCCCACTTAAAATAAGACTCCGGCTAAGAAGAGATGGTTGTCTTTGAAGGAATTCCGAAAGAAGTTCTGGATATTCCTGTAAGTCTTCATCACTTTGCCCAAGTAGAGTCCGAATCATCAAGATCTCTCCATTTAACCAAAAATTCTGTAGTGAGCTTATGTCGTGTTTCTTTCTGTCTAACATCAAGAATTGTCTATGGAATTAAGAGTATGTGTTCATCTTCGATTTCTGGAACATAATCCAATTGCATACTTCTTGAGCCAAGAAATATGGAAAGTTGGATGAATTCTACCCCAAGAAGGTGGTAATTCCAACTTATAACCGAGGGATGAGTTCTTCTTAATAATACGAAAGGGTCCATAATATTTTGGACAAAGCTTTGGAAAGACTAATTTCACTGTCTTGTATCGATGAGGGGCAATATATAATAATACCAAGTCTCCTTCTTGAAATTCAATGTGACGATGCTTATTAAGTGTGCGCTGATATTGCTCTTGTACATTGACCATCTTATCCTTAATCTGTAAACATAATATCTTGCATCTCTTGACTGAGTTGGTATGCTAAAGCCACTTTATGTTGAAGAACAAAGTTGGCAGGAACAAGGGGAGTATGGCCATAATCTGCTTGAAAAGGTGTCATTCTAATAGCTGAATGATAAGAATTATTATAGGCAAACTCCACCAAAGGTAAATATTCTCTGCATATGAAGCTGATTGAGACTGAACATAATGACAGCATTTCTTCCAGAATTTGATTAACTCGTTCCGTTTGTTTATCTGTTTATGGATGATAAGCACAGCTAAAGAGTAAATTTGTACCAAGAGACTTGAATATCGAAGTCCAAAAATGTCATGTAAATTTTGGATCTCGATCAAAAACTATAGATTTTGGCAACCCATGAAGTTTGAAGATGTACTGTATGAACAGTATTGCAATATCCAAAGCTTGGGCTACTTTCTTGCACGGAATGAAATGTGCCATCTTAGAAAATATGTCAACCACCACAAGAATCTGTGTATTGACTTTAGAAGAACGTGGCAATGAAGTGATAAAATCCAGACTAATACCTTCCCAGCGTTCATTTTTGGGAACTACAAGTGGTTGAAGAAGACCAGCTAGAACTTGTCTGCTAGCTTTCATACGTTGGCACAAAAGATATGTTGTGACAAACTTAATAACTTCTTGCTTCATTTGAGGCTAATATTATGTAGTCGTCAAAAGATGATATGTCTTGTTGATGCCTGGGTGTGTAGCATAAGTGACCTTGTGATGTTCTTTCACCAAGACTCTTCGAACATGAGTATCATGAGGTACACAAATACGATCCTAATATAATAAACCATCCACTAATGTATATGCTCCATAAATCTTAAATTCGGAAGAAGTTGCATTTTGAGAATTGAGAATTTGAAATGCATTTCCAAAATCATGATCCTTTGAATAACGATCCTTGAAACTTTAACGTATATCCATTTCAATTGTTGAAATAGCCAAGACTAAAGCTGGTGGCATATGATTGGGGGCATCTACCGCAACCACATTGGTAAGACCAGGAACACACTCAATTGTCATATGAAAATTGGCTAAGAATTCGACCCAACGCGCGTACCTAGCATTCATAACTGGCTGCATGAAGATGTATTTCAAAGAATGATGATCTATTTTCACCACTGAATCTGCACCTCATAGCTTGCTATATATGGAGTACTGGTGTGTCCGTATAGCTTGCTATATGGAGTAGTGGTGTATCCATGAAACACATTTGGTGAGTGTGTGGATAAGGTGATGAAGAAGAAGAGAAAAAGATGGGAAATCTACTCTCTTTTCTCCTCTCTCTCTTTTTTTTTTTTGTTTTAGGTCGATTGTAAATCTATTCCGTTGTTTGTTGTTATCAACGCATGCCAGGAACTAGCTTGATGCATTTAAAATTCATGGTCACATGCAATGGCTTCAGATCTAAGAATTTTTTGCACTGTGGATAATCTCTAGAAGAGGTTTAAAAAGCCTAGAGCATAGTTCTAGATTTTTGCTTAATTATTGTTATTTTGCTTGCATTCATTAGATAGGTAGGTTAGCAAGTAATAAACAAGCGAAAGATCACAAAAAAATTCACAAGCGACTCTTGGTTTTCACTAGCTTTGACTAACCTACTAATTTTTTATTAGTGGAATCATAAAGCTAAAACATTTACACAATATATTAAAAAATGGATTTCATTAAGCCAAAAAATCTCAATCCTCATGTTTAGGAGACCCAATTTGAATGCATTGAACTTGCAAAAACAAGCAAAAGAAAAACTTGAAAAACCAAATTTGAAAATAGGAAAAAAAAACTTGAAAACTAAATTTATGGGCGACCTACATTTTGGAGACTCCATTTTTTTATTTATATGAGAGTTTGTGATTCTCACGTCCGTGAAAATATTTAACACCTTCAAAAATTTTGAGATTGCATTTTCACGCATGTGAAAATATCCGCCATATAAAAATCTCTTGCTTTTTTTGGGCACGTGAAAATCTATATTCTCATGTACGAGAATCAAGTTGATTGAGAAAATCTCAATTCTCAAAAATTCATTAATGATTGGGAGAATTTGTTGCCTTATCACGCTGCGAGAATCTGAGGACCATCAGGAACTCACACTTGGCACTTGGCATAAGCAAAATTGAAGGAAAAAAGAGGAGGTTAGAAGAGCAAAAGTGAGTAGGAAGAAGGATCGGAGAAGTGGGGAAACATCCTCCATGTACTTGGAAGGTGAGGATATGAAAAAAGTTGAGACTAAAAACACCCCCTCTCAAAGTTGACTTCGGGAGATAAGGGGAATTTTCTCTCAAAAGGAGAGAATCCTTTTATATATATATATATATATATATATATATATATATATATATATATATATATATATATATATATAATACCTCAAAGTCTCACATATAAAGAGAGACAATTTGTCTCTAGTTCAACTCTTAAGCACTTGTGCTTATTTTTGTGTATTTGTGAGACTTAAATTGGATTCAATAAACATTTTCACTTCACTTAAGAGGCGTAAGTTAGTCTCCCTTGTCCTGTTGGGCCAACACACCAGAGAGAGAGAAAGAGAGAGAGAGAGAGAGAGAGAGAGAGAGAGAGAGAGAGAGAGAGAGAGAGAGAGAGAGAAGAAAAGCACCAAAAACATCAAAGAAGAGAGAGAGAGAGAGAGAGAGAGAGAGAGAGAGAGAGAGAGAGAGAGAAGAAAAGCACCAAAAACATCTAGAATCTCCAAAAGAATCTTAAAACCTTAAAAAATCTAAACAAATCGTAAGATAAAAAACCTAGAATTTTGCAATGACTGTAATATAGAAATATTGGCTTTGTGTACAAGCAATGTGATTTGGGATGGTAGTGATTGCAATGTACACATCACATTTGGTTCACAAGTGAGAGGGTTGTAAGGATTATTGATGATTGACATTATCTTCCTCTTGGTGATTGAGATTATACTCCTCTTTGTAGCCCCTCTAGGCATTTTCTATCAAAGGCTATATAGAATTTCGTGTGTAGAATTGTGTGATTGATATTTGTGTAAAAGATCAATTTCTCTTAATCCCTTGCTTCTATTGGTTTAGATGAGGAACATCTCATCATATTATCATCTATCATGTTGTCATTACTAAACAAATTCCTTCTTTATAATATTAATCAAATGATTAGGTTGTGCAAAGTTTTTTTCTTCGGTCCCATGAGGAAACATCTCTTCATTTGTGCATCATTGAGTTTCTTCTAGTCCCCTCACATCATGAATTTAGCATTTTCATGTGTAACAATATCCTCAAGTTTCTCTCTATCTGTAGAGTTTTGTTACTACACTCTACCTAGGGCTTTGCCTCAAGAATCCATACATGAAGATTGTCTCCTTAAAAATCCATAGATGAAGGTTGTCTCCTCAAGAATTTGTAGATGAAGGTTGTCTCCTCCAGAATCTGTAGATGAAGGTTATCTTTTAATGTTCTAAAGTTTGCCTTTATTATAGGTATCAAAGTGATGAACCATCTACTGGCCTTTCCCTCTTGAAGCGTAGTGTCAAGATCTTATGACACTTTGGAGAAGAATTACTCACTCAAACACAAAATTTAATATAACATAGACTTTGCACAAATTGAAGACCAAAACCTTACGTAAACAATTCAACAAAATAGCATAAACCATGAAAGCTTGAAAATAGAGAAGAAGTCACAATCGACACATGGTTGGGTTTAATCTCCCCTAGGTGAGCGTGGCCAATCATACCGCTAACCCATATTTAAATATATTGATACTTGCTTTTTACAAAAAGATACTCCAAAATAAAGCCTAATAGCTTTTTGAGTCTTTGAGCTCCTTCCAAAAATATAGCAAGCCTAATTATAGAGTCTTGGGCCTACCAAAAGCATAAAAATACTATTTGGTATGTACAAAGGTTTGAGGCTAAGGCCTTTCAAAAATTTAAATGCCAAATATGAAAACCTAAGAGGTAATCACATGTCTTCCAATATATCTCATTGTGGTCCAACACATGTTCCCCCTGTGACTAACACACAATCCACCACTCAGTCATTGCCTACCCCAACATAATATTAGTCAATGCACATAGCTAATTAAACACATTAATCTTAACTATATCATACAAGCGCACACATATGATTAAACATATTAATCCTGAAAAATGATATAAATTAAAAGATGCATCCCATACACAAATACTGACCCGATCTACATACTTCACATATGGAATTAAAATAATGGCATCCCCACATTTTTATGTGAAAGCAATGATTGCATGGGAGTTCCCACTTGGCCATAGGGTTCATGACTAACACATAGGTTCTCAGTGCATGTACCTTGGTGGGACAATCCAGATTTCCAAAATCTTAGTGGGGCAATCCAGATTTCCAAAATCTTGGTGGGGTAATCCAAATTTTCAATGCATGTACCTTGGTGGGGTAATCTAAAATTTTAAAAGCTTGGTGGGACACAATCCAGATTTTCAAAAGATTCACAAACAATTACATAAACTAAACAGGATTTTGGTAGATCCATCATATTTACATATGAGCTTGGATATCTTTATGGCCATGGTTCTAGAGGACTTTCTTGGGCCATGTGCAGCTTTGCATGAGTTGAAATGACTTGTTTTTCTTGGGCCATGTGCAACTCCTTGTGAGTTAAGAGTATTGTTTATGCCTTATGTAGCCCCCCTTCCTAGATTGTTTAGTATTGCAAAGGTTTGGGCATCTAGTGACTAGGAGGTTTGTTGGGTGTTATCCCAACATGTGTATGAGATTGGGGCTTGTTATGTTTAGCAAAGTACTAGTGACTAGGATAAAATGAGTCACCAAGGGTGTGAACCCTGGTGGTACACAATCAAAGGTATAAAGTGGGTCTAAAACTTGGGGCATGGACTTCAAGGGGGCTAGAAGACTTTAGATGCTGTGGATTTAGTTTTGTCAAGGGCATGTTTAATCCCCCTAGGTTAGACATGTTTCCTATTGTAGTAAACAACTATGTCTAAGCTTTTTGTCTTATGACTTTAGGTGTTGTGGATTTAGTTTTGTCAAGGGTATGTTTAATCCCCCTAGGTTAGCCATGTTTCCTATTGTGGTGCACAATTATTTCTATAGGTAATCAAGTTTCCTTTACCCAAACAAAAACAAATCAAGGGATAGAAACTACTAAGGAAGAGATATACAAACACTGTAGTGCTTTTATTATCATGGACCACACAAAGTAGCAGACTGCCCAACTTGGGATACTTCCCCACACCTGTAGTTCCTGATACCTTCTTATATGAATGATGTGCAATTGATCACATGCTTTAATTTAATGCAAACTGTCGCTCCTTGTAGTACTCAACGCTCAACATCTTAAGTGTGCAAAATGGGTGGTTGACCATAGTACCTCTAAATGTGCTCACACTCTTATAAGCTAAGGTGTGAGAAAAGCCAAAACGTCTACAAATGATGACTCTTCACAATGGGTGGAGGAGAATGTCATAAAATTGAAAACCCAAAAATGACTCACAAACACCAAGGAAACCAAAAAATAAACAAATGGAAGAAGTCACAAATATAACCACGAACAAAGGAAGCGAGCTTGAAGAAGATTTACCAAAAGAGGTAAAGGCTACACATGATGCTAAGGTATCATTAACCTCCATGAAAGCAAAGAATTTTCATGTGAGGAGACACTTGTTTGCAAGTGGCAAAAAGAAAGTTCGTTGTATGATCTAAGGTAAATTGGATGAGAAAACAATGTCTAACACGTCATCTAGTGCATAAAAAATACAAGCAATTAAAACCAATCCACAATGGCATGAGAATAAAATCCATATGACAGGTAAAGAACACAATAAGTGAGCTCAAAGAGCATGCTTAGAATTGGTGAGCTATTGATTAGGTCACTTGTTAAAATTGAACCACATAATTCCAAATCCATAAGGGTAATCCAACCACAAAAAATAAAAAGAGTATCATTTTCCTTTAACAGGAAGAGGTACTATTTATAGAAAACCATCCTTTGAACCATAGAAAGATTTACATGAAGAATCTACATATGATACTATATCATTTTTTAATATTTTACCTATTTTCTCACTACGCTTTTTTTCTTGCTCTATCCTTCTTTTCTTTTCTTTTTTTCTTGCTCTATCCTTCTTTTCTTTTAACTTTTTGAGTCTTCTTGATTGTCTGGATTCCCTCGAGGCTTCTTTCTTGATGCTAGCACTTTAAGGTAAAGCTACTTGTCTTCCAGCTGAATGTTTCTAGAAACAAGATAGACCAATATTGGCTACATTTTAAAGTCATATGATTCAAATCTTGGATGTTCTACATCTGGTCATCTAGGCCTGCATATTCTCAACCTTGAATCCATCTTTGATTTTGAGTGCTATCCTCTCCTTGAGAATCTTCTCGAAGAATCCATCTTTGATTTTGAGTAATATCCTCTTACTAATCTTGTAATTTGCTTCTTTAATAATATGCAATTTGTAATGAATATATAAGAAGTATCAAGAGTCTTCCATGTGGCTGTAGATATTGCTTTGGCAGAATTTCCTAAAGGAACTTTGGTGAGGCATCTACTCCTATCTCCCATGTTATCATGTTAACATGAACCTCTGCTTGGAGTTGTAATGCATGGCCACCCTTCCTCTACACCTATGTCTACACTCATAAGGTGCCAATCTAGCTTATAAAATTCCTTAAGGCCTACAGTTCCCCCAACAATGTTCTTTGCCCTTGGGATGTGCATCATTTTGGCCATAGAATGAAGACATAGTTAGCAGAGATAGACATACAAGAAGAAATCACACAAATTTGTTGCGTACTTGACCATCCTGGAAGTATTGACATTGAGCTTTAAAGGTGTGTAACTGTGGGCTACCAACAATTGAGGGCATCCTTGTGGTTGTGGCCTCGATTTATTAACTTTCTTATGAGACCGTTTATCCTTCATACATTCCCATTTAATAATATTCATTATTGCCACATCACTCATGATTTTTGTTGTTCTTTTCATCATCACTTCTTATTTTTCTTCTTTAGACTTGGATTTTTGTCTTGCTAGCCTCTCTCTCTCTCTCTCTCTCTCTCTCTCTCTCTCTCTCTCTCTCTCTCTCTCTCTCTCTCTCTCTCTCTCTCTCTCTCTCTCTCTCTCTCTCTATAGAGATTGATCGGGCTATAGAGCTGGGGCGGTCCAGGCGCCCCAAGATGAGAGGCCCATCTCGACACCGGCGGAGACTACAACAGAGGATCAGGACCATACTAGCACGGCATGGGAGACGTCCAGTCAGAGTACTCACCATGGAGGACATTGAGGATATCCGCCATCGACCGATGAGAGACATCTTTGGATAGTGATGTGTATGATGCTTACCTTTGTTGCTGGAGTTTTCCTCCCAGATGTTATCCATTAGGAGCTCCTGGTACCGTATTTTTCCTCATAGTTGTTTCAGTTTCAGTTAGTTGTTTAGTTGTTTTTAGCTTTCCTTACACAGACATTGTATCAGATCCACCAATTGTTGTAACCTTTTTGGTCTCATAGGTCATTTTGGCCTTTTGAAGACGTTAATATATCATTTCATTTCATTTCTCTCTCTCTCTCTCTCTCTCTCTCTCTCTCTCTCTCTCTCTCTCTCTCTCTCTCTCTCTCTCTCTCAGTACCATGGTTTCTCTTCTTGAACCTTGTTCTCATCGGCTTGGATTTTTCTTGACTTAATTTTTTACCTCATACCCCTTGTGCCCCTAAACTTTTGTGATTCTTAAAAATTTCTTCTTCCGAGCTTCCTTGGCTCTCGACCTTCTTTTCCTTGGAGTTTTATTTTTCATCAAGTCCCCTTTGACACTCTCTTCCTCAGATTCTTCAAAAGAT
Source organism: Cibotium barometz (assembly GCF_041138505.1). Taxonomy (NCBI): domain Eukaryota; kingdom Viridiplantae; phylum Streptophyta; class Polypodiopsida; order Cyatheales; family Cibotiaceae; genus Cibotium; species Cibotium barometz. The sequence continues at coordinate 22,212,518 of NC_141105.1, read as the reverse complement.
TGAGAACTCTTCCTTAAAGCTCTCAATCTTCTTGGTTTTGGCATCATGTGGAAGGTTTCTTGGCTTCATCAATGATTGTACAAGATCCTTGAGATTTGTAGAACCATTAGTGCATATGTAGTGAGTATGATATGGTCCAAACTAGAAAAACCTTCAAATTAGGCTTTTTAGATCCTAGTGTTGACTCGTGTAGTAGCACCTCAAAGATCCCTGCCCCCTCCACGCATCTAATTCAGGGTGCTTGTAGCGGAAGTAGCATCTAATTCAGGGTGCTTGTAGCGGAAGTAGCACTTCTTGCACTGGGCATAACCTCTTACTCGGGGCCTTGCGCGGATATCTTGACAAGAGACTAATCCCTCGGTTCTTTCAAAACCGAACCCGGAGAAAAAATTCCCTCGCGCCCAGCAGACATAGGCGATTCCTCTAGGATATTTTATTATAGCGTAGTCAAGAGTCTTAACTAACCAAACTGATCTAACCGAACCTGTAAGTCACATGGTCATCTCAAGGAAGAGACTTGCACTTGGATCATAGAGACCAATGCTTTTTTCCTCATCAAGAGGCACAGCCATTGATTTTTTTCCATAGAACAAGGGTTATCCGGGATTTTACTTCAACTATCGTAACATAACATAATTGAGTCTCATTTTAGGTATCCATCAGTCCATCCAATCCCATGGGTTAGCCAACCGCCCAACCACTGTAGTGATAGGATGCATTTAGGAATTTGGTTATGTTTTGCCTCGGGTACCAGGGAACAGAGTTCCCAGGCCCCCTAGCCAGCGCTTCAAGCAAAGTTTAAGATAGTCATACCACTTACACACCCAATATGAAATTGCCTTTTTCACAGATTCAGCTATCTTTAAAACAATCTTTTAATGAAACCATAGTATCACCGATCATAATCCTCCAAAATATCTAGCTTGAATTGTAATTTTCAATCATTCCTTCATCGGTGTACTTATGGTATCATTGGCAACCAGAACGCTCACCACTTGTTCACTCAGGGACCTTTTCAATAGTTAAAAGCTCGTGGTACCCGGGAATATAATCACATAAGAAAATTCCAGATGGACTCTCTATTGAAGATCAACAAGATCAACCAACAGATCCATATAAAAGAGCCATGGACTAATCTGTTGAGGACCACCAAGGCCAATCATCAACGAGATCCATGCTCGAGTTCAGAAAACAACTCTAACTCCTTGTTTCATCTTCTTCCTTGTTGCCGATGCACGCATGGATATCTTCGGCGCTGAGCACCGTATGGTCAGCACCCTCTAGGCTCCTTCGCAGGTAAACTAGCGCTTCACTCATAGGCTGCTTCCTTGGTCCCTCGTCCATTGTACCCCGGAAGCTCACCATTTAAATTGAACCGAGGCTGGTCAAGACCTCGGCCGACTTTGTTACGTGAGACGTCCTCCATTGACTCTCTGTTAGCTTTGCAACTTTATCACTTAGGTTGTCTCAACGACCTCATTCACAAGATGGTCAAAATGCTTTCCCAGCATTCTTGACATAAAACAGTCATTTAAAAACAGGTTTCATAAATACAGTTTCTGACAAACTCTCATCTTTCCACATTGTTCCACATCATTTCTCATTATTCCAAATTCTTCTATATCAATTCACATTGTTTATTCCACATCTAGTCATATGTATTCCCATCGTCCCTTCATCCATTCTTATCCAATCATATCATATTACTTCTCATCACATCTATTCTCATCACATCATGTCACATCTATCCACATCACATCTTATCCATTCACATCTATTCAGGTCCACATCACATTACATCACATCTATCCACATCACAACATATCCATATCACATCTCATTCATTCATATCACATCCCATCCATCTACATTCATTCTGATCTACATCACATCCACATATCATCACATCACGTTCACATCTATTTACATCACTTCACATCCGTTCATATCTACCCAGATCCACATCACATCCATTCACATCATATCTTATCTATTCATATCTAACCAGATCCACATCATATCTCATCTATTCACATCTCATCACATCACGTTCACATCTCACCACATCTCATCACATCCATTCAAATATCATCACATCACATTCACATCACATCACATCCATTCAAATATCATCACATCTCATCGCATCCATTCACATCTCATCACTCCCATTTATATCTCATCACATCCATTCATATCTCATCACACCCATTCACATCCATCACACCCATTCACATCTATCACATCCATCCACATCCATCACATTCATTGCATCCACATCACATCACATACATTATTCCATTCACATCTATCACATCCATCACATTCACATCTCATCACATCACATTCACATCTCATCGCATCCATTCACATCTCATCACTCCCATTTATATCTCATCACATCCATTCATATCTCATCACACCCATTCACATCAATCACATCCATCCACATCCATCACATTCATTGCATCCACATCACATCACATACATTATTCCATTCACATCTATCCTTATCACATCACATTCATTCCATCCATATCACATCACATCCACATCTATATCTATATCTCATCACATCCATTCACATCTCATCACATTCATCCACATCCATCCATTCATTCATTCACATCCACATCCACATCCATTTACATCCCGTCTCATCACATCCACATCCATTTACATCCCGTCACATTCATTCGGCTCTACAACATATCTTATCACATCCACTTTTAGTATTGTTTTCTACTTTCGATACCGATGGGACTTTTCTAAGTTTCTGTCAATTGCTTGGTCTAGTTAAAGTTACTTTTCTGTCAATTGCTTGGTCTAGTTAAAGGTACTTTTTCTCGATCCCATTGAATCTACGTATCACAGTGTTGTTGAAGGTTTAAAAAGGAAAAATAAACCTTATCAAAATTAAATAGTAAAAACTCAGAAAGAGCATTTACATATTTTATTTTCATTCCTTAAGCTTCATTAATGAGAACTAACTCTAAACTTCCATTTACTCATTGGATCCTCGATCCTCCCAGGGATTCCAGATTTCCTTTTCTGAATAAGAATTATCCAAGTTTTCTCGATGGATATTTTCACATTCTTTCTCAAATTTCTCAAGTGAAATATATTCAATATTCTTCTTTTGAGTAAAAGATTCATGGGATTTACAAAAATCAATCATACCCATATTTCTCAATAAAATTAATAATACTCAAAATTTCACTTTTGATAAATACTCATAATTTGAATTATACCAAAAATTTCTCTTTTACCATTTAATTACTTGAATCTCAAATATCATGGAAATTTCTCTTTTTGCATAAAAATAAATTTATCAAAATTTACTCTTTTCTCATAGTCAATTAATTATGTATAATTACAAAAATTTATTTCTCATGAATATGATGAAAATCATTCTTTTTGCATAGGATATCTAATCCTAGAATATGGTAGGAAGTCCTCTTTTAGCATTATGCATAAAAATAAGATATGTATTATTTTCTAAAATTTTTGCCATAGCTTCGCTGCTATTACTAATAATTCTTAAATTTTTTTCTAAAGAATAAAAGCTTGTAATGAAATATGATAGTAGTTCCTCTTTTATGCTTAAAATTAAACTATATTATCCCACTAGATTAAGCTAATTTCAACATTCCTCTTTTTCCAAATTGTTAGGATAATCCATTTCTCATTTAGAATGAATTAGAGTAGTTTTTAACTACTCATAAACAATCCAAAAGAATTTACCATTATTTTAATAGTACCAAATCATGAAAATATCATTTTCTTGATCTCTAGCTTATCAAGTATAGAGTTTAGCTTTGAATTAAGAGACTATCATTGAGAAGCATCCTTTTTCAAGGGATCTAGCCATAAGATGGCTATTCTTTTTAGAGAGAGAGAGATTTACTTAAAGAAAGCATTACAAATAAGCATGATGATGATTAACTTTCTCTTATTTAAACATTAAGACTTTAAGTGAAAGCTTGATTTGAATCAAAACAATCATTTAGAAAGCTTCTCAAGCTTGAGTGAGAAGAAGAAAGTTATTGAGAAATTTTAAAAAAAAACCATAAAATTTGATTTTACCTCCGAGTTTGGCTTGATTCTCTAATTGCAGTGAAGCCTCCGACCAATCAATTGGTCCACCAAGAGGAGAAGAGTAATCCAAGAGTTGTTGTAGAGAGAGACAGAGAGCTCCAAGCTCCCAAGAGAGAAAATTTTAAAGGATAATAAAAAATATAAATATTTTAATATAATATTAGCATGGTATAGCTCCTATATTTTATTCCAAATAACTGAGGGTCTATTTATAGGTGAGAGAGGCCACTAACCAAGTCCAACTGGATTCTAAAATTTTTCAGCTTCAGTTTGACTCAATTTGGACAAGATTTGGACCAGTTTGGCTGCCTTTTTTATTTGGTTTGATCTAAGAGAGAGAGAGAGAAGAGATAAAATATCATAATTTTTTTGAATTAAAAAACCCTTGCACACATGTGAAAAAGGTGCCTACCTCAAAGGTCCCCCTCTCCTTACCAAGGTGTTAAAAATGCATCATTACTCTAAAATATCTTATTTTTTTAATAATATCTCATAATTTTTAACTAATAAACCTTGTACTTAGTCAACTCTTCATCTTATGTGAGAATTTACTCATTTTTGGATAATTTCTTTTATTCTTTGGATTTATCTCATCCCAACGCTTGGATTAATCCAATTAGCCCATTGGAACCTTAATTAGACCATAATCCAAAAATCTCTCAAAATGTAGACCCTCAAGCTAAGGTCCCTTATACCATTTTCAATTAATTCCTAATGCACATTGGAAAGTTCATTTTAAACTTCTAATTTAGGGGAATCCATTTTAGACATTAGGAGGATTTTTATATCCAAAGATATTTCAATTTTGGATTATCTCTCTCTAGGCCAAAACACAAGATCTTTCTTCTATTTCTGAGAGGGGAGGTTCTTACACCTTTACACCTCAAAAGTTGGAGGGAGGAATCTTACATCCTACCCTACTTAAAAACGCGAGATAACCTCATCTTGGAGCTGGAGGATAAACTCTTCCACCTTAAGATCCAACTGATTCTGGGGTTCCTTATAGTTTGGTCAACCCACACAGAATCCTATGATAAAGATCCCTTTTAGACAAGAAGAACATACAGAACTCATCAGAGAACATTCAGAACATACAAAACATTTATATCCTTAACACAATAATGGTCCATCAGACCGAAAATCTTATCTAAACATTCCCCCACGAAAATTTCAGTTATGCAAGTTCTCAATTTTCATTCCTTAATTAGATCCACTGGGTCAAAGGTCAAACAGCAGCAATCTGTCTTCGCACAATCCACTAATCTCATAGTGATCTGCTGAATGTCATAATCGTCTTACTAACATTATCACTAGGATTCTCCCCATTCGTCCTCATTGTGGCTTTGTTCAACTTATCTTCTTTCAACCAGAATTCAAAAATCATCATCTTTGAATCAGAATCTAAATCAATGCATCAATTCTCAACCTGAATTCTAAAATCATATTAACCAGCATTCGAATTCATCCTTTGGATAGCATTTTTGCTTATAACTTCAAGGTCTTAGATTTACTCATATATACTGTCAGTAAAGAGCTGCAGATATATCCACGGTATATACGGGTAGTCACGGTCGTTGGAGTTATAAGGTAAATACCATCATAACTAGGCCTCAAGCAAGTCAGGGATTCCACACAATTACGGTACTTTCATCTGAAGACCCAATTTCCAATTTATGAATCTTCATACTGAATATCAATAATTCATATGAATTTCATCACACAATTACAATCTTTTACAAGTACTTCATAAAATTTTGACATTTCTTGCTTCTCAGTTGATCCACTTTAGTCAATTCGCTCTGATACTAGGCTGAAATATCCCTAACCCCCTCCGCGCATCGAGAATTCAGGGGTGCTAGCACAGCAGAAGTAGCACTTCTTTGCGCTGGGCAGAGCCTCTCACTCAAGGCCTCGCCCACGGATATGCGAACAAGAGACTAATCCCTCGGTTCTTCCAAAACCAAACTCGAAAAAACTTCCCTCTCCCAACAGACATAGAAGATTCCTCCATGATATTTTATTCTAACGTAGTCAAGAGTCTTAACTAACCAAACTCATCCGACCGAACCTATAAGTCACATGGTCATATCAAAGAAGAGACTTGCACTTGGATCATAGAGACCAACACTTTTTTCCTCATCCAAGAGGCACAGCCATTGATTCTTTTCCATAGAACAAGGGATATCCGGGATTTTACTTTAACTATCGTAATATAATAGAATTGAGTCTCATTTTAGGGATCCATCAGTCCAGCCTAACTCCATATAATCTCATGGGTTAGCCAACCGCCCAAACCACTGTAGTGATAGGATCCATTTAGGAATTTGGTTATGTTTTGCCTCGGGTACCAGGGAAGTGAGTTCCCAGGCCCCCTAGCCTGTGCTTCAAGCAAAGTTCAAGATAGTCACACCACTTACACACCCAATATAAAATTACCTTTTTCACAGATTCAACTGTCTTTAAGAGAATCTTTTAATGAAACCATAGTATCACTGGTATCATAATCCTCCAAAATATCTAGCTTGAATTCTAATTTCTAATCATTCCTTCATCGGTGTACCTATGGCATCATTGGCAACCAAAACACTCACCACTTGTTCACTCAGGGGCCTTTTCAATAGTTCCAAGCTCATAGTACCTGCGAATATAATCATGTAAGAAAATTCCAGATGGACTCTCTGTTAAAGATTAACAAGATCAACCAATAGATCCATATAAAAGAGCCATGGACTCATCCGTTGTTGAGGACCAGCAAGGCCAATCAACCAGATCAATGTGGCCCGAGTTCAGAAAACAACTCCAACTCCTTGTTTCATTTTCTTCCCCGACACGCGTGGATATCTGCGGCGACCCAGAGCCCGAGCACCGTATGGTCAGCACCCTATAGGCTCCTTCGCAGGTCACTTGGCGCTTCACTCATAGGCCGCTTCCTTGGTCCCTCGTCGTCCACCTTACCGAAAGCTCACCATTTAAATCGAACCGAGGCTGGTCAATACCTCGGCCAACCTTGCTTACACGAGACATCCTCCATTGACTCTCTGTCAGCTTACAACTTTATCACTTAGGTCTCAAAACGACCTCATTCACAAGATGGTCAAAATGCTTCCCTAGCATTCTTGACATAAAACAGTCATTTAAAAACATGTTTCATAAATACAGTTTCTAACAAACTCTCATCTTTCCACATTGTTCCACATCATTTCTCGTTATTCCACATTCTTCTATATCAATTCACATTGTTTATTCCACACCTAGTCATATGTATTCCCATCGTCCATCCATTCTCATCCAATCACATCATATTACTTCTCATCACATCTATCCTCATCACATCACGTCACATCCATCCGCATCACATCTTATCCATTCACATCTATCCAGGTCCACATCACATCACATCACATCTATCCACGTCACAACATATCCATATCACATCTCATCCATTCATATCACATCACATCCATCTACATTCATTCTGATCCACATCACATCCACATATCATCACATCACATTCACATCTATTTACATCACTTCACATCCATTCACATCATCATACCCAGATCCACATCACATTATATCACATCCATTCACATCATATCTCATCTATTCATATCTAACCAGATCCACATCACATCTCATCCATTCACATCTCATCACACATCACATTCACATCTCACAACATCCATTCAAATATCATTACATCACATTCACATCCATTCACATCTCATTACATCCATTCACATCACATTCACATCCATTCACATCTCATCACATCCATTCACATCTCATTACATCCATTCACATCTTATCACTCTTATTTACATCTCATCACATCCATTCATATCTCATCACACCCATTCACATTTATCACACCCATTCACATTTATCACACCCATTCCCATCCACATCCACATCCATTTACATCCCGTCACATTCATTTACATTCATTCGACTCTACATCACATCTTATCACATCCACTTTTAGTACTGTTTTTTACTTTCGATACCGATGGGACTTTTTTAAGTTTTTGCCAATTTCTTGGTCTAGTTAAAGATACTTTTTCTCGATCCCATTGAATCTACGTATCAAAGTGTTGTTGAAAAAGGAAAAGTAAACCTTATCAAAATTCAATAGTAAAAACTCAGAAAGAGCATTTACATATTGTATTTTCATTCCTTAAGCTTCATTAATGAGAACTAATTCTAAACTTCCATTTACTCGTTGGATTCTCGATCCTCCTCCCCTAGGGATTCCAGATTTTCTTTTCTAAATAAGAATTATCCAAGTTTTCTTGATGGATATTTTCACATTCTTTCTTAAATTTCTCAAGTGAAATATATTCACAATATTTTTCTTTTGAGTAAACGATTCATGGGATTTACAAAATTCAATTCTACCCATATTTTTCAATAAAATTAATAATGCTCAAAATTCTACTTTTGATAAATACTCATAATTTGAATTATGCCAAAAAATCCTCTTTTACAATTTAATCACTTGGATCTCAAATATCATGGGAATTCCTCTTTTTGCATAAAAATAAATTTACCAAAATTCACTCTTTTCTCATAGTCAATTAATTATGTATAATTACAAAAATTTATTTCTCATGAATATGATGAAAATCATTCTTTCTGCATAGGATATCCAATCCTAGAATATGGTAGGAAGTCCTCTTTTAGTATTATGCATAAAAATAAGATATGTATTATTTTCTAAAAATTTTACCATAGCTTCGCTATTACTGATAATTCTTAATTTTTTTTCTAAAGAATAAAAGCTTGTAATGAAAATATGATAGTAGTTCCTCTTTTATGCTTAAAATCAAACTATAAATTTAAATCATAATTTTAACCATAAAATTAAACATAACTACGATTATCCCACTAGATTAAGCTAATTTCAACATTCCTCTTTTCCCAAATTGTTAGGATAATCCATTTCTCATTTAGAATGAATTAGAGTAGTTTTTAACTACTCATAAACAATCTAAAAGAATTTACCATTATTTTAATAGTACCAAATCATGAAAATATCATTTTCTTAATCTCTAGCTTATCAAGCCTAGAGTTTAGCTTTGAATCAAGAAACTATCATTGAGAAGTATCCTTTTTCAAGGGATTTAGCCATAAGATGGCTATTCTTTTAGAGAGAGAGATTTACTTAAAGAAAGCATTACAAAATAAGCATAAAGATTAACTTTCTCTTATTTAAACATTAAGACTTTAAGGGAAAGCTTGATTTAAATTAAGACAATCATTTAGAAAGCTTATCAAGCTTGAGAGGGGTTGAGAAGAAGAAAGTTATTGAGAAAATTTAAAAAAAAAACATAAAATTTAATTTTATCTCCAAGTTTGGCTTAATTCTCTAATTGCAGTGAAGCTCCCGACCAATCAATTGGTCCACCAAGAGGAGAAGAGCAACTCCAAGAGTTGTTGTAGAGAGAGAGAGAGAGAGAGAGAGAGAGAGAGAGAGACTCATTCCATGGATACAATGTATCCCTAGCCTTGTTAGCCCTCAATTTGGCTTCATGTTTATGTTGACACTCCTCTACAAGGGCCTTAGCTTCTTCAAGCATTCTTATTTCCTCCTCTGTATTCGGATATTCTCCAACACCCTTGGGGGTTGCTGGTCTCTCTTTTGTGGTTCCCTATGCCTTCCCATCTGATCTTGATAATAGATCATTTCCTTTCTCTGACTGGGTGGAGCCGGTGTCAGTGGTATCTTCCTCAGATCCATCTTGAATTATGACCAAGGTGTCACCGTTGCCCACCTTTTTTGGTCTTCTCCTTTTTCGGCCTTAGAAGTTGTAATACCTTATGGGTTTCTCCCTTTGTCCACTTGTTTCGCTTGTGCACACGTTAGGGCATTTAATTGCATGATATTTCCAAGCTGCACACTTATAGTCCTAATGGTGGCATGGTTAGATGTAGAAGCATCACCATTGGTGCAATAAGGGAAGCCCTTGATTAGATGATCAACACCACACTTAACACAGGAAAGAATTGGCACAGTGTTGGTCTGTGCTGCTATTGGTTGAGGTTGACTAGCATTAGCTACATTTTAAGACGACACTCCGCTACTCGATGAGGTCCATTAAAATGAAAACATTGTATGGGTCCCCTTCTCATAGTTGAGTTTATGTCTTTTCCCTTCCACTGTACCGTGGTTCAAAACACTGGTACTGGCGTATTATTTTGTAGGACATAATACACTAGTGTGACCTCAGGTGGTTCCTCGTAGGAGTCATTGGAATGAACACATTCTTAAGCTGAGTAAAGTTGACTTTGTCCTCGGGCTGTAAGGTTCGATACCATTGGTAGGCCTTCCCATCTAGAGTTAGGGAAAAGGAAAGTATCATGGTCACATTGTTCATCGGTCCACAAGTTTCACATGTTGACTCAAAGACCTCTAGGTGCTGGATTGGGTCCCCATCTCCTGAGAACTTTTTCATGAGTTTCGAAATGATGTACAAATTTGCCCTTGTGGCCATATTTAGATCTACGTGGGGATCCACTACTATCCTCCGAGGAGTAATCCCCCCTACCTGGACCTTGTCCTCCGCCTATGTAGGTCCTTCTATCCAACCTTGGTCTACGGGCTGGGTCCAGGCACTTCCTTATCACTTGACTAGAGAGAGAGAGAGAGAGAGAGAGAGAGAGAGCTCCAAGCTCCCAGGAGAGAAAAATTTAAAGGATAATAGAAAATATGATTATTTTAATATAATACTGGCACGGTATAGCTCCCATATTTTATTCCAAATGATTGAGGGTCTATTTATAGGTGAGGGAGGCCGCTAACCAAGTCCAACTGGATTCTAGAATTTTCCAGCTTTAGTTTGACTCAATTTGGATAAGATTTGGACCAATTTGGCTCCCTTTTTTATTTGGTTTGATCTAGGAGAGAGGAGAGATAAAAATATCACAATTTTTTTGATTTAGTTTGATCTAGGAGAGAGGAGAGATAAAAATATCACAATTTTTTTGAATTAAAAAACCCTTCCACACATGTGAAAAAGGCCCCTATCTCAAAGGTCCCCCTCTCCTTAATTACCAAGGTGTCAAAAATGCATCATTACTCCAAAATATCTCACTTTTTTAGTAATATCTCATAATTTTTTTAGTAATATCTCATAATTTTTAACTAATAAACCTTGTACTCAGTCAATTCTTCATCTTATGTAAGCATTTACTCATTTTTGGGTAATTTCTTTTATTCTTTGAATTTATCTCCTCCCAACACTCGGATAAATCTAATTGGCACATTGGAACCTTAATTGGACCATAATGCAAAAATTTCTAAAAATGTAGACCCTTAGGCTAAGGTCCCTTATACCATTTTCAATTAATTTCTAATGCACATTGGAAAGTTCATTTTGAACTTTTGATTTAGGGGAATCCATTTTAGACATTAGGAGGGTTTTTATATCCAAAGATATATTTCAGTTTTGGATTATCTACGTCGAGGCCAAAATAGGGTAAAACAAGATCTTTCTTCTATTTTAGAGAGAAATAATTACAAGAACACAAGGGGAGGTCTTATACCTTTACATCTCAAAAGCTGGAGGGAGGAATCTTACATCCTATCCCACTTTAAAAACGAGAGATGTCCTCATCTCGCAGCAGTTGTGGAGGATAAACTCTTTCACCTTAAGATCCAACTGATTCTAGGATTCCTTATAGTTTGGTCAACCCACACAGAATCCTGGGATAAAGATCCCTTAGACAAGAAGAACATACAGAACTCATCATCAGAGAACATTCAGAACATACAAAACATTCATATCCTTAACACAATAATGGTCCATCAGACTGAAAATTCTATCTGAACATTCCCCACGGAAATTTCAGTTATGCAAGTTCTCAATTTGTCATTCCTTAATTAGATCCACTAGGTCAAAGGTCAAATAGCAGCAATCTGTCCGCACAATCCACTAATCTCATAGTGATCTGCTGAAGGTCATAATCGTCTTACTAACATTATCACTGGGATTCCATTCATCCTCATTGTGGCTTTGTTCAACTTATCTTCTTTCAGCCAGCATTCAGAAATCATCATCTTTCAATCAGAATCTAAATCAATGCATCAATTCTCAACTAGAACTCTAAAATCGTATCAAACAGCATTCGAATTCATCCTTTGGATAGCATTTTTACTTACAACTTTAAGGTCTTAGATTTACTCATATATACTGTCAGTAAAGAGCTACAGATATACCCACGGTATATACAGGTAGTCACGGTCGTTGGAGTTATAAGGTAAATACCATCATAGCTAGGCCTCAAGCAAGTCAGGGATTCCACACAATTACGGTACTTTCATCTGAAGACCCAATTTCCAATTTATGAGTCTTCATACTGAATATCAATAATTCGTATGAATTTTATCATACAATTACAATCTTTTACTGGTACTTCATAAAATTTTCACATTTCTTACCTTTCTCGGTTGATCCACTTTAGCCAATTCGATCTGATACCAGCTGAAAGATCCCTGTCTCCTCCGCGCATTAAATTCAGGGGTGCTAACAACGGAAGTAGCACTTCTTGCACCGGGCAAAGCCTCTCACTCGTCGGGGCCTCGCCCATGGATATCTGGACAAGAGACAAAACCCTCAGTTCTTCCAAAACCGAACCCGGAAAAACTTTCCTCACCTAGCAAACATAGGCGATTCCTCCAGGATATTTTATTCTAACATAGTCAAGAGTCTTAACTAACCAAACTGATCTGGTCGAATCTCTAAGTCACATGGTTAGATCAAGGAAGAGACTTGCAGTTGGATCATAGAGACCAACGCTTTTTTACTCATCCAAGAGGCACAGCCGTTGATTCTTTTCCATAGAATAAGAGATATCTGGGATTTTACTTCAACTATCGTAACATAACAAAATTGAGTCTCGTTTTAGGGATCCATCAGTCCAGCCTAACTCCATCTAATCTCATGGGTTAGCCAACCGCCCAACCACTATAGTGATAGGATCCATTTAGGAATTTGGTTATGTTTTGCCTCGGGTACCAGGGAAGTGAGTTCCTAGACCCCCTAGCCGGTGCTTCAAGAAGCAAAGTTCAAGATAGTCACACCACTTACACACCCGATATAAAATTGCTTTTTTCACAGATTCAGCTGTCTTTAAAAGAATCTTTTAATGAAACCATAGTATCACTGATATCATAATCCTCCAAAATATCTAGCTTGAATTCTAATTTCCAATCATTCCTTCATCGGTGTACCTATGGCATCATTGGCAACTAGAACGCTCACCACCTGTTCACTCAGGGACCTTTTCAATAGTTAAAAGCTCGTAGTACCCGGGAATATAATCACATAAGAAAATTCCAGATGGACTCTCTATTGAAGATCAACAAGATCAACCAACAGATCCATATAAAAGAGCCATGGACTCATCCATTGAGGACCAGCAAGGCTAATCAACCAGATCCATGCCCGAGTTCAAAAAAACAACTCTAACTTCTCGTTCCATTTTCTTCCCCGATGCACACGTGGATATCTTCGGTGACCTAGAGCCCGAGCATTGTATGGTCAGCACCCTCTAGGCTCCTGCTGCGCAGGTCATCTAGCACTTCACTTATAGACTGCTTCCTTGGTCCCTCATCCACCGTACCAAAAGCTCACCATTTAAATCGAACCGAGGCTGGTCAAGACCTCGGCCGACCTTGTTACGCGAGACGTCCTCCATTGAATCTCCGTCAGCTGCTAATATAACTTTATCACTTAGGTCTCAAAATGACCTCATTCACAAGATGGTCAAAATGCTTCCCCAGCATTCTTGACATAAACAGTCATTTAAAAACAGGTTTTATAAATATAGTTTCTAACAAACTCTCATCTTTCCACATTGTTCCACATCATTTCTCGTTATTCCACATTCTTCTATATCAATTCATATTGTTTATTCCACATCATTTCTCGTTATTCCACATTCTTCTATATCAATTCATATTGTTTATTCCACATCCAGTCATTTGTATTCCCATCGTCCTTCATCCATTCTCATCCAATCACATCATATTACTTCTCATCATATCTATCCTTATCACATCACATCACATCCACATCACATCTCATCATATCTATCCTTATCACATCACATCACATCCATCCACATCACATCTCATCCATTCACTTCTATCTAGGTCCACATCACATTACATTACATCTATCCACCTCATAACATATCCATATCACATCTCATCCATTCATATCACATCACATCCATCTACATTCATTCTGATCCACATCACATCCACATATCATCACATCACGTTCACATCTATTTACATCACTTCACATCCATTCACATATACCCAGATCTACATCACATTATATCACATCCATTTACATCACATCTCATCTATTCATATCTAACCAGATCCACATCACATCTCATCCATTCACATCTCATCACATCTCACCACATCCATTCAGATATCATCATATCACATTCACATCCATTCACATCTCATCACACCCATTCACATCTCATCACACCCATTCACATCCATCACACCCATTCACATCTATCATACCCATTCCCATCCGCATCTCATCACATCCACATGCACATCCACATCCATTTAAATCTCGTCACATTCATTTACATTCATTCGACTCTACATCACATCCACTTTTAGTACTGTTTTCTACTTTCGATATCGATGGGACTTTTCTAAGTTTCTGCCAATTGCTTGGTCTAGTTAAAGGTACTTTTTCTCGATCCCATTGAATCTACTTATCAGAGTGTTGTTGAAGGTTTAAAAAGAAAAAATAAACCTTATCAGAATTGAATAGTAAACTCAGAAAGAGCATGTACATATTGTAATTCATTCCTTAAGCTTCATTAATGAGAACTAATTCGAAACTTCCGTTTACTCATTGGATCCTCGATCCTCCCCCCACCCAGCAGGAATTCTAGATTCCTTTTTCTGAATAAGAATTATCCAAGTTTTCTCAATGGATATTTTCATATTCTTTCTCAAATTTCTCAAGTGAAATATATTTAATATTCTTCTTTTGAGATTCTTTAAGCTCCTTTTTATCTAATCTCCTAATTCAATAAATAAGACCTAGGCACATCCTTGGGCATACCTCAATGCCATGAGTGTCTATTAATACATTTTTACCTATTTATAGAATCTCCAAAATGAAAATGGATTTCTATCATGCCATTGTTTTTAATCTTTGAGCATTGGAAACCCATATTTAGTCAATGTAAACCATCAATCAATCTATTTGAGTTTTTTATTAATAAATACTTTTTACTACGTGGACCTATCTTGTGTGTTTTCCCATCAGTTAGAGGTTTCTCATGTTCTCAATCCTCTTTATTAACAAGCCTCATAGTTTTTGCACGCATTGTTCCCATAGCTAATCCTTGCATCCATGGCATTACTGTTGTGACCATTGATACCATGTTGAATTGTGTTGAGTTACATTGACTTGATCAAAGTGTTGACCAATCTAATAACACCCCTTCCTCTAGCTACTGACATCCAATCCCTTTAGATTGTGACTAAAATGATTTGGAGATTGATGTCGAGATGTCAGCGGTGAAGCTCTATCTAAATATGACCATGACCCTTTATAGCACCCATTTATTAGACATGTTTCCTTGGAAAGATTTACTATAATTGAGAATAATCAAAATCTTTGAAGAAAATCTAACAAGAGTTATGCAGCATGCACTATCCCATGTTGGTGTGGTGATGAGGATTCAACCTAAAGTTATCTCAACATGAAACATGAACACTATGGTTGGGTCTTGGTGGACCTAATCCACTTTTTTCTCTTCTTTGACTATGGCATACTCATCCAGTTGGTGGCCTACCCTACTTGGTGTAGAGTGCCTTAGTGATCAAATTGACTTCATATCTGCCATTTATAAGATGGTTGTAGCCTTGAGCTTTGAGAACATTTTTAAAATCTAGTGAGATGTGTTGTGTGGGTTTCTTTGAAACCTTAATTGACCTCTACTATGGTTGAGGTTGTTTGGTTGGCTTTGGCCACCTCCACTTTTTAAGTAGAGTCATATTGTCCTTGGCTATACAAGACACTTTTTGGCACCCACTTTTGAGTGGCATCCTCTTTTTGGGGGTTGTTGACACTCTTACTTTTGGTTGTAGCCTTCCCCTTTGTTGTTAGCAAGGTTAAGATTAAGAGTTGATTGGGGTGTTTGACTTGACATGGTTTTGGATAAGATTAGGAGTTGATTGGGGTGTTTTACTTGACATGGTTTTGGATAAGATTAAAGAGTTGATTGGGGTGTTTGACTTGACAAGGTTTAGAGTTTGTTCGGGGTGAGGAGTACTTGAGACAAATATGTGGCAAGGTTTGATGATGAGGATGATCATGGTGTCCTTATGCATTAATAACAACATGGTAACATCTCCAAAGGAGGGGAGCTTAAGAGTTACATTTCCTTTCCGCTACCTGATTGTGCAATTAGTGATAGCAAGCCATCCTCTTTTCTGAGTAGAATGCTTTCTTTCATTATGCCTAAAATGGCGACATAGAGCTTATAAAACATAGAATCTTAGTTTCAATGAATAATTTATCTTCTACATATTCAACAATCATGGTTTGGCAATTATTGACTGTAGTGATGGTAGTTATTTATAGGTCTTAGGATAGGATGGCCTAAGGAAGTCCAGTCTCCCATGATATTAAAATTTAAAAATAAATTTTGAATTGATCGGGAGGAATGGGCACATAGCTACATGGTCCTTTTAAGGAAACTCCAGCTCAATGTGGATTTCACTATTGGCTCTATTTTAGCCACACCTTGGAGGTGTGGAGGTGGCTTTATATATACCGTTATTTGTACACTTTTTGCTTTGGCCTCTTTGGGGCTTCCTTGGTTAAAGCCCAGTTACCTTAAGTTAAACATTGTGTTTTTCATTTGCTAATTTTTATTTTGCCTCTTGTTTTTTGTGAACTTAGAAAAGAATATCTTAGGTGGTGAGAGATCCGTAGTATCACTTTAATCTTCCTACCATCAATCTTATCTAAGGTATTTATCCTTATAAAAGGGACCTAGGTCTCTGTTCTTGAATTTTTGTTTGTTGTTCTTATTAACACTATACATGAGCACCATGTCTCCTTGTTTAATGTTTATATTCTTTAGTTGGTTTTGCCAAAACATTTCTTGCATCGTCATTTTTCAACCAGCATGCTATAAGTGGAGTTTCTCATTGTGTTATTCAAGAGCAAGGAGTCCTTCTATGAGGGTAATGAGTCTTTCCATGAGGGAATTCCCTTGAAGCTTATTCCTGTCCTAGATGTAATTTAAAGGCTTGGAACCAAATACTTCATTGACATGAGTGCATCAAGTCCAAACATAAATTATAAAGTTGTGTGCAATTATAATAGCCACCTTGTTTGTTGTTCTTAACACTATACATGAGCATCATGTCTCCTTGTTTAATGTTTATATTCTTTTGTTGGTTTTGCCAAAACATTGCTTGCATCGTCGTTTTTCAACCACCATGCTATAAGTGGAGTTGCTCATTGTGTTATTCAAAGAGCAAGGAGTCCTTCTATGAGGGTAATGAGTCTTTCCATGAGGGAATTCCCTTGAAGGTTATTCCTATCCTAGATGTAATTTAAAGGCTTGGAACCAAATACTTCATGGACATGAGTGCATTGAGTCCAAACATAAATTAGAAAGTTGTGTGCAATTATAATAGCCACCTTGTTGGAAGTGCCATAAACCCATAGAAGAGAGGGTAGTTTTAGCTCCCATTATAGCCTCTACCATCTTGGTCAAGATATTACACACAATTTTATTTGCACTTGAGGTACATGTAAACTACTCATCTCAAAAGGGTAACTGATCACTATGGAGATAGAGAGAGAGACATACACTCAAATAAAATGAATGTATGAAGGGTGCAGTTATTGTATTCTCTCAACTATAGGTGACAGCCTGTGTTATGAAGCTTGTTATAGAGATAGCACTCAGGAAGTGATAGCTTGTGTTGAGCAATGGAATAGTCTACAATACTTCTAGAAATTAATCAAGGGAAATGTTTCCATTCCATTACATCTCTGTGTTACACTCCGCTATGTGTTGTGTCTCAGTTTTAATAAACATACTATGTATCTGTGAGAGAGTGAGTGAGATATGCAATGGAGAGTTGCAAAGTGAGAACTGTGAGAATGTGAGTGAAAGCTTGCAGAGTAGAGTGGTGTTCTTTGTGTCCCCATGACTACATAAAAGTTGGTGTTCATATCTAGAAACTCTGGTGGGTGACTACACGTCTCCCAAGAATTGCCTAACTAGTTTGTCACACCAGACTACTGTCGTGCCATTCCGCTCAGAGGAAAATTAGTGAGAAACACCTGGCGATCTTGCTGTGAGGAACACAAACATTCTGCTAGGGGAAACAACCTGCAAGGACAAACTTCCTACTGAGAACTGTGTCGAGGAAAACCCTTATCGTAACTCTACTAGACCGCTACTGCAACTCCGCAGGCAGCAACAAGGAAACTTCTGAGAGAAAGAAACTCTACAACATTCTGGCTGGAAAACTCTCAAGTTGAGGAAATTGAAGTGTAGCAGGAAAACCTCAGCTGAGTAGCATTCTACGCCTTCAGGCAAAGGAAAGTTGTGGGTCCACAAAACAAGTTTGCGGAGAAACCATAACATAGAAGGAACTTTTTGGAAAAGTCAGTACGGAGAACCTTTCACCACACAACCCAATCAAAATCAGGCATGCCTTCCACATGTTCATGAAATCAAGGATAATGAAAAGTAATGCCTTCCAAGAGATCCTCTAGGAAGCTCGCAGTTGGGTGTGCCTCACACTGTCAAGAAGTCGGTGCGAAAACTACTGCAACCCTGCACGAGCAAGAGGAAGTGTCAGAATTCAGGCGCAATTTAGACCAAGAAAAGGAGTGCCAAGAGCAAGAAGTCGTGCATAGTCCAGGTTTGAACATCCCAAAAAGGGTAGAGCAACAAAACTAAGAAGAACAACCATAACAAAACCCCCAAAAAAGGTTAAAGAGAGCCATGGCATCATTAGCCAAAATTTTCCCAATATTCTCAGGAGAGAAAGGGGAAGATGTAGATCTACATGTGAGGAAGTAATATTGGAAAGTAGCCAGACCTCGGGATATGGAAGAGCTAGAGCTGAGTGAAATTCGCAGAGATGCTTTCATGAATACCTTCAAAGAAAGAGCCACGGAGTGGGTGTCAAGATATCAAGACAACCATTTCCATACCTATGAAGAGGTTATGAGATTGCTTTTTTGGGAAGATTCCGTAAGATAAGTCTACAACTAAACTCTATAATCAAATGAGAGAGCTCCGACAAGAGGGCATCCGACAAGAGGGCATGGATGTAGAAGCCTATGCAACAAAGCTACTAAGCTTGAGGCAGAGAGTGGCGGAACTAACCCGACCCCCCTCAATGCAAATTGTTGTTGATTGGTTTGTCCAAGGGCTTAAGCCGGACATTCACGATGTAGTAGTCAGCACAAAGCAAGCGAAAACTGAAGAGGAGTTTAAGGAACTGGTTGAGCTGGCCAAAATGGTAGAAAAAAGAAGTTGAGAAAGAAGACAAAAGAGGAAGCCCAAGAAGAGTGTCACTACTAAAGAGGTCGATTCAAGCAACTCCTCACCACAAGATCCTCCAGTCAGTAAAGAAAAAAAAAGACAAAAAGAAGAAAATTGGGAAGCACAAGCAAGCCTCAGAGAATTGATGTTACAGGTAAAGCAGCTGATGCAAGAAATGAAAAAGAGCAAAGGCTCAGATTTCCACAAAAATGTGTTCTATTCCTAATGCAAACAGGAAGGTCACCTCAAGAAGGAATGCATTGTGCCACCAACTTGTACCATTTGTAATATGTGAAATCATAGTACATGAAACCAGAGGTACAACATGAAAAATAGAGCTCCCATGGTGAACAACATGGAAGGAGCGAAAAGAAGACCCCAGGAATGGGATGGTATTGGAATAGAGGCCACATAAATTATTCAAGAAGAAGAGGCCAAGGACAAGCCGGTGGTTCAATAACCTTCACATGCTACTATTGTCAATAGCCTGGACACACCAAAGAAAAATGTGCCATGGAAAAAAAGCATGATGAAGAAAGACAAGCATAATTGATGCAGCTCAAAGAAAATCCGCCAAGTGCCAACATGATGCAGGTAGATGACATACAAATGGAGATTCATGACATCTTGGTAGTCACAAGGGCTAATGAATCCGATGTAGTAATAACTCCACTAGATAATCAAGACTCACCCAAAGCCCACAAGAAGGCAATTGTGAACTGGGGACAGCAGGAAAAGGTGAGGATTCAAACTACTAAGGAAATAGAGAGAAGCCAAGGTAAGCAAAAAGAGGATCGCTCACGAGAAATCATTGCAGATCCTTTGGAAACAAGCGAAAGCAAGCATGTAGAGCACCTCAATAAGGAATGCTTGGAAGAAAGCCATAAGAATGCCAAAACCAATGTAATGTCAATGCTGCTAGATAGATAGGTCCGGCTCAGGCTGGACTTATGTCCGAGATTTAAGGCCAAGATCCTGATGGCAGGCATTGAAGGACTGAGCAAGGAACTGAAGCATTCAGTAGAAGAAAACACCTCGGAATACAGCAATATGCAAGCCAAAGAACCCCCAACATTCAAAGATAATGAATTGACCTAAGTCACAATTCAACTGAACAACATACTCATCAATGAGGCAGTGCTAGATGGAGGATCTAGAGTGAATGTCATCAGTGAGGAAACTGCATTAGAATTGGGCCTCAAGTGGGAGCCTATTCCGTTCAACATAAGAATGGCAGATAACAGGATGGTGGTACCTAAAGGAATCATCAAAACTTAGTGGTTATTACCATAGAAAACCACACCGGGTCTTACGAGGTGTTATTGGGAAGGCCCTGGTTGAGACATGGCAAAGTAAAGAAGGACTATGGTAGGAACAAAATCACTATCAAAAAGGGAAAGCAAAATGTTCATGTTGATCTTTCCGATACAAGCGGATCAGTAAAACCTGCTCATAGGCCAGTTCAAGCTGAAACATTCAACATGTCAGAAGGCTTTGATGATGATGAAGAGAATAGAATACTCCACGAACACCTAGACGTGGTGCCCCTATACATGTTGCATGTGGATGAAATAATAGGGCATTATGCAGAAGCAAAGGGTGAAAACACGGAAGTAGCAAACAAACAAATGAAGAGAAAGGAAGCAAATTCCGCAAAACAAAGGACTTAAAACTGAGCAAAACCTTACAGGAGAAAGCCTCTGAAGAAATTAAATGGCCTCGAAATCTGGAACAAGAAGAAGAGATTCAGGAGATCCGAGACTGGGTGCAAAAGAAAAAGGAGAACGAGAAAAACAATGCCTCAAAAGTAAGCCCAGACAAACTACACAAGGTAAATCTAGGGGATGGAAAAGAAGAAAAGCATGTGAAGATCAGCCTGGAAGAACTGGAAGAAGAACTCAAACAAGAGTTAGTGTCCTTGCTAAAGGAATACTAAGATGTCTTTGCTTATGAAGACATGGAGGGCATTGAGCCTAAATTCTTCCAGCACAGCATCCACTTGAAAGAGGGAGCTATACCTGTTAGACACCAGAGGTATAGAATGAACCCAAATTATGCAAAGGAAGTCAAAGAGGAAATTGACAGATTACTAAGGATGGGTTTCATCGTGCCAATGGAAAAAGCTGCCTGGATATCCTTGATTGTAGTGGTCCCCAAAAAGAATATGAAAATCACAATTTGTGTGGACTACCGCAAGCTAAACGCCGCAACAACTAACTCAGATCCCTTTTCACTTCCATTCACGGACTCCTTGCTAGATGAGGTAGCCGGAAAGGAGATGTATTCCTTTTTTAGATGGTTTAGCAGAGCAGGCAGGCACAACCAAGTGAAAATGGATGGTTTAGCAGCAGGCAGGTACAACCAAGTGAAAATGGATCCAGAAGACATGGAGAAGACCACCATCGTCAATGAATGGGGTGTCTTCCACGTAACTATCATGATGTTTGGCTTGAAAAATGCACTGCTACCTTCCAAAGAATGGTGCATGAGATTTTCTATGACTACCTGACAGATGTCATGAAGGCTTTTATGGATGCTTTTAGTGTGTCTAGAGACAAGGCAAAACACATCTAGCATTTGAGGCTATGTCTATAGAGATTCAGAGATACAAGGCTGAAGTCAAATCCGACCAAGTATGCTTTTGCAGTAAAATCAAGAACATTGTTAGGACACATTGTGCCAGTCCAAGGATTGGCTATAGATCCAGCTAAGGCGGAGGCCATATCCAAAATGTCTGCTCCTCAGAACATTAAGCAACTTGAAAGGTTCCTTGGTAAGGTGAAGTGGCATGCTAGACTTTTAAAATATATAGCACATGTAGCTTACCCATTTTATGCACTCACCAAGAAGGATGCAAAGTATGAATGGAATCTAGAGTGTCATAAGGCATTCCAATGGTTGAAGAGCATGGTGTCATCGGCACTAGTGATGATCAATCCATAATGGAATCTAATGTTCAATGTGTATGTAGATGTGTCAGACAAAGCAGTGGGCACAGGGCACTGATGCAGGAAAACCAAAAGGATATATACAGCCCATCCATTATGCCCCAGGAAAGCCCTCACAAGGGCAGAAAGGAACCATAGCACAACAAAGCGTGAAGCCCTTTCAATGATCTATGTTGTGAACAAGTTCCAACACTATCTCTTTCAAAACAAATTTATTTTCCATGTGGACCATCAAGCCCTCGTTTATTTGGTGAACAAAGGTTTTTGGTTAGAAAAATGGCAAGATAAATGCTTCTACTTCAAGAGTTTGAGTTCACCATCCAACATACACTCATAAAAGAAAATGCAATGGCAGACTTTTTGTCTAGACTAGATTCCGGAGAACTTGCTCTTGATGGTGTAGATGATCAACTCCCAGATGCCAACTTATTCACAATAGTAGCAGCCTAGTAGCAGCCAAAGGAGAAGAAAACTAGTATTATGATATGATGCAATTTTTGGAAGAGGGGACTTTTTGGGAAGGGTACACTACTGACAGGAAAAAGAGAATTTCCCTAAGAAGCAAAAATTTCACCATGATTATTGGGCAACTCTATAAAAGAGGCATAGACCAGATCCTACGCAAATGTGTCCCGAATCATGAGTAGCAAGGAGTGTTAAGAGAAGCACAATGTGGTATCACGGGAGGACACATGGGCGGAGAAATAATAGCTTGGAAAATTTTCCAAATAGGCTTGTGGTGGCCAACTGTTATGAGGGGTGCCGACAGTGAAGCAAAGTAGTGTGATGTCTGTTAGCAGATGGGTCAACCCGGAGATTCCGATAGATTGCCCATCTCACCTATTCTATCGCTATCTCCATTCATGAAGTGGGGATTGGATTTTGTTGGACCAATCAAGCCACCCACAAAAGACAGCATGTGTGAGTACATCATTATGGCTACTGACTATTTCACCAAGTGGCCGGACGCTAAAGCTGTAATAAAGAGTAACTCCGTAGAAGAGGTGGTAAAGTTCCTCTTCAAGGACATCATTGCTAGGCATGGGTTATCGGTGTGGAAATAGTCAGTGAGACTAGGGCACATATTTCATGAATAAAGTAATGAAAGGGTTGATGGAGAGATACCTGATCAATCACAAGAAGTCCTCACCCTATTACCCACAGTGCAACGGCCGGGCAGAATCTACCAACAAGGTTTTGACCAAAATTCTAAAGAAAATTATAAATGCCAACAAAAATGATGACCATAAGCTAGATGCTTGCCCTGTGGGCATTCCGCACATCCTATAAAGTCTCAATTGGGAAAATACCATTTAAGATAGTTTATGGATTGGAAACAGTAATGCCTGTGTGGAATTTGTGGTGCCCAGTCTGAGAGTGGCCATCCAAGAGAAGCTACCAATTGTAGAATCCTGGGAGCATAAAATACAGGAACTCCTAGCCTTAGAGGAAGAAAGGCAAATCAGCTCTCTACTAATTAATCTTAATTTGTTAGTTTTAATCATGCATTGTAGTCACCAATAAATAGCTAGAGATTAGCTCTGGCTCTGGAGAATGAATGCATGGAGAATGAAAATGAACTCAAAAAAGAAGGGGCCGAAGATTGGGAAAATTACAAAACTGCTCTTTAGACACAAATATAGGAAGCAGGGCAAGTAGCAGAAAGGGCACAACAACAGACCTAGAAGACAAGGCTACAATGGAAACTAGAGCTAAGGGAAGCAAATGAAGAAATGGCAAGACTCCAAGCAAAACTCGCAAAAGTAAAGGCCGATGCAGAGCTAGCCACAAAAGACACAAAGATGCTGTCGCCCGGAGTACCCAGAGAGGAGCGCGGAGAGCTACTGGTTGAGGTCTGTAAGTTGCATGACACCAACCAAGCCCTGCACCAACCAAGCCCTGCACAAAGAAAATGAGCACCTGAAAGACTGATTGGTCAACTGTTTAGCAGCTCCATGGGCCAGCCTGGATAATCCCTTCTTTGAGGCTTCACATGTGATGTTCTCTAAGTTGCAAAGGGCTAATATAGAATTACCACAATATTTGCAAAATGCAGACATAATAAAATCCATACTTGCTAGGAAACCTCTTCCTCCGAAGAACCCATGCTCACAATACTTGTTCTCTCACAGACGTCGGAGGGAAGGAAGATGCTTCCACCTAGAATGCAACCGCCTACAAGTGCCAATGTCTGGAAGTGGACACCGGAGACCCGGAAGTGGAAAAGGTTCAAAGCCCACCTTCAGATGATCCAGCAAAATATGAAAACACTGTACAAGTCCAGTGGAGGCCCATACCAATGGTGGAAAAGAAGATTCTAGGAAAGACCCCGGTGGTAAAAGTTTTTGATTAGAAGACACCGCAAACCTACAATAGGGATCTAGGTTGCTCAGAAGAACAAGCAGAAAAATTAAAGAAGATAAAAAGCATGCCACCTACTCCGATGATGCATACATCCCAAACCACACTCCCTCAAAAATGTTCAAAAAATTTAAAGAAAAATTTGTTAGGGAAACTGGTTCCAGAGAAGAAGCTCAAGTACCGAGTGTTCCC
This sequence comes from Cibotium barometz, assembly GCF_041138505.1. Lineage (NCBI taxonomy): Eukaryota > Viridiplantae > Streptophyta > Polypodiopsida > Cyatheales > Cibotiaceae > Cibotium > Cibotium barometz. The sequence goes on along the minus strand of NC_141105.1, from coordinate 22,187,343 downwards.
ACAGCATTGCCTGACTGGTCTCTCACACCAAAATGCTGTCTTGCCATTCTAGTGAGAGAAAAATCAACGAGAAACACCTTGCGTGTGCACATCCCCCCACAATCATACATAACACATCTACACACTCAAGTGCACATGAAATAAGATACATGCAAGCATATTTATGCTTATATAATCCCCCACACATGCATACATTCAATTCCCCCTCTCCTTTTAAAAATCTTACCCCCTCCCCTCTCTGCAACAGCGCAGGGCATGGAGATCAACGGCGGCCACGACACCAGGCTCGGGGGTGCTCCCTTCTCTTTCCTCGTAGATCACACTGACGTTTTCGCTCCTCTCGAGCGTTCTCCTCTTCTCTCTCTCTCTCTCGCTCGCTCTCCACGAGCATGGTTCTAGTCGTTTTCTCTCCTCACGCAAATGCGAGTTCATAGGACACAACACGCAGATCGTACGTGTGGGTTCACGGGACACAGTATGCAACCCCTCTCTCTCCTAGCGTGGCTCAAACGTCGATTGTTTTTTTCTCTCTCCATAAGCATGGCTAGCGCAGGTCAAATGTCGTGTGTTTTCTTCTCTCTCCCCACGTCGAGCGTAGGCAGAGATTTTTTGGGTAAGAGCTCGCGTTTGCGACAACAAAACCAATTGGTGGCGTTAACCAGGGGGGCTACAGGTGTTTGTAAGAGTCATAGCAAATGGAGGCGCGAAAAGGTTTGAAATCAGAGAACTTTGAAGAGGAACTAGAAGCCAAAACTAGAAGTAACACGTTGCAATGAGAAGATGCTAATAGTAATGGCAAGATCGATGCAAAACGGTGTCAGTGTGTCTAAAGAACAGTATCGTGGTATGCTTGGTGAAAAAATAAAGGAGCTCCTAATTAAGTGTAGCTATGGCAACACTAAAGGTGTATCTTTGGTCCACTTTTGATATCGAGAGTGTGCTATTTGGAAAATCGAGAAAGGGCACATTCCCTCATGTATTTTTAGGGAAGATTGTGCCAACTCCCCACCAAACTCTATGTATGGTTTTCTTTTTTCACTCGCACAAACAAGCACAAATTCATATGACTTGAATAACGATGTGTAACTGAGATTCAGATGTGCTAAACCAATTTGTAATTATCCTTTTTGCAAGGCACTTCAAGATCTCCAACCATCATTCATAAGCGTAGGCATGCAGTTCATCGATAGCGGAGATGCCTCTAGCACCCTTTCCAAGTATGTTTACAGATTCATGTTTGTTCGATCACTTCAAGCTATGTTTACAGATTCATGTTCGTTTGATCACTTCATGTTACACTCGTGCACTTGTACAGGCGTATAAGACTACTAAGGCATTCTAATTATATTTTAAAACTTGTATTATTATTATTATTCAAAAATCCTATTATTATTTTTCAAAAAATTTGCAAAGAGTGTGCACACATGACCTTTGCACGTGGCCGAGGGGGCTCACCCTAGCCATGTAGGCCCCTTGTCGCCCCGTCGCCGCCGCTGAGGTACAAAGCTGTGCCTCCTCTACTACGCTCACAGAGATGCAAAGGTGTGTTGCTGTTGTGCTACCATCTGAGCCGCCACCACCGATCAAAGATGGAGAGGCACCTGTGTTGCCATTAACAATGATGAAAGAGAGAGGCTACGTCGTGCTGTGCGGTAGAGCAACGGAGAGAGAGAGAGAGAGAGAGAGAGAGAGAGAGAGAGAGAGAGAGAGAGAGAGAGAGAGAGAGAGAGAGAGAGAGAGAGAGAGGGAGCACTGATCTGTTAATCGGGCAGAGAGGCTATGTCATGCTACGGGTGAGCAAAGGAGAGAGAGACACATAGAGCAAGCACCCCCCAAACTGGCCTTGCATAACCCATCACCACCATGAGAAGGGAGCCATGGCCTCCACCAATATGTCTTCCATTCCTACATCGCCTAGGTGGGCAAAGGTGCGGGTACAAGTAATAGTTCGACCAACTCACTTTAACAAGTTCTTAGTGTTCGGAGAGGAACCAACAAATTCACAACGTGGAGGTGGTGCTAAGTAGAGGTAGATCTTCATCTAGAGGCCACAGTGCATGCTGTTTTGGAAATAGAAATCATGGTCAGCAAACATCTAATGCAAAAATAGGTGGAAGATGCCGTTCTAGAGGTAGGGGGAGCCAAAGAGGGCCGAGGTGGATGGTAAAGAAATTAGAGTGGAAATAGCATGGACTACTATTATTATGGCATAGAGTGTTATTGTTGTGGCAAAGCAAAGGAATGCTATTTTTAAAAAAAGTGGGAAGTTCTAACAAGGGAAGTATGCATCTTCAAGTAAGTAAGCCAAAGATAAAAGTGAGGAGCTTTTTGTGATGCATTCTTAATAGGCTGCTTCTCAAGTCCTCATGAAAATCAATAAGAGTTTGGTTGTCTCTTTGATTTGTTGCTAGGGTGGTGTCATACTTCTTTGCAAATTGGTTGGCTACACGAACAGCTTGGGCTTCTTTCTACCTATGGGGGCAATCTTTCACCATGTGTTCTAGCCCGCCAGCAAAGAGGCTAGAAGGTTTTTGTACAAAACCTTCACCACCACCTCCCCTCTTGTTTCAAGGTGAGAGATTTCCAATTCATGACACCTCTCCCTTGTGAGGTCAACCATGAAGCATGCCCTATACACCAGATTGATAAAAAAACTAACCACCTCTCTGTACTTCCAAGGCCTTCTTGAGACCAGGAAAAATTCCATGCGTTGTGAGGACACTCAATTCAACTAGGAGACCATGGATATCTACCCAACAAAGGATCTATTCAAGCTGAGCCTCCCGAAGGTTGAAATTTGGTCTCTCCATGGTAGCACTACCGCCTATGTGCCCTTGCAAAACCGTACTACCCTATATTTATTTTAGATTACAAAATTGAGCTTTATAAATAAACTATGAAATATTCTTAACTAAACACACACACACACACTCTCTCTCTCTCTCCCTTCGTATTTAATAAAATAATATATATTTTTATAATAATAAAAATGTATATTCATAAAGTTAATATATAATATTAAGATAGCTAATATGATAATTTAATAATCTAAACTTTATAATGATTTAATAATAATGATAATATTTTATTAAAAATTAGTTATATAATACTATGATATATTATTATAATATTTTATAGCTATTTTATATAGGGCTTTCTACATTCAAGGATCTGAGTAGCATCTACCTTGTTCCCGCCGATAACTATTCTTAAAATTCTTGTAGGTGACTATACAAGTAAATTTTGATACAATGATTTTCTTGAACTAAATAGATATGACATTTTATTCATCCTTATTATTATAATATATTTAATATTAGTGCTAGAGTTTTAATAAAGCTAGTCCTAATAATTAATGCATATATAAGAGGGACACCTGTGCTTCCCCCCCCCCACCCCGAATATGTTTATAAGTCTAGCCTATGGGCGTGTGGGGGCTTCACTCTACTTTTTACACCATACACAAACTTAAGTACCACAAGGGTGTACCACCCTTCCAAAACATTGGCCACTTTTGAAGATAGTGGTGGGCAAGCTGCAGAATGACCCTGTTAGTAACTCATTGTTGCAAAATCGAGTCGTGATTTTTGATGTTCATAGCAATAGCCACCATCCCTGATATGTAGAGCATCGAGCTTGAGGGGCTATTGTGGTCACCAGGGGATCGTTGATGATGAGAGGTGGAGATGCTCGGACGATGTAGTGATGACTTATTGTTGTCACCACAAAATCGCCGATGATAAGGTGGAGACGTTTGGATGATGTAGCGATGACTTACTATTGTCACCACAAGATTGTCGATGATGATGACTTATGTATTTGTGGGATGGGGACCAATGTGCCCACCCGCATGCAAACATACATTAGGGGACCAACGTGCCCACCCGCATGCAAACATACATTAGGAAAGGTGTCAAAGAGAGGCTTCTAAGTGAGAATCTCTCAAATGAGAAACGTAAGCTGAATATGGTACCCAAATTCTCTTTCACATTAATTAGTTGAGAGAATAGAACCTTACAATGTAAACCTTACATTAGGAAAAATTAGATTGTGTGGGGCTTGGATTTTTTTTTGAATTTGGCGTGGAAAAAAAAATTCAAATTTGGAAGACATCACCAGATTCTTGATAACTGCCTCAAAATGCTACTAAAAGGCAGAACAACGCTAGAGAGATAGAGGGCTGCGTTGCATTTCGCCTTTTTTTTTCCCTGCATTGCGTTGCGCTTTGGTTTTTTTTTTCGCTTGGGCTGGCTACGTTTCCTTTTGCTTTGACCTTAGGGCCGGAAGGTTAAAACCTTAGGGCAATACATATTAATCACTAGGAGGAAACAATGCTCACATAACCCAGTTTGTAGTGTAATTTTCAAGGCTGAAATCTCGATTGAAATTAGACATTGTCTTTAAATTTACAAGTTTTAGTTATAAATCCTGAAATTAGTATGTTTTTAGAGATTTTTAGGTCTAAATCCCAGTTAGGTTTTAGCATTGCCTTTAATTTTAAGGGTTGAAAAAAACATTGGCAGTTAATAATTATTAGGGGAGCTAGTGTTATGTTAATAATTATTTAACGCATGTTAGGTGTTATGTCTGTGCGTACAAGAGTTCTACGCTGCAGCCTGCAGCTCGTTGGCAGTTTCAGGTAAGTCCAGGATTGTAGCTACCTATAGTGAAAGGGGAAGAAAAAAATTCACAAGTCAGTGCTCGATTTCAACAATATCTTTGTCTTAGCTTTACAGTTTCTGACAGAAGAAGCAGCAGCATGGAAAGAGCTTTCTCTACAACAACAACAGCTGATTTAGCCAAGCAGAGATGTACCCGTGTGCTCTTCTGTGGCCTCCAGTTTCCTTCCTCTTTCGACTATACTCAAGAATGCCTGCTATCCCATCCCAACATCGAGGTACCTTTACTGTGTGCGCACTCCTCCCTCTTGTGCTTAGCATAATAAAATTGATAATTAGCCTTTCTACTTAAAAAAAGAAGAAGAGTATATGCACTATTTTGTTTCAGACACCAGCGAGCCCACCGTGTTCACCTAGCAGGTTTCAATCTCACCCGGCAGACTTGCAACAACAAATGATTCATGTGCGTTTATGAAGCCAAGTCTGCACACTTTCACATCAACCTGAAAAACACAGTTTCTATAGAGCAAGGTGATTTGATGCCTCTCTTAGTGGCAAAGTCTTTTGTAAGATTGTAAGACATGCTACCATGGCTCATTATCCTCTTGCACTCCAGGCTCCAGCCAAAGGGTCCTTCACAGACTCCAACTCCCCCCCATAGAGATTTAAACACCTGGTATGAAATATCATCTAAGCCAACAAGGATTGGAAAGACGTTCTATATGCTGCTTTATGTAAGGTCTGCCAATATAAGAAGAAAACGAATGATTTAGAAGTGCTTGAACTAAAGGAAAAAAGTACTTCCATTTACCTTGCTAGTCATTGACATAACACTTAAACTTGCAGGTAAGATGGATGTAGATTTCCATATGCCCCTCTGGACAAGGTCAGCCTCACAGCCTTCCACAACCAATCACCATGGGACTTGGATCTCCCTCTCACCCTGCACTACATTGAGTCCTACCACAATACAGACAATTTAAGGGAGGTTGACCAAGGATCTTGTTAGAAGAGCCCTACACCTCCTAGGCACCGCATTTAAAATTCCACAGCGGGAAGGGAGCCATGGTTGAGGTTTGGCACCCTGATTACCAAAGACGGTCTCAATTCCAATGGGGCTAAATTTAGGACATCATAGTCCCCGAATGGGTGCCCGTGGCCCGTGTGCCCACTTTCCTTACTCACAAAAGGCTACCAATTTCTACATTGTATGCAAGGGGCTGGAACATGCTCATGAAAGACAACATCTCTGCTGACAACAACCTCATTTTGCTTTGAGTCATATAACATGTAGCCTTTGGAAAGAGAGTTATATCCCACAAAAACAAGCTTTTGGGACTTGGAGTCAAGCTTTCCCCTTTGCTTCTGCGGAATGTGAACATAGGTATCACTTCCAAAAACATGGAAATGGGAGACATCTAGTTTCCTACCAAAATAAGCCTTAAACGGAGTCATCTTAGGCACTGTAGTCGTTGGAGATTGGTTGGGGTATGGACAATCGAAGCCATAGCCTCTCCCCAAAGTGGACGAGGAAGGTCTCGATGCTCCAACATCGTCCTCGCTATCTCCACCACAGTCGGGTTCTTTTGCTCAACCACTCCATTCTTTGAAGGCGACCCTGTATTGGCCAGCTCCCGCTTGATGCCATGCTCCACACAAAACCACACAAAATAATTAGAAGAGAACTCCCATCCTTTGTTAGCGCAATCAGTCTTAACCTGCAATCCAGACTCCTTTTCCACCAAAGCATCCCAGTCCTTGAATCGAGCAAAGGCTTGGTCCTTATGTGGCAGAAAATACACCCATGTGAACTTGCTACAATCATCCACAATCAGCATTAAATACAAGGCTCCTCCCAAGGATGGGGTCTGCATAGGCCCACACGAGTCAGCGTGAACTAACTCTAGTGGTTTTGAAGCCCGCTTGGTACCTGCTTTGGAAAAGACTCCTTATGTTGCTTCCCACGAATGCAAGAATTGCAATGTCCCTGCCTGCTGCCAACATCTGGCAAGCCATCCACCATTTGGTCCCAGAAAGCCTGTCGTAGCGCGTCCACATTCAAGTGGCCAAAACAGAAATGCCACAAATCACCGAGTTGAGTACCTGTAAGAGAAGAGAGTGCTAAGAGTTTATAAATCCCATTCTCCACTCTGCCTTCCCAAACAACCTGGCCTGTTGCTTTGTCCCGGATAGCAATTGAATTCTCATCAAACTCCAACCCGCATGCCAATCTTGCAAACCTCATGCACTGACAAAAGATGAAAACAAAGAGATGGAACATAAAGAACTGGAAGGAATGCTTCCCCCCTGTGCCATCAGGGACAATCTCCAATCTGTCCTCACTGTGAATCGGGATAGTGGACTTGTCACCAATAAAGATATGAACTGTTTGCTTCTAAAGGTCTTGTAACAACTTTCGGGAAGGAGTCATGTGTCTAGAAGCACCACTATCGAGAATCCACTCTCGAGTATCCCCAACGATGCAAGGTAGGATCAAAACGTACGTACGGATCCAATCCGTACCGTACATCCGTACGGTACGGGGATCCGTACGTACGGATCGATCCGTACGTTGTTGTTGTTGTGGTTTTTTTTTGGGCGGCGTGCTTGCGTCTTGTGTCTACGTCTTGCGTCTGGAGGCTGTACGACCTCAACCTTCCGGTAAGGGCTAGCCGCCATGCTCTCTCCCCTCTACAGTCGCACTCTCTCTCTCTTCGCTACTGTCGCCGCCGCCTTCTCCCTAGGCCGCCCCTGCTCACCGCCGCCTCAGTTCGTCGCCTCTGCCCTCACCGCCCCTGTTCGCTTCGCGCCTTTGTGCGTAGCCGCCCTCTCTGTTCGCCACTGACGCCCAGTACGGCTAGCAATATAACTCACCCACCCTTGCTCAGGCCCCCAAGGCAGCAACATAACTCTCTCTCTCTCTTTGAGCCTTACTCACTTGTGACAATGTGACTTGTCTTAAGTAATAAGTATTAAGTATTAAGTATGATTAACTTATTAAGTATGATCGATGACTTGTGATTCTAATTTCTCACTTTTGAATTAGTAGGTTTGTGACCTTGTTGTGTCTCTATTTCGAAAGTTTTATATGTCAATGTGGACATGGACTGAAATTTTATGTAGGTGGCTGAAATTTCTGAGATTTTATGTATTTTTACCAATGGTACGTATTTTTACGTACCTTAAAATTTTTTCCGTGCCAAACAACGTACAGTACGTACGGATCCGTACAGTACATAACATTTGGTACCACCTTGCAACGATGAGACTAACCGCCTCCTTGCTTGAAGAAGATGCAGATCTGGTGTCCATAATCTCCAAGTGCACAGAAGTTGGAGTCTTTGCGGGCAGCTGAGGAATCTGCACCTTTCTCGGTGCTCCGCTGAGGACATTTCCTCCAATAGTGATCCTTTTGGCCACAATGGTTATAGGTTCGCTCGGCCTTCAAGGCATCACGATCTGAGTCGGGCTGTAACTTGGTTGAACACAACGCTAATCAATACACTTAAATACATCAAGATTTAATGGACAACATGCTCAATACAAGAAGTAATTTGTTGAATTGACAAGAGACGCACAATGAGACGGAATGGCCGGTCCCTCCCTCAAATAAAGTATATTGAACTTGGGAGAATCAAGAACATAGTGTCGTGGGCATTTTTGACTAGATTTCCATACCAATGCATATGAATACAGGATTGCAAACAATGTGGTTGTTGGTGTAGACTTTGTTAGCACATTCATCCCCAGTTTCTGCCCATTTCTGGTGTCCTTTTGGTCCCTTTTGTATGGCCCTTGATTGTGGGCTGGCCACCCCTTTTTTCCATATTTTTATGGGATTTTTCCCAGCCTATTTGGTATTTTACCAGTCAACCAGGTCATCAGCTCCAGTCGGCCAGCATATTCAGCCCCAGTCGGCCAGCACTACCCACCTATAAATAGGTGGGGCTAGCCTCTCACTTTTCATTCAATATTGTACATATTTTGCTCCTCACTTAGCAGACTATCTGTGTCTCTTGCTTGGGACTGTTTTGCTTCAGTATATTCAGCATAGTTGCTCCATATCTCTCTCTCTCTCTCTGGCACTGTCTATTCAGCACACTCTAGTGCCCCTTTGCTTCCGCTCTATGCACTCTTTCATGGTATCATCGCTCCCGGTTCAGCGACTCCTCTGCTACCCCAGATTCAGCCCTATTTTCAGCACCCTCTCCTCCGCGTTTTTCTCAGATTTGCAGCCTCTTTGTTGCTGCGTTTTCTGGACAGCATCTGCTGGTCACTTCCTCTTCAGATCGGCTTCATCGCTTGCAGCCGTCCGGTAATTTTCTAATCAGTGTTTCATTCCACGTGGAGTTTGGACATAGGCGGCCTGTTTTTTCAGGACAGCAGCTCTTTTCTGGCTGCGTTTTCCTCTCCGGTGGTCATTCCCTTTTGTAGAGGGGGTTTGTGGTGTTTTGGGCTCTGGTGGCACCCTTGGTACTTGTGGTGGACACTTCTTCTTCAGAGATTGTGCGTTTTGTTTTCTTGAGGAGAGCCCAAGCTACTATCCTTGTTGTTGCCTTTCCCTCTTGCACCCTCTTACAGCATGTTCCCAAGGCCTGTTTGGCTGCCTTTTCTCTCTATATCAAATCTGCATTTTTTGCTTCCCTCTTCTGGTGACCTCAAGTTGGAGGTACAATCGACAGAAGCTTCTGCGTTTTTTTGCTACAGGAGGATTTTCGGGTGCTGTCCGGCCTCTTAGGGCTGCGTTTTGGTGGGAGGAAGGGCCCTATATCAGCATTTTCTGATTTGGACAGTTTTATCTTATGAGGTTTGGTCCTATTGGTTGGATCAATGATGAGAGCTTCAGATTTGGCTCTTGTATCACTTTCTTGTTATTTCCTTGATGAGGTAGACAAGTTGGATGGTGGTAACTTTCAGTCATGGAAGTTGCAGGTTACTTCTATTCTCAGGGAGTATGGTTTGATGGAGTTTCTCTCGTACAAGAATTGGTGCTTGCCGGACCTTACCTCTGCGGAGGATGTGTGTCGGTGGAGGAAGACTGACGGACAGATCTATGGCTTTCTCGTCCTGAATTGTCAGGATTCGGTTCTTCGACACTTCATCTATGCTCCTGATGATGCTTCTACTTTCTATGTGTGGCAGTTGCTTTGTGACTTGTATGGTGATGCCAGTGATCGACAGATGGTTTCTGCTTCTGGGTGCTATACAGCCACTGATCTTGTGGATATTTCTTTTGGAGATATTCCTACAACGAAGAATAGTGGGCCAGTTTTGCTCCTTGCATCTGAGGAGTTTGTTTCTCCTCTTGCCTTGCCTTCAGTTTCTGTGCATACTTCTCCTTGCCAGGATGATATCTTTGGTAATGTTTTTGAGGAAGATAGTGGGCTATCTTTGCTCATAGCTTTTGAGGGGGATTTGCTTCGCCTCCGACTCTTTCTTCGTCAACTAGTGACCAAGATGTGTTGCTGGTCCCTTTGCCTTCTATGGAGGAGCCTGCTTCTACGCTGTGTGATGCTATTGAGGAGGCTACTACTACTTCAATTACCACTACTATGAATGTTTCTATTTCCCTTACTTTGTGTGAGGATTCTGGATTGTGGTCAGGTGTGTCCGTGACCGTGCCTGGGGCACAATGGTACTTCCAAGGTTTGAAGGATTGGGATTTAGATTTGGTTGGGCTTGTGGAGTCCCGACATCAGTTTTCAGAGGTGACCGTGCCTGGGGCACAATGGTACTTCCAAGGTTTGAAGGATTGGGATTTAGATTTGGTTGGGCTTGTGGAGTCCCGACATCAGTTTTCAGAGGGGGCAATTGAGTTCTTACATCTGGCGATGCCGACCTCCGACGAGGGTGCTATTGTACAGCATTTGGCTACTCTTGGTACAGAGTTGGAGCAGATGCACTCTATTTCTTTTGAGGGTATTATCTTCTTGGAGCTACGGTGTCTAGGAATTCGTGTGACACTGTGTTTACATTTGGGTTTGGCACCAATATTTGGAGCAGCACGACGCAACCTACTTGGTTGTTTTCTTCTAGAGGAACAATGTACTTGGCAGCTTGTTCTGTTGCTTTTGTAGCTGAGTTGCTGTGGAGATTGCTTGTGGAGCTTTCCTGGTACCTGTTGTTGCTGCATTCTTTTGTCTTTGACAAAGGACTTCTTCGACTTCTCGGAGTATGTTCAGCATCGGGTGATGAGAGGGGGTGCTAGCACATTCATCCCCAGTTTCTGCCCATTTTTGGTGTCCTTTTGGTCCCTTTTGTATGGCCCTTGAATGTGGGCTGGCCACTCCTTTTTTCCACATTTTTTTGGGATTTTTCCCAGCCTATTTGGTATCTGCTCGAGTCGGCCAGCTCATCTGCTCCAGTCGGCCAGCATATTCAGCCCCAGTCAGCCAACACTACCCACCTATAAATAGGTTGGGCTAGCCTCTCACTTTTCATTCAGTCTTGTACATATTTTGCTCCCTCACTTAGCAGACTATTTGTGTCTCTTGCTTGGGACTGTTTTGCTTCAGTATATTCAGCATAGTTGCTCCATATCTCTCTCTCTCTCTCTCTTGCACTCTCTATTCAGCACACTCTAGTGTCCCTTTGCTTCCTTGCAACTCACACTACCCTCTCAAGTGCCCATGTTCCCTACCATCTGCTCTCTATTGTTCCACCAACACATGGTAGCAATAGTCTGCAAAAGAGCACGTAGGACAAGAGAACACTACACAGGGTTTACTGAATTTCAGTCATTGGGAGTGTGTGGAAGAGTGAACACCACCTGGAGACACTCTTGGAAGCTTGGAAAACACACTAGCAAGCTTGGATATGGAGTTGGGAAGGAGAAAGTGCCAAAAATACAGCCAAAGAGGCCTCACGAAGGGGGCGCCTACTTCTAGAGAGAGAGGGAAGAGAGATCTGGTGAGTTGTAAGTGTCAAGTAGAGAGGACAAGTGTTTTGTGGTGTAAGCTAGAACGGACACATGGCTGTTTGTTCCCTTTGTACAAAGAGAGTAAGCTCTGGGCGGTGGCCATTGGGTTTTGTCCACCTTGGGACACATGGCTGTTTGTTCCCTTTGTACAAAGGGGATAAGCTCTGGGCGGTGGCCATTGGGTTTTGTCCACCTCGGGACATCAGTGTTGTGTGCGAACACAAGGCTGGTCATAACTTATAAGTTAATTTTGGTGGCCCAAAACTTAATGAAGTGTGTACACACTTGCTTATAAATTAGTGCTAATTCCTAAGGCTAGGTTTATGACCAATACTTACCACCTGTCACATGGCTATTTGTTCCCTTTGTACAAAGGGGATAAGCTCTGGCCGGTGGCCATTGGGTTTTGTCCACCTCGGGACATAAATGTTGTGTGCGAACACAAGGCTGGTCATAACTTATAAGTTAATTTTGGTGGCCCAAAACTTAATGAAGTGTGTACACACTTGCTTATAAATTAGTGCTAATTCCTAAGGCTAGGTTTATGACCAATACTTACCACCTGTCACATGCCACATAACTATGCCAGCAAACAGTTTCACACATGGTTCATGGGCGGGCGTCCCCCTACCCGAAACTACACATTGGTTAGGCAAGCATGAAAACAGCATGCAATTTCAATTGCAAGCAAGCACATTAAGATGCTTTGTAATGCAACATTGGTATGGACAATCCTCGTTCATGAAACTATATCAAAATAGACGTGCTCCAGGCAAGTACACGAGGTTCCAAACCCAATGGAACACCAATCCTCTAGGCATGTACACACAGGTACAAGTCCTAGCGGAAAGTCAAGTCCACAGTAGCACTTGAGTGGCATCAATCCCTAGCATATGCAATTGCCATGGACGCCAGTCCGATGTACATACATAATGAGAAAGCATGGGTGGGCCAATTGGATGGCCAAATGGTGACATCCCCCCCGGCTTCTAAACAGTTGTCCGCAACTGAAAAGCATCCAAATACATTTGAAGCAAATGCGGGGTGTAACGGGAAGCGGACGCGTGTATTGGAATCGTATAAATGTGAACAAGATTCTGAGCACTTAACACTTGAGCATTACAACCACAAAGCTGAAAATGACAGTACACCACATAAAGGGGCCGATGATAGGCTGACACCCCCCCCCCCCCCCCCCCTTTAGGTTACATTACCAAAAGAGTCTGCAAAGTATAAGATTACAGGTGCCTGGGGATTCACCACCAGCTTGCACCTGATTCTTCCAAATACATTATGAATGAATACATTTCAAACAAGAGAATCTGTAGGTACATCCGCCCTACACACAGGTACATCCGCCCTGCACAAACCTCTTCACAGGTACATCCGCCCTGCACAAGAGTATCACAATCCTCACAGGTACTCCGCCCTGCACAAGATGTAAATGGATCTTTAGGCCCTGTTTCCACGCGAGAAACTGATCCAGAAACCTGTGTTCTCCGCGAGCAAGTGTCCCCAATGCTTGCCCTAAGCACCTGCTATACCAGGAATCCTTGAGACACATCCATGCTCACATATTCCATTGCTGTCCGGCCTGTTTTGTGCAATAACCAGTCCAAAACAGCAACTTTCTGTTGCGAGAAATCCATCTGAAAAGGGTCCTACAGCCTTGTGGAGGTCCCTAGAGCATTCCTGTACTGTCCAAGTTGACTTTGGACACCTGTAACCAGCCCAAAACTCGCAATAACCAGAAATTGCAGGTCTGAAATTTACCAACCAGCCCTTTAGAAGAGTGTGGGGATCGTTATCCAAGCTTGTGTGAGTCCGGGAAGCAAGCAACCAGCCCTGTAGCAACTCCCAAAGCTCCAACCAGCTCTCCAATGTTGGAGGAGAATGACTCAAACACAAGAGCCTTAGCCAAGGAAGTGCAGAGGAGATAGAGAAGAGTGAGAGTGAGAGAGAGAGAGAGAACTCACACAATGCTCAAGAATATCTTGAATGTCTTATTGAGGCTCAAGGGAGACCTCGTATTTATAGTAATACAAGGGTATGGGCGGGCGCCCAACTTATGGGGCGCCCGGCGGACCAAATACAAAGAATGCCGTTACAAGGCCCAAATGGGGGCCAAATGTACAAGTAAATATATGGCCGCGAAGCTCTCGAAAAGAGCTACGCGATGATCAAGGTCCGGAGGCGAAACTGGGACTTTATTCCCAACAACCTCCCACTTAAAGGGCCAGTGAAGCTCCTCTAAGCTATGTAACTCCCACCCGCTGTAGACACATATCAAGCTGTGCTTTTGGCAAACTTTTGGTGAGAGCATCTGCAGGGTTCTCATGAGTGCCAATCTTGACCAAACTGACCAAACCATCATCTAGCACCTGTCTGATGAAGTGGTACCGTACATCAATGTGTTTGGTACGAGCATGAAACATGGCATTCTTAGCCAGGTATATGGCACTCTGGCTATCACAACCAAGGACCGGAGCCCTCTCTGGCAATCCAAACTCCGTGACAAGGCGTGCTAACCAAATGGCCTCCTTAGAAGCCTCTGTGACGGAGATGTACTCGGCCTCAGTAGTAGAAAGTGCTACTATCCTCTGGAGTCTAGAGCACCAAGAAACAGCACCACCTGCAAGAGTATAGATGTACCCACTAGTAGACTTGCGGGTATCAGAATCACCTGCCATGTCTGAATCACAATAACCCTGCACCTCAAGTGGACCTGTACCATACATAAGGCATTTCTTCTGTGTCCCCTTCAAGTACCTCAAAATAGACTTTATAGCATCCCAATGTGCTTTGCCAGGGTTGGACATAAAACGACTGACTACTCCCACTGAATGAGCAATGTCTGGCCGTGTAGCAACCATAGCATACATAAGAGATCCACAAGCAGAAGCATAAGGGATCCCGCGCATAGTACTGGCTGCATCATCATCTTTTGGGCAATCATCCTTGGATAGTTTAACATAGGGCTGCAATGGAGCACCCAAAGGCTTAGAATCAGCCATGTTAAATCTATCAAGGACTTTCTGGATATACTTCTCCTGTGAGAGGAAAAGCAACTTCTGTGCTCTGTCCCGTCTAATCCGAAGACCCAAAATATGTTCAGCTGAACCCAAGTCCTTCATAGCAAAAGCTGACTTCAGCTGGTCCTTAAGAGCTTCCAAAATGCTCTTATTCTTCCCTGCAAGAAGCATGTCATCAACATACAGCACAAGTATCACTGGGCTGCCATCTGCATCAGTTTTAGTATACAAGCAATGATCTGCATGGCTACGATTAAACTTTTGGTTAAGCATGAAAGCATCAAACTTTTTGTACCACTGCCTCGGGGCTTGTTTCAGCCCATAGAGACTACGCTTTAGCTTACAAACCAGATGTTCTTTGCCAGGAATGACAAAGCCTTCAGGCTGCTTCATATACAGCTCTTCATCTAAATCACCATGTAAGAAAGCTGTCTTTACATCCATCTGATACAGTTCTAAATCCAAAACAGCAGTGAGAGCAAACAAAACACGAAGGGTGGTCATTTTGACCACAGGAGAGAAGACCTCCTGAAAATCAATCCCTTCCTTCTGAGCATAGCCCTTAGCAACAAGGCGGGCTTTATACTTAGGCTGGCCGTCGACTGTCTTGACTTTGTACACCCACTTGTTAGGAATAGCCTTCCTTCCTTTGGGCAACTCAACCAAGTCCCAAGTGTCATTTGCATGTAGAGACTTAATCTCCTCCTGCATAGCATGCTCCCACTTGTTTCGGAGTTCACAAGACTTAGCCTCTTTGAAAGTAAGAGGCTCACCCTCATCTGTAAGCAAAACATGTTGCAAAGAGGGATCAAAACGCTGAGGTTCCCTCCGAAAGCGAGTAGACCTCCGTACCCAATGATCATTGGCTGGTTGGGGGTCAATATCGGGAGGAATCATAATTTCAGCATCAAAAGGCTGCGGGTTTTCACGAACAGCCTGATTTTCAGCATATAGGGGTTGCTGCCCTACACCTCCAGGAGCATGAAGCGGCTGTCCAACCTCTTCTGGCTCAAATATCACGGACTCATTATCTTCAGCCCTTTGTGAAGCATCCTGGGGCTCATTTTCAGCATCAATGGGTGGCTGCCCTTGCTGAAATTTGACCTTTTTCTGATCACCATGAGAGGCACAAACATTACGGAGCAGCTTTGCCTCATAAAATACAACATCCCGGCTGCGAACCACTTTGTTGGTTGATGGCAACCACACACGGTAGCCCATCTCACCTTCATCACCGTAGCCAACGAAGGTGCCCTTCTCGGACTTAGCATCAAGCTTGTTCCGGTCTTCCTTGCGGATATGCACATATGCATCACAACCAAAGATGCGTAAGTGGGCATATGAGGACGGTTTGCCAGACCAAACCTCCTCAGGGATTCCACCTTTCAAAGCTGTGTGTGGAGATCGATTGCAAACATGAACTGCAGTTTTCAAGGCTTCTCCCCAAAAATCCTGAGAGAGATTAGCTGTGGACAGCATGCATCGAATTCTTTCACACAGTGTACGATTATACCTTTCAGCCACACCATTTGAAGAGGGACTATAGGGGGGTGTAAGTTCCCTCTTAATGCCATTATCATCACAAAATTTCTGAAATTTAGTACTAACAAACTCACCCCCATTGTCAGTGCGTAAGCATTTAATCTTCACTCCTGTTTGAGTATGAACAAATGCATAAAACTTTTGAAATGCAGCAAAAGCATCATCCTTAGATTTCAACAAAGTGATCCATACTTTTCGTGAGTGATCATCCACAAAAGACACAAAGTACTTTGAACCACCTTTAGATTTAATGGGCATGCTGCATATGTCAGAGTGGACCAAGTCCAACTTTTCAGCCTTGCGAGAGGCACGAGAGGAGTAAGAACTCCTATTCTGTTTCCCATACAAGCAATCATTACAAAAATCAAGCTTGCTTCCTTTTGCATCAAACTTGTTCAAAGAGGACAAAATGGAGAGACCCTTATGGCTCATGTGGCCAAGTCTCTTATGCCAAAGCTCCATGTGGGAGCGTACCTCTGCAAAAGCAATAAACTTACCAGACAAAGCCTGACCATGAAGGCTATATAATGTTCCTTTCTTGCATCCTTTTGTAATCAGCCTTGTGCCTTTGGTCAATTTCCATGTGCCATTTCCAAATATGGCCGTGTATCCCAAGGCATCAAGCTGGCCCACAGATAGGAGACTGGTTTTCAAACCAGGCACATACCTCACATTTGGCAGCACAAACTCACTACCATCCTGCAAAGTCAAATTCACGGTGCCCATACCTTCAATATTGCAAGCATGATCATTCCCCAAGAACACCTTTCCTCGGGAGCCTGCAGTGAAAGTTGCAAAACACTCCTTGATAGGAGTTACATGAAAAGAGGCACCTGTGTCAATAATCCAAGTCTGTGAAAGCACATCAGATTCATACATCAAGGCATGAATAACATCTGGTTCTGTGACATGCAAGTTATGAACATCAAGTGCAGAAAAAACACATAGCACATCATCTGAGTCAGACAGTTCCTCTATGACAACACCAGAGGCCACATTGGCCTTGCTCTTGTCCTTTTCGAACTCTTCTGCTTTGCTGGAATTACTCTCTTTTTCCTTCTTTTTGTCATTTGAATGACTGGATTTCTTCTTCCGGTCTTGCTCCATCTTGTAAAATTTGCAATCTGGCTTCTTGTGGCCTTTACGACCACACTGGTAGCATGTAACATCAGACTGCTGGCCCTTGCTCTTGCTTCTACCCTTTGAATTGGTAGTAGTATTTCCCCGCTTGGTCGTCCTCCCTCGTGAGACATTTGCAGAACCGCTAGTCTCTGAGGTCTTCCTCCGGATATCTTCATTGAGAATAGCACCCCTGACTCCATCAAAAGTTAGGTTGGGATTTGTCCCAAGTGACACCACAAGTGTTTCCCAAGAGTCAGGCAAAGTAGTGAGCAAAAAGATAGCTTTCAACTTATCATCAAAAGCAGGCAATCCAGAATCCTGCATCTGATTAAGCACCCCTGTGAAAGTAGTAATATGCTCTACTGCATTCTTAGAATCATCAAGTTGCATATTCATGAGTTTCCTGATGAGATGTACCTGGTTCACTGGCGTGGTGATCTCATAGGTGCTTCTCAGCTTCTCCCAGACGGCATAGGCTGTTGTCAGCCCTTTGAGGTCTACAAGAACCTCATCAGCAACAGCCATCTGGAGATAGGCAACGGCCTTTCTGTTCAGGATTCCCCATTCATCATCTGTCATAGCAGCGGGTTTGAACTGCTCAAGTGCAGTATCACATTCCCGCAGATAGAGGATATTCTGAATCCTCACCTTCCAAAGATCAAACCCAGTGCCTGCAAACTTCTTAATCTCTAGTAGACCCTTAAGATCACTTGTAGACGCCATGACTTATCAAACTGACACTTCAGAAAGTAAGTAATAGCAAGATGTTATGTACCAGATATGGGTTGACTGTAGGATGCTCGTAGATTGATGAAACAACTTCAAGTGAAGGTGACGGTGGAAGAGAATCACCGGATGTCGATGTAAACTCGCCGAGGGGCAGAAAGTTGCTGTCTTTGGTGTTGCTCGAAGATCTTGTCTGCTGGAGGCAGAGACGGCTGCTGCTAGTGGCCGTGGGACTGCTGGCTGCAGCCCGGACTGTTTGCTGGTGGCCTTGGGGCTGCTGGCTGCAGCGTTGGCTGCTGCTGGTGGTCGTGGGGCTGCTGGCTGCAGCCCTAGCTGCTGCTGGTAGTCGTGGGGCTGCTGGCTGCAGCCCTAGCTGCTGCTGATGGCAGCCGTACAGCAGGCAGAGAACAAGACCACAGAAACGCTGCTGTTTACAGCAGCGCAGCACCAAAAACGCAGCACAGAAACGCAGCAATGGAGAGCAAAAAAAAACGCAGTACAAGGGGCAGCAAGGGATAGAAGAAACGCAGCACAAGGGGGCAGCAGAGGGAGAGAAAAAAAAACGCAGCACTCTAGAAAGAAAAACGCACCATCTTGATGATAAAAAGGGAGGTGTTTGACGCGAAAAACGCAGACGATCCCGTAGTCAAGTGGTGGAAGACACCTCTAACTCCATAGCTTCTGCATACAGCTTCCCTCCATAGCTCTGATACCAGTTGTTGGAGGAGAATGACTCAAACACAAGAGCCTTAGCCAAGGAAGTGCAGAGGAGATAGAGAAGAGTGAGAGTGAGAGAGAGAGAGAGAGAACTCACACAATGCTCAAGAATATCTTGAATGTCTTATTGAGGCTCAAGGGAGACCTCGTATTTATAGTAATACAAGGGTATGGGCGGGCGCCCAACTTATGGGGCGCCCGGCGGACCAAATACAAAGAATGCCGTTACAAGGCCCAAATGGGGGCCAAATGTACAAGTAAATATATGGCCGCGAAGCTCTCGAAAAGAGCTACGCGATGATCAAGGTCCGGAGGCGAAACTGGGACTTTATTCCCAACATCCAATATGTTGAATAATGAGTAAAACAGCCCTAAAGAGCCTCTTGAGGGAGGCGCCTTTTTCAGGTGCCACCTCAGGGGCCTGGTGGGTACACATGCTGGCTAACATGTGTCCCCATAAGGTGTCCAGGTAGGTGACAGCCCATAGTGCTCCATTTGTCATGTTTCTATAAGTTTAGGTCCAACCAAATGGGAAATGGCCATAAGCTGTCCGGACTTCATTAATTTTGGTCCAGCCAAATGCGAACGCATTATAAGTTGTCCGGCCACTTATTAATGAGTGTGGACCTGCAAACCAATAAACCTTAGTAGTAAGTGAAGTAAGCTGTAAATTGAGTGTGGACGCACTTACCACCTGCAAAACCCATAAGCCCACAGTTTTAGGCCCAAACAGGAGTGCACACACGTGTCCACAAGGTGCCCGGGCGTCCGTGGTCCCTCGGACTTCACAAGCCAAAATAACAAGCATTGTCCAGGCAGCAAGACAATGTCACACAAAGTAAAATAAAGTTATGGCATGCATCATTTATGCATTGTGCACATGTAAACTTGGAGAACCACCTATCATCATTCTTGTACTTGAAAATATTCCGCCTGCCATCATAACACACCATGTGTGCATGGCCGGAATCCACACGGGCACCGCTCGAAAGTCCACAAATGTCCTGCCATGTCCTTAGACTCATATGCATCCACTCATATGATCCATACACATGCCCAGGTATAATACATACATGCATCCGCATGTTTCTAGGCCTGACACGCATCCGCATGTCCGACATTCCCCCCGGGTTCTAATCAATTGACCGCAACTGAAAAGCCTCTAGATAGGCCTTCAAAAGATCTGGGTAATCCTCGAAGTAGGCCTCATCCATCCATTTCGCATCCAAAGCTGAATAATTCTTGAACTTCACAAGGTACCTACGAACAAGTTTGCCTCCCGCCAGCTTTCGTTCCTTGTGAAAAACAATCTGTTCAGGTTGAAGAATCTCTTCCAGCTCATCCACCTCGGGTGGGTCTTCCAAAACCGGCTCAAACGGTGTCGGTCCCACGTAATGCCTCAATAGGCTCACATGAAAAGCATTATGCATGTTCCAATGATCTGGGAGTACAAGTCGAAATGCAACATCATTGATCTTCTCCAAGATCTGAAAAGGTCCATAGTACCTGTTGGAAAGTTTAGGGTGCTTTCCCTCTTTCCCTGGCCTCTTCCGAAGGCGTGCCTTTTCAAATTTCAGCAAGACCCAATCACCTTGTTTGAATTGTACATCCCTTCTATGCTTATCAGCTGCCTTTTTATTCTTGGTTTGAGACCTCTCTATGGCTGTCCGTACCTGTGCAAATGCAGTATCCAAGTCTCTGACATACTCATCTGCTTAAAAATCTCATCCTTTGTACGAAGGATGGGTGGTAGTACCACCTTGCCATAGATAATCTCAAAGGGCGCCTTGCCCGTAGAAGTATGTACCGTATTGTTGTAGGCAAACTCCACAAGTGGTAAATACTTCTCCCAATCCGATTTGCGGTCGGATACATAAGATTTCAGCAAGTCGAGGACGGCTGAATTTGCTATTTCACTTTGCCCATCTGTCTGTGGATGGTAAGCTGATGAGAAGTTTAGCTTTGTACCCATATTGTCAAACAATGCGCGCCAAAATAAGCTTGTGGTTCTAGGATCTCTATCCCCCACAATAGATTTAGGCATGCCATGGTGTTTGAATATCTGTGCCAAAAACATCCTAGCCATATGATCTGGCTTTATTGTCTTGTGCACGGGAATGAAATGTGCCTGCTTGCTAAACTTGTCAATGATGGTCCAAATAGCATCATTTCCCTGTGGCGTCCTTGGCAAATCCATAATGAAATCCATAGCAATGCTTTCCCATGGTTCATTTGGTATAGGCAAAGGCTGAAGCAATCCAGGTGCTTTATGTCGGTCAAACTTGACCTTTTGACATACCATACATTCACGTACATATGCTTCAATATCCTTGCGAATATCTGGCCAAAAGAAATACCTCTCCAAAGGTTGTGCTGTGGCCAAAATGCCTCTATGACCTGCATATGGAGGAGCATGGCACTCATCCATAACCTTATGGCGAAGGTTCTTTACCACACACATACGATTTTGCATCATGAGATATCCATCTCTTATGACATAAGATGGGACAGCAATACCCTCTTGCATATCAGCCCATACATGTGCAAAATCCTCATCCAGATGATGAGTATTACGCATATCCGAGAAGTCCTCATGGTATGCAACTGTAATAGCATGAACCTGTGGTCGTCTAGATAAGGCATCTGCCACCACATTCTTTTTCCCTGGAGTGTGTAAAATCTGAAAATGAAACATTGAGAGGAAATTTGCCCATCTCATATGCTTCTCTGAGAGCTTACTTTGAGTCAAAAAGTATCTCAAACTTTGATGATGAGTTTTGACCATAAAATCAGCCCCTAAAGATAGTGTTTCCAAATAGTAAGGGCATGAATTACAGCCAACAACTCCTTCTCATAAACCTGTAATAAGTGAAGCTCTGCATGTTGCAAGCGTTTGCTCTCATAGGCAATGGCATGTCCTTCTTGGTTCAAAACAGCCTCTATGCAGTCCCCACATGCATCACATTCCACCACAAAAGGTTTTTGCAAATCCGGAATAATGAGTACCGGTCCCGAGATGATTGCACTCTTCAACTTTTGAAAGGCATCTCTCTCTTCTTGTGTCCATTTAAAGATTGCTTTCTTCTTCGTTAACTCATGTAACGGAGCGGCAATGAAAGCAAAATGCTTGACGAACCTCCTATAGTAAGCACATAAACCAAGGAAGCTCCTCACTTCATGGACTGATTTCAGCTCTGGCCATTCTTGCATGGCTTGTATCTTTGCGCAAAGGTATCCTCATAGTCGATGCCTGGCCGCTGAGCATAACCCTTAGCCACAAGCCTGGCTTTGTGTTTGTCCACCGACCCATCTGACGCATATTTGGTCTTAAAGACCCATTTGACACCAATGACTGACTGTTTTGACGGCCTCGGAACCAACTCCCAAGTGTTGTTCTTCTCGATGGCATCCAGTTCCACTTGTATGGATTTCCTCCAAGTATCCTGTGCAAGGGCTTCCTTGACGGAAGTGGGCTCTTTGTCCCGCATGATAAGAGACATCAAAGCATAGTTTACCGGTAGAAGCTCCGATGAATGACTTTTGTCTCGGACTCTGTGCGATCTTCGAGGTCCGTCCTCTGTGGTCCGTTCGGAGAGAAGCTCCGTGACACCTGACTCCCGAAGGGTGTCTACTAACCACCTGGGTACTCGAACAGAACGCGGAGCCTCTTGCTGCTGCGGGGGCTTAACTCTAGCTGCGGGCTCAACCTCGTGAACTGACTGTGGTTGTCCAGGAACAATGGATTGGGAATCATCATCAGAATCCTCTGGGTCTCCAAGAAGTAGCGGCTCATCAACAGTGGAAATCAGAACATGCTCATCAAAGACCACATCCTTGCTGACAACAATCTCATTCCTCTTTGGATCAAACAATGTGTATCCCTTGGAAAGAGAGTTATATCCCGCAAATATAAGCTTATGGGACTTGGAGTCGAGCTTCCCCCTTTGCTTCTTCGGAATATGTACATACACATCGCTCCCAAACACACGGAAGTGGGAGACATCAGGTTTCTTGCCAAAGTATGCCTCAAAGGGAGTCATATTAGGTACTAAAGTCGTCGGAGAATGGTTGAGGATATGGACAACCGTAGCCACAGCCTCTCCCCACAGCAGACGAGGAAGATCACGATGCTCAAGCATCGTCCTCGCCATCTCCACCACAGTCCTGTTCTTGTGTTCTACCACTCCATTCTCTGAAGGCGAACCTGTATTGGCTAGTTCCCTCTTGATGCCATGATCTGCACAAAATCTGACGAAAGCATTTGAAGAGGATTTACCTCCTTTGTCAGCCCTGAGAGTCTTTACCTGCAATCCAGACTTTTTCTCCACCATCACATGCCAATCCTTGAACCGAGCAAAAGCTTGGTCCTTCTGAGAAAGAAAATAGACCCATGTGAATCTAGAGACTAGAACAATCATCAACAAGCAGCATGAAATATAGAGATTCTCCCAAGGATGGTGTCTGCATAGGTCCACATAAGTCAGTGTGAACCAACTCCAACGGTTTCGAAGCCCGCCTGGAAGCCTGCTTCGGAAAGGATTCCCTATGCTGCTTACCACGTATGCAAGAACTGCAACGTCCTTGCGTGCTGCCAACGTCTGGCAAGCCAACCACCATCTGGTCCCGGAAAGCCAACGCATCCACATTTAAGTGGCCAAACCGAAAATGCCACAAGTCACCAACCTGAGAACCTGTCAATGAGGAAAGTGCGGAGAGTTTGTAGATACCATTCTCCACGTCGCCTTCCCAAACAACCTGGCCAGTCTCGCGGTCCCTTAGAGCAACTGAATGCTCCTCAAATTCCACCCGAAAGCCAGTCTTGCAAACCTCATGCACTGACAATAGATGAAAACCTAGTGCTGGGACGTAAAGAACATGAGAGGAATGCTTAAGCCTTACCCCCTTGCCGTCGGGAATGATCTCCATCCGGCCCTCACTGTGTATTGGAATTGTGGAGTTGTCGCCAATGAAAATGCGACTTGATTGCCATTTCAGATCCAAAAAGAAGTCACGAGAAGGAGTCATGTGCCTGGAAACACCACTGTCAAGAATCCACTCCCGAGTATCCTTTGCGGTGAAGCCAACTACCTCCTCGCTCGAAGAAGATGAAGCATCTGAGTCCATCATCTCTAACTGCACAAAGGCAGGAAGGAGTCTTTGCAGCTGAAGCTGAAGAATCAACACTCTTCCCAGTCCGCTTAGGACACTTCCTCCAATAGTGGCCTTTCTCACCACAATCATTGTAGGACCTCTCGGCCTTCAGTTTCTTTGGGTTTGTGTCAGGCTTCCTCTCAGAAGACTTCTCCGATGAAGCCTTTCCTTTTCCCTCGTTGTTATTCCGGCCTTTCGACTGTTGGCTAGTTAAGGCCTCCGAACCTCCGCCTTGTAGAGGGTTCGTGAATCTTTCCTCTTGGTCCAAGACCATGGGCACAAGCTCCTCCCATGTAATGGTACTGAGCCTGCCACTGGTAATCAAAGAAGAGTAGAAAGCTGAGTATTGAGAGGGCAAATGTGATGGCCATATCCTCTGATGATATCTCCTTCCCAGCCTGAAGAACTTCGTGTTGAAGAGCCTGCAGCTTGTTAATGTGCTCCCGCATCGTCGATGACTTTGCAGGGTTCATAACCCGCATCTGTGCTTCCAAGGAAATCCTCTTCATGGGCGATACCCTGTTATAAAGAGAAGCCAAATGCTGCCATCATATACCTCTGGCCAGCATCATATGCTTTATATGATTGATTACCTGCGGTGTGCAGTTGAGGAAGACGAATGAACGGACCGTGGCATTGACATGGGGCCATTTTATATGGCCCCATATATGCAATCGGCCTATAGAAGAGGCAGCCGGGAAGTCACCCGACCAGCATTTGCCCTAGTCGGCCAGCCCCAAATGGACAGCATGCACACGTGTGGAGTCGGCCTGCACCAGTCGGCCAGCAGCCAGTAGTCGGCCAGATCCTGCCAGCACAGGGCAGCCTCCCACACCATGGAAAAATAGGGAAAAATGGGGAAAAAATATGGAGACAGGGGAAAAATGAGAAAACACCTAATCTGGGCAGGCACACCCACAACAGAGGCCCTGGTGTATATGTATAGACAGGAGATGACTTCTAACACATCAATCCCCCGGTATATGCAAGTGCCATGGACTGCAGTCCAATGTACATACATAATGAGAAAGCACTGGTGGACCAATTGAGTGGCCAAATGGTGACTTCCCTATGGGAGCACCCGATTCTATATAGTTTCTTTCTCTATTTCCTCTCACCATGCTGGATTTACAATGTTGATATAGTCTCCAAGAAATCTGTGCACGGTGAAGAAATACCCACAGGTATATCTTCTCAAGGTGAAGACAAATTTGGTGATATATCCTCTTGTGGTGCCACCATGATACCAGACAGTGAAGAAACTCCACCCAATGCGAATGGCAGGTGAGAAGAGTCCTCTTGTACTATGTTACGTACCTAGCACTAACCCTTGGGGTTAGGGACTAATCCAACAAGGTTAGGGGAGTTGTGGGATTAGGGAAAACAGGTGGATTCAGGTGGCTATGGTTTAGATTCAATAAATCCAAGGTTATTGGCTATTTATGATTGGGCTGATATTTATAGCAGCAATAAGCACTATATAAGTGAGTCTTGGTTATTATTGATTCATTGTGGTGTGGACGTGGACCAAGAGGCTTACTCTTGCCATGGACACAGCGGATCACAGGTAATCTTGTGGAGGGCCCCTATGGGCAGGCACTGGTGGTATGGTACGCCAGGGTTGACTGGCATGGACTCATGGGAGTGGAACTTTAGCCCTTGGCTCGGGGGAGGTTTGCGGACGCGAACCTATAGTTGGGTGGTGAGCTTGCCTGCACCCTTCTTTGTTTTTACTAATATTGTTTATGCTCGTGTATTAGGTGATCCTTGGGAGGAGTCCCTTCCATACTAGCCCCGAAATTGAAGCAACTGCCACTGAGGCCAAAGATTTTGCACCTAGTGCAAACGGCAACTGGGAAGACTCTCCCTCATAGACCTTGCCGGAAACTTCCTCTGTTCGAGCCTGTG
This sequence comes from Cibotium barometz, assembly GCF_041138505.1. Taxonomy (NCBI): domain Eukaryota; kingdom Viridiplantae; phylum Streptophyta; class Polypodiopsida; order Cyatheales; family Cibotiaceae; genus Cibotium; species Cibotium barometz. The sequence continues at coordinate 22,161,607 of NC_141105.1, read as the reverse complement.
AAATGATTCAATGAATGTGTGCTCAACCTGGAAATGAGGGGTGCAGATGGAAAATGACGAATTCCTATGCACATATATATATGCACCTCAGGTGCTGGTCGGCCAGCATAAAATGTTGGCCTGTTATATTTGTCCATGGCCAGCGTCTACTGCTTTCTGAACTTCGTTCAGTTTGTTTGAGTTTTAACTTTTCCACAGGCTTTGATTCCAATAATAGAACACTCTTGCCTATGTGCTAGGGTTTTCAGAGATAGAAAAGGGTGTGGCGGAATCACACATGTAGTACACACACGAGTCCTAATCTATTGTTCTGTATTATGAACAAGAAATAAGTGGTAGATCTGTTCTTCAAGTACAAAAGATGACTGAAAATGAAGATGTCAGTTCTCAGCCCACAGCCCACACACTGTCTAAGATCTCCTTGACTAGCATGTAGTGTGGAGAGATGCTCTGTAAGCTGAGGAATGCAGATGGAAAATGATGAATTCCTCTGCATATATATATATATAGATGCACCTCAGGTGCTGGTTGGCCGGCATAAGATGCTGTCGGCCTATTATATTTGTCCATGACAGCATTTATGGCGTTCTGCCACATGACAGTGCCTCACCTGTCCTGTTCATGTTTCCTGGATGCTGTCCACAGCCTGTGTATAAGCGGTATGTGTCACACACGTCACATGCTATGAGGATTGTCATGGTCAAACCATGATCTGTCTAAGATCTGAAACAGGTTTGTTTGGAGATCCACAGTCATGGGCTGCTTGTGGTCGTTGCAAGCTATATGAGGTTGGGAAAATGTTGTCAAAGGAGTATTACCTTTTTATGTCGGCTCTCTACTATGAGATTCAAGGAGATGCATCCACGGCATGTAGGCAAGTTGGTAAGTGATTGACCTCTTGACTCTTGAGCATGGGGTCTCGGGTTCAATCATCACTTGCTGCAGCTGATGGACACCCGGTCATATTTTGCCTATGGGCAGGCTCTGGAATCTCGTTGCCCTTTGTGGATCGAGCTTGGAGAGGAGCAACATAATCAACTGATTAGCAGAATCTTAAAAACAAAGATTCAAGGAAGATACCATTGCCTTTTTTGAAAGCGTTTTGGACAATACACAGACCAGAGATTTCTGGGCCTTTTTCTTCTTGAGATGAGAGCACATTTCGATGAGTAGTGCTTTCTCTACCGCGGGCAATTTGCAAGCTTCTGCTAGTCTGTTATATTAGTGCAAACACCTATACATATTTTTTTGTAGTGGGTTATATATGATATTTTAGGTGTCGGGTTCGAACTCATGCCTCCTTGTGGGCATCTCAGTAGGATAGGTACTTGGGCAAGGGCCTGCCAACACCAGTGCATCTTTTTAAAGATAAGTTTATTACTCTATAGCATGCACTTGTTTCTAGAAATCTTTACCAGTTGCTTATGTGTTGCATTTTATGCGAAACTCAAGTTGCTACGCCATGTCCCTCTCTTGTTTGCTCAACGCCATTTTGGATTCTGACAGGTGGATGCTTTGGCTCATGAAGAGATTCCTCACAAGATAGAAAATTATGATCTGTGTGTGGTACGCATGATGCGTATTGACTCAAGTATAATTGCTTGCGCGAAGCGACTAAAACTTCTTATTCAATTTGGTGTAGGACTTGAAGGTAACAAGGCTTTGTACACTATTAGGAACTTTGTTCATAGATTTTGCTGTGTTAAGAAAATTTATGAATTCAGGGTAGAGAGAAGTACCTTTTTGATGGACACTATTAGGAACTTTGTGCATAGACTTTGCGTTGTTAAGAAAATTTATGAATTCATGGTAGTGAGCAGTACTAAGTTGGTGTGGATTCTTGTTGTTGCATCATTGCAGGTGTGGACATTGAATCAGCCACCGAAGCAGGAATCAAGGTAGCAAGGATACCAGGTGATACAAGCGGGAATGCTTTATCCTGTGCAGAACATGCTATATATCTCATTCTTGCGCTTCTTCGAAATCAGGTAATTGTATAGCTTCATAAACACACACATGCATGCGCATGCGCATGTGCACAAGCACACACACACACAGAATTGTGAAATTAGACCTATCTTCTGTGTGATATGAGGGAATTCTTAGAAGTGATCCTGCTGTAGGGATTAGTGTGTGCTCAATTCAAACATTTTGCTTTATGTAAAGTGAATACGGATGGTGGCTGAAAATAGAATTTATCCAATTGTTTTAAAGCCTATCTATATTTTTATGGTCCTTTTTGCAGAAAGGAATGGAAAAATCTGTTTGGCAAATGCAGCTGGGTGTGCCTATTGGCCAAAGCCTTTTTGGGAAAACTGTAAGCTCTCGGGCCTTAGATCTCAACCGACAGTAACAAAGAGACAGAAAAAGACTTGTTAAGGCATGCAATGTTTATGTTGAAGCAGCCATGCTAAAGCCATAAAAGCTTAAGTGCTGATGAATTCGGCTTACAGGTGTTGATAATAGGGTTTGGTAACATCGGTAGAGAGCTTGCCCTTCGACTGAGACCTTTTGGGGTCCATATTCTTGCAACCAAGCGCTTGTGGAATCTCGCCCATGCTACAAATGGTATAACAGTTAAGCTGCATTGCATGGCTTTGTGTCTGATCAATCTGCACGAATTGATCAGCCTTTGGCGTTGGTGGCACAGATCTTGTGGATGAAAAAGGAATCAATGAGCAACTCCTCAACTTTGCTAGTAGAGCAGATGTAGTAGTAACATGCTGCTCGCTCACACCTGAGACTGTAAGTAGATTTGAAACTCACGACAGTTGCATAACAAACTATTCACTGCTAATCACACTTAGCCAACTTTAATCACTGCTGAATTTTGAAGCAAACCACTCAGAATTTTCAGCAATCACTTGAGAGAGAGAAGAATGGAAGAGAGGAAGCCGACACATCATAGACCCGGAACGGCTGGGCCCCTTCACAGGAATATAGATTATTCTTCCATAATTTTTACGTCGTGTATTGGCTAATCAAATTCAGCATGGTATCACCATGAAACAAGATTGAAAACAAATGATTTGGAATCTCCTAATTTGTATGTGATGGCTTTTACCATACACGCACAAGAGTTGGAGAAACTCACCCGTTTGTGTGCCACCCCAATGGCCTTCCAATGGGTCACACAACTGGTTGTCTTCTCCTGTGTTTTGGATGCACACAAGAGTGTAGTCCTTCGAAGAAGAATTCAGCTAGCTTTCTTCAAGGGCTCCTTGGGCAACACCGCCATGTAGTGATGGTCTTTACTTTTGCAAAAGAATCTCCACACTTGATAGAGTAGCTTTAGACTCCTTATCTTCTTGCTCTCAAGCTCTAATTTTTGTTTCTCTCTCTCTCTCTCACAAAATTATGATGAAGTTCTCGCCTCTCCTCTCACATGTGTATAGTGAGGATAGCTAGAATCTTTTTATAGTGAAGTTCTTTCCCCCTTTTCAAAAATAGAAAGAGATAGTCTAAAAGTGCATCTTTCTCTTGAAAATAGAAAGAGATGGTTTCTGAAAGTGCACCTCCCTTTTGAAAATAGAAAGAGATCAGTGTGCGTGAGAAACTTTCTTAATAGTTCTCTCCTCAAAATAGAAAGAGATGTTCTTTTTTAAAATAGAAAGTCATGGTTCTTCACAAGTAACTTCAAGAAATAGAAAGAGATGCTAGTAACTAAACTTGTAAAATGAGTTTGCATGTTAGGCTAAAGGGAAAGTTACTCAGTTGGCATGGGCGAGCAGATTCGTTGCCACATCATTAGTTTTTTTTTTCTTTGCCATGGGGATTTTTAACCATTATGATTCTGATTACGACCTCCGTTTTTCCAAAAGATGAAAGGAAAGCCCTTAAATTAGATTTTGATCCTAAAAGTTGGTATATCTTTAAAATTTGTTGAAATTGAAAGTTGTTTGGTGATAAGAATACTTAACCTCATGCAAAATACAAGTAGCTAGATCAACAACCAGTAACATGCAGACATTTGATGCTTAAGGATGAATGCATACGTATTCACGCATTCCCAAAACAGCATTCGATGCAACTTCATCAAGCAACTTAATGTGCATGTGCCTAAGGTGAATACCATCCATTCAATACACCGTGTATCCATCTATACTCTCCACCATAAAGATAAGAATGCATAGTTCATCATGCTTTATAAAGTATGTGCAATTACACTTCCCCACTTAGGGATGGAAGTATGTCCATGGCCAATCATACTTAGGGATGGAAGCATGTGCATTCATGGGTTCCTCCGGAATAAGAACTCATGTCTAGTCATGAAGGCTGTCGCGCTAGGTCAGACAACATGTCTAAGTTATATTTATCTTCAAGATTCTTGATATAAGATTCCGTATACATGGTTAGGGTTTCTCACAAACACAAGTGGGTGACACTACTGCACTAACGACATGGACTAAGGATGCATGGATAAGATTAGTTTTTAAAATATTTTATGTATGCAATTGTTTGATTTATTATCTACATGGACTCGTTAATAATTGAAATTTTATGATACAGATTTTTCCTTTTATTTGTTTACATATAGATTAATCAATAAAATATACAACATTTTAATCATTCAATAATAATGTATTAACTAAAAAATGGCTCAAATATCTCAATGTGAAATTTTTAATTATTTTGATGTGAATAATTTTTTTTAAAATTATCCCTAATAGTTTTATCCCTACAAAGATAAGCTTGTATATATGTTTTGAACCCTAAATAATTCTCCCACTATTTTTTAAAGCGGTTCTCTACGCAGATATTTTTTTTTCCTAAGAAAAAGATGCTTCTATTAGTTAATAAAAAACAACCACAAAGGGCTAGATACAACCTCAAAGGGCTAGATACAAACTTGCCTCCATGTACGGGGCAGGATACAAATAATCAAGAGGTGGAGAAAGATGCACTTCTCCTCCGATTGGCCGCTCTGTGAGGAGCAGGCTATCTCATACAAGGGAGGGGGGAATAACCACACAGGTGGTTTGCAATGCCAAGTGGAATCACAACCTCTAGCGGTGAGAAAGGGGCCAAGCCGCCAGATCCTCAAGAAAGCTTCCTGCCGCTTCCGCATGTGGTGAGAACCTCCCTGCAATTTCTCCCATTGAGCGTGGAGGGTATGGATGATGTCGAGCCAAATGCTCTTGATGGACTCCACAGGCGGAGTGTGGGTACCCTCGATGGCTTCGCTGCATCTAGCTCTCTATCTGTGCTAGGCTGCAATGCTATTGCAAATCTCCCATCTCCGACATGAGCCCAGTCTCAAGTGGTTAGTAGATGGGGCTATGACTGGTACTGCCGAAATGCGGAGGTGAGAGACTTGAAGGACTAGCCCCCCACCATCCCCTCATAAGCCTTGACAACCTCAGCCTCTGTGGCCCAAGCGACAGTGCCCCATGTAATGATATGGATCGAGGTGAAGATGTGGAGAATCTGCTGCCAAACCTGCTGAGCCTTCAGGAAATCCCAAAGACAGTTTCACTGAGACTCCTGAGAGTGGTCACACCTCGGGCAAGCTACTGGTCGACCTCCTATGGCCAACCATGTGCCTACCTCCAAGCTCCTGTGTGCCATCAGCCAAAGAAAGAGGGTGATCTTTCAAGGTTGAAAACGAGAGAAAATGATGTGAGAGGCTCTGTGACTGCCAATGTACTGCTGCTGCCAGGGTGCCATCAATCTCTGGCATCTGAATCCTACGGCCTAGTCGTGCAGTGTATGCAAAAAAGGGGGCATCCAAAGTCTCATCCCGATTAGTAGGATCATGCCAAGTCCACTCTCTTGGGTCCCACTGGAGACGCATCAAAGGTCGGCTCTCCCAAATCCATAGCCGCCAGAGTCTCTCCTTGGCCAACTTCGCCGGCGGGGGGGTCTATGTGCCACTCATGTGCCTGGAATGCATTCACCCTGACCCTTTGTAGGTTGCAGCCATTGAAATCCTCCAAGGGGGGCTCAGATCTCTCTAATCTGCCCATGGGGACCAATAGAAAAAGTGAGCAAACCAGAACCCTCATCCACTCCATGGATTGCCAATAGAATATTATGCCAAGCCACCGCGCGCGCGCGGGGGGGGGGGGGGGGTGGTGTGGGGTGGGGGGGGGTCTAGGATAGGTTTCAGCCATTGCTGAGGAATAGTAGAGTTGACGTCGAGGCTGAGCCTGTTTCTACCCCGAATCCCTGCCATGTCTCTCTTTTGAACCTCCGGGGGAAACTGCATGTGTGCAAGCCAATCTCCAAGGGACCTAGTAGGTCCTATGCTCGATGCGCCCCATGATACATGAGGTCGGGCCTCCAACATATGGCCACTGGGTAAACGGATCAGGGGGTTCCAGATCAGTGGCTGTGACATACACTTCTCTGAGGCTATCGGAGCTAGCTCCCTAAGGGCCGACCTGAGGTGATCCCAAGCTCGGAGTAAGCTTGCTGCAAATCTGTCCTCAAAAGCTGGGCTAAATCCGTGGGCCCGCATCTCTGTGAAGATCCATATGATACTCGGTGGCCAAGGGTCCCCTAGGCTCGGGGTACGGGCTGAAATCCGGGCCAAGAGGAAGTCCTTCCAAGGCTCACCACAGGGAAGAAGTTCTCTAACAATCAGCTTGCCTAGCAAGGCGCGGCGGGGTCAATGATGCCTAGGCCCCTTCTACGTTGTGGTTGAATGATCACTCTTCATGCCACCTTGGTCGGGCAGAGGCCTCCCGTCATTGCCGGCCCACAAGAAGTTCCAAATCAACTGTTGTCCTTGGCCAATGCATGCTTGGGAGAAGGCCCAACAAGAAGTAATGTACCACATGGTGGCAAGAAGGACTTGGTTCGCCACCACCACTCAACCAGTGAAGGAGAGTCTTGTAGAACTCTAATAGAAAAGCTTTTTCAGAACGCTCAAAAGAAGAGGGGCGAGCCGCTGCTTCAGAGAGATGTCGATGCCCACCTTGCATCCAAGATAGCGGACTGGAGTGTCCCTCGGGATCCATTGGAAAGCCTCGACTGGACGCCAAGTCGGGGTGGGTGCAGAGCCTACCCAGAAACCACACGACTTGTGCTAGTTGATCTGCGCTCCTGACGCGCGACAAAAGATCTCGATCACCTCAATGAATCTCTGGAGATTCTCAGCATCTCTTGAAAGGTAAGCTGCACTGTCATCTGCAAACTTTGAGTTAAGTAGCTCCTCTTGAGTATGGAGGGGGAGATACAATCCTTGGAGCCCAGTCTCCTGAGCTGAGAGAAAACTTCTCATGGCCTCGGCGACGAATAGGAAAAGGTGCCAGAGGACAGCCTTGCCAGGCCCAGCGGGAAAGGGAGAATCTGTCGCCTTGGGTTCCGTGAATGAGAACCTGACTGTGAGAGGTTGAGTAAAGTCTTGAAACACCACAGATCCACTCCATTGGGAACCCCATCCGGCTCATCGTGCCCTCTAGAAAGCTCCAATCAACCTTATCATAAGCTTTGTCAAAGTCTAGGAGTAGCATTATGAGGTCCTGCTATCGCATCCTGGCCGAAGCTGTCGCCTACCAGAAGGTGAAGATGTTGTCCAGAATGCTCCGATCCTGAACAAAACCTGTTTGAGTGTCATGGATCAAATCAGGGAGGAAAGGCTGAAGTCTTGGGCTGATGGCCTTGGCCAAGGCCTTGTAGGCGGTCCCAAGAAGAGTGATGGGTCTCCACTGTCGGATCTCCAATCTGTCACCACCTTCCTTAGGAATCAAGTATATCAAACCCTTTGAAAGCCTCTCTGGCATGGCACCTGTGGACATAATCTCATTGAAGGCTACTAAAGGCCGCCTTCTATGAGGCCCCAATGGCAAAGAAAGAAAGAAAGAAACTGGAAGCCGTCCGCCCTCGGGCATTTGTCCCTAGGAAGAGCCGTCAATGCCTCCGCTAGCTCCTCTGTAGTGAAGGGAGTCAATAAGAAGGACCGGAGAGCGGGGGAAACCACCGCTCTTGTGTGCCGCTAGACCCTCTCACGCGCGTCCATCACTTGTGAGGATAATGGGGCACCCGTGAAGAGAGATCATAAAAAATTAGTGGCAATGGCTCTCACATGTGGGGGGGGTAGAAACAATAGCTCCATCTTGGCCACGCAACCTGCGAATACCATCTCTTTGCCTGTGAGGGCCCGCTATCTCAAAAAAGTCCATGGCTCTATCGTGACTCTATCGCTGGCCTGGGTCCAAAAGGAAGCTCTAGCATGATTACTTGTACTACACCCTCCTCTCCTCGATAGATCTGATCTCCGTACGGGCGGTAGCAAGCTGACTCTCAATCCACGGGCTGTCGAGGGAACTCTCTTGAAGGCGCTAGAGAGAAGCAAGACCCCTCGTCAGGCTCTCGTCTTGGTCACGAAATCCCTCCAATCTGCTTTGAGCTGCCTCCTACAAAAATCTGCTGATGTCATCAAGGCCTGCATCCCAGGTGCACGCAGCAAAGCTTGGAATAAAATCCAGCCCCTCCCATACTTGCTCTATCGTGTGTGTAGATCTCGGGGTCCTGTATAAGGCTGTCCGGAATCCTAGTGCTCGTGTTCGTGTCTTGCCTCCAGGGTCTTCTACGGACAGAATAACCGGAGCTTGATCATAAAAAGTAGTCCCCACCAAGATGCTGATCATGCCCCCATGGCCGCAAGCCCACTCATCCATATAAAACCTGTCAAGTCGAGAGAGGTTGGGGCCAGTGCTCCTCCTATATCAAACCGCGAGAAGCATAGGCTCTCGGGGCTGCGCCCAAACTCTGGGAGATGCCAAGGGTCTTGTCCCCTAAGTTCTATGATCAACTCTTCCCATGGAGAGTACTCTGCACCTGAGACTCTAGTTGTGCCTCCTCCAAGTCTATTCTTTGCTGCCTCAATCATGTTAAAGTCTCCACCCATGCACCAAAAGTCAGCCTGAGGAAGGGCCTGACGGACAGTGCTCTAGAAGATGGCTCTACCTGCCGCAACGTTCGGGGCATAAACATTGAGAAAGCTCATGCAGTCCTCTCCAACCATAACGGTAACCCATTGTACTTGCCCAGAGACTATGACACCTGAGCCTGCTGGCAAGAGCTGCTCATTGATAGAAATACAAACTTCTCCTTGTGTCCCTGCTGCTGGGCCGAAAGAGGGAGACCAAAAAGTGTGGCTCCTGCCTGGTATAATCTTCCTGCAATGGCGGGTACGCCCCTCGGAAAGGTGGTGCTCCTGGAAGAAAAGAATGTCGATGGTTCCCCCAAATGTAGTTCTTTGAAGCTCCTCTGAGGACGCCTCGCCTCTGAAAGCACTGAGGCCCCCCTAAACCTTGTATGTTCCATGAGGCTATCCACATATCAATCTCTGTGGGAGGCAGAACTATCGGAATTGCCCTCCACTAGAAGAGTCTTTGGTGTGGGTTTAGATGAGGAATAATCACAATCAGTCCTGGGACGAAGGCGTGCTAAGTGGGCGCCGATCATGTCCTCCATGCGTCGCTACTCTGTCCGAGCACGAGAGTAGGCATACTCCGAACTCCATCGATCACAATGGAGGTATCTCTAAGAAGGGAGGAGGGGTACTGCGATTGAGATATGAAGGAACACAGAGCAGCACCTCTAGGCTGGAAGCCACCACCTCCCCGTCTTGGTCTCTATGGCCTGAGCCTCCAAGCTCCATCCTAGCCAAGGGCCAGAGGTGGGTGAGCACGTCAGTGATGCGAAGATCATGAAGATGGTGTGAGATCTCTACTGCCTGCCCTTGGATGGCAACAGCCACCTACTCTCCAAGTCCCACTCCGTCTCCGGGGCTGCACTGAAGGGATGGAGAAGATCGCTTGAGCCTCCACGCTCCATCCTAGCCAAGGGCCAGAGGTGGGTGAGCACGTTAGTGATGCGAAGATCATGAAGATGGTGTGAGATCTCTACTGCCTGCCCTTGGATGGCGGCAGCCACCTACTCTCCAAGTCCCACTCCGTCTCCAGGGCTGCACTGAAGGGATGGAGAAGATCGTCGCGCCAATCTCTTGCGTAGAAGGTCTGGAGTGATGAAACACCAGACATCCGAATGGAAGCTACTGTCTTCTCAAAGATATGTCCCCCTTTTGTTGGAAGACATCAGAAGAAACTGTAAATCACAGGTAGCCCCAAGATCCTGGGGGGCCTACTTGGGGACTCTGGCAGGAGAGCCCTCACCAGGGAAGCTGTCATATCCCCACGGATCTCCTCGTGATCGATCTTGGTTCGAAACTCGAATCCTGCGAACAACGAACAAACAAACAACAAGGGGGGTGCAGGCCTGACTCACCTCCCAACCATGACAGTCGTGGGCAAGCCCACAGTCTTGGCTGTCCCCACCGAGCCACGAGCTGAGCTAACTAGGATGAGGTACCGACCAATCTCCTCCTCGCGACGTCCCATACCGCCACGAAGCTGCCCTCGCGGGCCTCGAGACTGCTGCCGGCCTCGGCTGCGCAAAGCAGGTGCACGTCTGCACTAGATCCAGGCTCCAAAACCATAGAGCTCTCACAAACTCGCGAGACTCTCTATAATACAATAACTAACCTTGGCCACCCTTTTATATGAAGGCACTCAAGGATTAGGGTTAGGGTTTACAGAAGGCAATCAGGCGTGGAAACCAAGAGAGAGGAGTGAACACGACTTCCAGTATGCTTCAATGAATAAGAAAAGTCAAGTACAATAGCCACATGATAGTGACCCTAAAAGATAAGTGTTCACATGTCCGGCCATAAATGTGCCGGGGCCCGGGTGGACCAAAACACTTATAAACTGCATATAAGTGAAACTGACCTAAAATGGGGGAAAAAACCTCCACTAACTGAAGTAAAAAGTGCCCTAGTAATCTACTGATGATCACTAGCACTCCTCTGGGTGCATACACAGCATAAAACCCAACAAACCCCCTTGGAGTGATATGTGATCACTGTACATCATCCACCAAAAGGAAACAAATTCAAAGCATTGCGGAATGCTTCAAATTTCGGACGTGGTAATGCCTTGGTGAAGATGTCTGCCACATTCTGATCTGTAGGACAGTAGATCAGACTGATATCTCCTGCCTGGAGTCTCTCCCGAACAAAATGATAGTGAATCTCAATGTGTTTCGTGCGAGCATGAAACACAGGATTCCTGGCCACAGCAATGGCACTCTGACTATCAGTATAGATAGGTGTAGGCTCCTCCACTGAAATATCCATATCAGTCATGAGACGACGCAGCCAAACACACTCAACAGTAGTAGTGTAGGCTGCTCTGTACTCTGCCTCACAAGACGAAGTGGCCACTGTGGTCTGTTTCTTGCTTAGCCAAGAAATGCATGAAGCGCCAAGGAAGAAACAATTTCCACTAGTGGAATGTCTGGTATCAAAGTCACCAGCCCAATTTGAATCACTGTAAGCATGTAACTGCATGTCACCCCCCTCAGGATAAAGCAAACCAAGAGTCGAGGTACCCTGCAAATAACGGAATACACGCTTCACAGCTTGCCAATGTGACAACCGTGGGCTGTGCATGAATCTGCTCAGCTGAGAGACTGCATACTGAATATCTGGCCTTGTATTACACAAGTAAATGAGGCACCCAACAGCCTGAGCATATGTAGTGGCATCAAAGGAAACACTGTCATCTTGTAGTGACAGTTTCATCCCAGGCTCCATAGGAGTACTAATAGGCTTGCAATCCTGAAATTTAAACTTCTCCAGAAGTTTAGCAACATAACGTGATTGCAACAACCCAATGCCTCTGTTATCCTGCACAAACTGTATGCCCAAATAGTAATGTACAAGGCCCAAGTCAGACATGTCAAATGTTTGTTGCAGTATCTCCTTAAAAGCTGCAATTTTGTCATCATTTGATCCCATGAGCAAGAGATCATCCACATAAAGACTGATGACCAGCAGATCTGTCTCTTCTTTACATACAGAGTGGCCTCTGATGGACTGTTCGCAAATCCCTGAGTGAGTAGAAAAGCATCTATTTTTGCATACCAAGCTCGTGGAGCTTGTTTCAAACCATACAAGGCCTTTTTCAGCCTGCATACTTTCCCCTCATGACCATGTTCTGCAAATCCCATGGGCTGAAATACATAAACTTCCTCCTCGAGGTCCCCATGTAGGAATGCAGTCTTTATGTCCAACTGGTGAACAACCCAACCACGATGTGCAGCCAATGCAATGACACACCTAAGTGTCGACATACGGGATGTAGGAGCAAATGTCTCCTCATAATCAATGCCCTTCTTCTGTGCATAGCCCTTTGCAACTAGACGGGCTTTGTACCTGTCAATGGATCCATCTGCATGTCTTTTCAACTTATAGACCCATTTAGTACCAATTGCTTTCTTGCCTTTGGGCAGATCAACTAAATCCCATGTTTGATTCTTTTTAATAGAATCAAGCTCATCCTGCATGGCTTTGTTCCAATGCACATTATCTCGTGCATCCACAAATGAATCAGGCTCATCATCATCCTGTAAACTGGCTGCCATAACCAGATTCAAATCCATGATGTGTGCATGCTCATTGGTCCTTGTCTCCCTACGAGTACGACCAGCAAGAGGACCCTCTAAATGGCTGTCCTGTAATGTCCTCAAATACCATCTAGGTATATGTCTGACCTGTGGTGCCTGCTGTCCCATATTTGGTTCAGCTTCTGGCTCATTTGGCTGCTGAATTTCTGCACCACCTACATTATTTGCTGGCTGTCCAGTACCCTCATGAGTTGGATCACCAACTGTGGAATGAAACTCCATGGGTAATAGACCTTCAAACACATCGTTTTCAGCCTGATTTGCCTCATAACCAGCCATGGATATTTCTGATTTTTCATCAAAAATCACATCCCGACTGATGAATATCTTCCTGGATAGTGGGTCATATAACCTGTAGCCCTTGCTCTCACGGCTATACCCAACAAAAATGCATTTTGTGGCTTTATCATCCAGCTTCCTCCTCAACTCTTTGGGTATGTGTGCATATGCAAGACACCCAAAGATACGAAAATGCGATACAGAAGGCTTGCGGCCATGCCAAGCCTCAAAAGGAGTAATAGAAACCAATGCCTTTGTGGGACATCGATTCAAAATATGACAAGCACACATTACTGCTTCCACCCAAAAGATATGTGGTAGTCTTTTTGCCTTTAGCATACATCTGGCCATCTCCATGAGTGACCGATTCTTCCTTTCTGCAACCCCATTCTGCTGTGGAGTGTAAGGAGTAGTATACTGATGTTTTATACCTCTACTCCCAAGAAAGGAATTCAGCACATGTGACATATATTCCCCCCCTCGGTCAGAACGGAGAGTCTTCACCTTGCATCCTGACTCTGTCTCAGCAAGTGCTACAAAGGCAAAAAATGCATCATATACCTGTGATTTCTGTGTCAAAGGATAGACCCAGCATATACGAGAGAAGTCATCAATAAATGTTGCAAAATAAAAGCAACCACCTAATGACTTCGTCTGCATGGGACCACAAAGATCACTGTGTATAAGTTGCAACTTTGCAGTTGCTCTTAGAGCCTGATCACGTGGGAAGGAAAACCTATGCATTTTTCCCAAAATACATCCTTCACAAATATGATCTGGAGGCTTCTCCATGAGAGGTAGATCTGTAAACATATTATGTCGCTGCATAAGCATAAGACTCCCAAAATTTACATGCCCCATGCGAGCATGCCATAACTCCGCATCAACCATAGCTGGAGTAAGAGTGAATGCATGATAAGCAGACTGATCCACTGGCTGAAATGCATCCAACTGATAAAGTCCATGACATAATGTACCAGAAAGTATCAAGGTCAAGGCATTAGCTTTGTCTCTGACCATGCATTTATCATCATCAAAGTGGACCTGCATTCCACAATGTGCTAAAGAAGAAATGGACAACAAATTCTTCTTTATCCCTGGTACATATAAGGCATCTGTAAGGCGGAGAATGGAGCCATCAATGGCTGTGAGCTGAATCTCGCCAATGCCACGAACTGGATATGAAGCATTGTTGGCACACTGAACAGTTTTGCCAACAGGGGCAGGGCCAACATGACTAAACAAATCCCTGCGAGATGTGATATGCTTTGAGGCACCACTATCAAAATACCAAGTACATGCATGCTCTGTCAAACTGAGTGCCTGTGAAGACCAAGAGGCATCATAGCTGCATGTATAAAAACAGTAATCCCTGTCCTCAACAAAAGAAGCAGTCTCTGGAGGAGCTTTAGAAGCATCATTAACTGACATCCCAGCTTCCTTTGCCTTCTCTTTGGCAATCCTCTTCCTACATTCCGTGATGTAGTGACCTGGCTTCTTACAGTAATGACATTTGCCCTTCTTCTTGGGCTGTCCATCACCTTTCTTGGTATCCTGTGAAGAACCACCATCACCAGAATTTTGATTTGCACTCTTTGGCTGAGTTTTTCCTTTCCCCTTTTGACCTGTAGTAAATGCTTGTTCAGCATTTGTGTTCATATTCATATTCTTCCTCATTTGCTCCTCTTGGAGTAAGAGAGCAACAAGTTCCTGATACTTGAGGGGTTCAACAGCATTCCTCATGCTGAGGTTCAAAGAGGTATGGAAAGCCAAGTAAGATCTTGGCAAAGAGTGCAAGATGGTGGACACAAGCTGTGTCTCAGGAATAATCTCATCCACATTGATGAGTTGCTCTCTCAAATCCTACAGCTTGTTTAAGTGGCTAGACATATCATCTCCTTCATTCATCTTCTGATTTTCCAGTTCTCTTTTCAAAAATGAGATCCTAGCCTCATTACGAGCAGCATACATCTGCTCCAAAGTCACCCATGCATTCTGTGAAGAGCCAGCTGAACGAATATGAGGTATAATGGACCTCTGTACTGACAATGCAATGAGTGACAAAGCTTGTGCATCCCTGGCATCCCATGTCTTTTGAGCATTTGTTCTCTGAACAGGCAATGGCTGTCCTGGAGCCTGTACCTGTTGTCCTCGTCCACGAGCACCCCCTTGGGGAGGAGTCTCTGGAGCCAATGGACCTGGACGTGGTTCATCACCACTAACAAAATCCCAAAGACCTTTTGCCACAAGCACATTTTTCAGCATAAAACTCCACAAGGAGTAGTTCGTGCCATCCAATTTGTCTTCCTTAGACAAATATGTGAATACATCACTTTGCTGTTGATTTGCCATTATGCTTTACGCGCAATGTTGTACCTGTTTACCAAAAAACCCAATAACAGAAACCCTGATAATAACTGTACTCCACTGAATACAGTTCACCCAAATCTGCCTGCACTCTCAATCCTCTGAATGTGCAGCTCAATGCACCAATGACTGAGTAGAGCAGCAAATGGCGTACACAATGCCAAAATGCCCCAAAAATGCCCAAATTTGCTGCACCCAAACTGTGCAAGAAACCTGTATATTTCTTTGATAGAAAATCTGCCTGTTGTGCCTGTATATTTTCACAGAGAAAATAAAAATGCCCAATATTCAAAATATGTAATGCTTACCACTTCTGTGCTGAGCAGTAGGCTTAACTGCAGTCGAATGTTGACGTGGCAGAATCTGGTCGGCTGTACTGTGCAGATACCTTGACTGTACTATTGCGGTCGTGTGCTGTACTGTGCACTGTACGGAGTAGGGCGACCAGTTACACGTCAGCTGCAGGTTCAGATGTGCTTATCAGGTACAGGCGCTGACTGTACGGAAGCAAGTCGCCTGTTGCAGCAGGCGCACAGGTGATGGTGGCTGCGCTTGACTGTACGGGCAGGTACAGTAACTGAAGGCGATGCAGGTACAGTACCCGACTGAAGGCGACCAGGTACTGAGGTTGTAGGCGGCGCTTGACTGTACGTATGGGCAGCTAATGCGCACGTGTAGCTGATGGCGGCGCACAATGGTGTGTACGGGCAGCAGGCGCACAGCTGTAGCTGAAGGCGGCGCACAATGGGTGTACGGGCAGCAGATGTTGAAGCCGGCGCAGACAAGGTATACTGAAGTCGGCGCAGACAAGGTGTACGTATGCTGTACGGGCAGCAGCAATGTAGAGCTTCAATGCTCTGATACCAATTGAAGGCACTCAAGGATTAGGGTTAGGGTTTACAGAAGGCAATCAGGCATGGAAACCAAGAGAGAGGAGTGAACACGACTTCCAGTATGCTTCAATGAATAAGAAAAGTCAAGTACAATAGCCACATGATAGTGACCCTAAAAGATAAGTGTTCACATGTCCGGCCATAAATGTGCCGGGGCCCGGGTGGACCAAAACACTTATAAACTGCATATAAGTGAAACTGACCTAAAATGGGGGCCTCCACTAACTGAAGTAAAAAGTGCCCCAGTAATCTACTGATGATCACTAGCACTCCTCTGGGTGCATACACAGCATAAAACCCAACATTATAGGCTCTTGGCCGGTCATCGGGCGTCCACACTTGGGCGCTCGCCCGTCCATACTTGGGTGCCCGCCCGTTAGTATATCCCTAACTCAGCTCGTCGATCAGCGTGCCTAGCTCCAAGCTTCCCCAAGCCTCGAAACTAGTCTTGCGTGCGTGTAGCACACGGTAGATACACACTGTGCACATGACATACTCCCCTTCCTCTAAGAGCTCACTCCTGAGCTCACTAAAAAGCCAGGGTAATCTCTCTGAAGAGTAGTCAATGTCTCCCATGTAGCGTCCTCCTCAACATGATCCTGCCACTTGATCTTGTATTCCGTGATAAGCGTGTTACGCAATCTTTTTTCACGAAATCCAAGAATCTTTTCAGGTTCGTGCGGAACAAATGTCATGTCTTGGACATCTATAATTTCTTGAGGAGTAACTAACTGATCTGCTCCACCCAGTACTTCCTTAAGTCTACTGACATGAAATACAGGATGAACTTTCACATGAGAAGGCAAATCCAATTCATATGCAAGTGAACCAATCCGTCGTGTAACACGAAATGGTCCACAGTATCTAGGGGATAATTTCGGAGATCAACTTGTCCGTAAAGTCTCGGAATATTTTGGAACTCGCAAATACACCATCGTTCCTTCAGAGAACTCTCTAGGTGAACGATGTCTATTAGAATAAAACTTGGCTCGGTCTTGAGCACTTCTAATAGATTCCTTCGCAACTTGTAACATTTCTTGCATATCTTGCAAAAAATTACGTGCTACATCATGCTGAAGTCCTGAGAATCCTACTGTAACAGGTGATCTAGGTTGAAAACCATACATAAGCATGAAAGGACTAAACCCTGTACTCGTATGCTTAGTACTGTTATATGCAAATTCTAACATAGGAAGATAATCCTCCCATGAACTCTGTGTTTTGGATACATATGCTCGAAGCATATCCTCCAAAATCTGATTCACTCTTTCAGTCTGGCCATCAGATTGAGGATGATACGAGGAACTCAAATTCAAAGTTGTTTCCAACTTCTCAAAAACAAGTTTCCAAAAATCACTTGTAAACTTAGAGTCCCTATCACTGACTATGTCCTGCGGTAACCCGTACAGTCTAAACAATTGCTCGATAAACTGCCGATTGATGATCAGTCAATACCACAAACTTGGAGCCATATAAATAATGTCTCCAAACCTTGAGAGCATGAATCATAGCATTAAGCTTCTTCTCAAGGGTTGGCCAACGAGATTGAGTGTCGTCTAGCTTTTTACTTTCAAAAGCAACTGGTCTACCATCTTGAAATAAAGCAGTCCCGATAGCATAGTCACTGGCATTAGTTTCAAGAACATAAGGCCGACTAGGATCAGGCAATGCTAAGATAGGTGCTTCCTTGACTTTATCTTTCAAAAGTCTGAAGGCCATATCCAAATCGTTATTCCAAGTGATAGGCTGATTTGACCTACGTCCTCGACCTTTCAATAAGTCGGTCATCGATAGTGTGAGCTGAGAGTACTCCCGTACAGATTTCCGAAGAAAAACAACAAAACCGAGAAAAGAACGAAGTTGTTTCACTGTTCGCGATATAGGCCAGTCCAAAACCTTCTGAACTCGGTCATAGTCAATGCTCAATCCATCTCTAGTGATCTTGTGTCCCTAGTAAATGATGTCGGTCATAAAGAACTCACATTTATTTAACTTAGCATATAGTCGATTTTGTCTTAAAATATATAAGACAATCGTGAGGTGTCTGACATGATCCTCAAGAGTACGACTATATATCAAAATATCATCCAGGAACACCACCATAAATTTTCCCAAATGTTCACGAAAAAGATCGTTCATCATTTGCTGGAAAGTGGCTGGAGCATTGGTTAACCCAAAAGGTAATACGAGAAACTCGTAATGGCCATACCTAGTCCGAAAGGCGGTTCTTTTCTTGAGGAATTCTTTCTTGAAAACGTCTTCGAATTGTGTCCAAGTCGTTGGCTTAGGGTTGAATTCCTTCCACCAAAGCAAAGCTTTGCCGGACAGGAAACCTGCTGCTAACTGGATCTTCTTTCCGTCATCATATGGATGAAACCTTGGTTTGCTGCTTTTGCTCGCCCCCGAACGGTTCCAGAGTAATGTTGGGGCCTAAAGCTGAAGCCAAGGTATCCATACCCGAGAAAGTAGAGAGGGTAGTGGTCAATAGAGCAATGGAGTTTTGCAAAGCTTGCATCTGGGCTGCGATTTGTGCCTGACGTTCCGTCGAAGAAGCTTCGAGAGCTACTTTGAACTCTTGGAAATCTGATCTTGACACAAAATCGTCAAAAAGATTGGCATCGGTACCTTCCGTAGCCAGCAAGCCTTCGCGTTCCACAAGGGGCTCCAACTCTGATTCTTGGGTCGACATCGTGAAGAGGGTACGTGGAGAGAAAATTCGATCTTTGCACAACAAAAGTGCGAGTGAACTTGAGAGCTTGAAAACTTGAGAGATGTGTGGCAAGAAGCCCACTTGAGGGGGTTTATAAAGGTTGTCCAAAAAAACTAAAAGCCCCCAAAAGCTATGCTTGGCTTTTGCCTTTGTGTGTTTTTTTTTTGCAATATATATATATATATATAAGTTCTGTTTTCTTAAAAAAAAAAGAAAAAAAACACATTAAACCTTAGGGACCCTCAACTTTTGTAAAAAAGTTTAATAAAAACCAAGAAAAACAAAATGCCGTGTCGAATTGGGCGTTTGCTTTTGCTTTTTTTTTTTTCAGTCCCGTCGGGAATAGCGCCATTGCCACCTCGCCGGACGGTTGCTGTCGCCACCTGTGTGTCTGCCGGTTCCTTCGCACCGGCTTGCGCCTGCGCAAGCCCGCGTAGGCGTGGCCACAAGGCGACGAAGGCCTAGGCGCCTGCCTCGCTGGGCCTGGGCGCCCGCTTGGCCTGGCCTGGGCGCTGCCTGGCTGGCTACGCAGGCCTGGCCGCCTGGCTTGGCAGGCCCTAGCCGCCTGGCTACGCAGGCCTAAGCCCGCCTGGCTACATAGCCCTTAGGCGCCTGGCCGCCTGTAGCTGCCGCCTTTGCCTACACGTTAAGCAGTTTACGACCAGCAACTCCACACGATCAGCTCTGCAGCGTGCGCCTGGCTCGCTTTCTCTTGCTCTCTCTCTCGTTCGAACAAAAAACAACGAAGATGCTTTTTCTGTTTTCTCTCTTTAAGTTCATGGGACTGCACACACGAATCTCTCTTCTTTGCAAAGCAAATGACCCTACTTAGACTACCATCCCCATCAACATGGGTCTCTTTGATGAAGAAAAAAAACACATACTGAATCTGAAATCTGCAGTATGCATAGAAAAAACAGCAAGCTTTTTAACACATACCTTTCTTCGACCTCTTTTTCTCTACCTACCGACTTGCTCGTTCACGAGGTATGCTCTGATACCACTGTCATATCCCCACGGATCTCCTCGTGATCGATCTTGGTTCGAAACTCGAATCCTGCAAACAACGAACAAACAAACAACAAGGGGGGTGCAGGCCTGACTCACCTCCCAACCATGATAGCCGTGGGCAAGCCCACAGTCTTGGCTGTCCCCACCGAGCCACGAGCTGAGCTAACTAGGATGACGTACCGACCAATCTCCTCCTCGCGACGTCCCATACCGCCACGAAGCTGCCCTCGCGGGCCTCGAGACTGCTGCCGGCCTCGGCTGCGCAAAGCAGGTGCACGTCTGCACTAGATCCAGGCTCCAAAACCATAGAGCTCTCACAAACTCGCGAGACTCTCTATAATACAATAACTAACCTTGGCCACCCTTTTATAGGCTCTTGGCCGGTCATCGGGCGTCCAAACTTGGGCGCCCGCCCGTCCATACTTGGGTGCCCGCCCGTTAGTATATCCCTAACTCAGCTCGTCAATCAGCCTGCCTAGCTCCAAGCTTCCCCAAGCCTCGAAACTAGTCTTGCGTGCGTGTAGCACACGGTAGATACACACTGTGCACATGACAGAAGCGGTCATCTCTACTGGCTTTGAGAATCGAGTGGCGGATGAAGCTCGCCGGTTGCCTCCGCTACTGGAGGGCGACTGGAGTGCTCTGGAGAGGCGGAGGGAGGGGGAAGTGCGGCTCAAGGGAAGAGGACGGGGCAGAGGGGACTGTTGCGGGAAGAGTCGTAGGCAAGGACGGAGGAGGAGGGGGGGGGGGTGGAGGAGGCAGAGGGGGGTGGGGAGGCGGAGAGGAAGGGGAAGGGGAAGGGGAAGTGAGAGGCTGGGAGTGATCCATTGGAGAGGGAGGCTGCTGGGAGGGGCTCATCGGGGGTTCAATGGGGCCATCTGGCCTCACTGGAAAATGAGAACCGGAGGAGGGATCTTAGCAGGGATGCAGCCTCCAAACCGGAGGTGCTGGAGGGATCCTCATAGTGACTGGAGGGGGCCCATCATTGATGGGGGGTGCTGTGATAAATGCTCGAAACGGTTCTCTGACAGAATTGAATCCTCCTGTACTCTGCCAGCCTGGTGCGTGCGGCGGCGGTAGACGGCTGACGGCCTTAGCGAGGGCGAACGGTCCGTCACTCTCCGGGAACAGGGTTGTCCGTGGTCGGGTCTTGGTGCTTAGCTGCTTGAGAGCCTACCTCTCTCTCTACCCCTTGGTGAGGATTTGAACGGGGACCCGCGGGGGGCGGGGGGGAGGGGGGGGGGGGGCACCGGAGGTTGTCTCCTGGACTGGCACCAAGGGCAAGCTTTGACGAGGTGGTCCATTTGCCTGCAAATGAAACATTGGCCCGAAAGGCCTGAGTACTCCACTCGCTGAATGATGGGGTCGTCCCGAAGGCATGGGTTAGATATGACATGAGGCACTGTCTCCGGCAAGGCAATACAAATGCGAAGGGATGGAATCCCGGCCGCCCGTGTGAGAGACGAGGCGGCAGTGGGGGAGGATTCCATCACTCCCAATGGCTGCACCAATCACTGGGAGAAGAGGAAGGTATTCCTTCTTGAGACGTGGGAAGCAGACTGTCACTGGGAAGCCCGACACGCCGGCCAGTGGGTCGGACATGGGGTCGAAGCCGTGCTGCTACCGTGCAAAGACGGGCCCGCCGTGGAGGCTAGCCTGCAAAAGATCTCTTAGTTGTCCTTGCGTAGGGCGGCTACCGACAATCTTGCATACCAGAGTGGAGGCCTCTAATGATGCAACAGTTGCAGCAACAAGGAGCTGAAGGTCCGCTTCAGAGAAAGATAAGCAAGCAACGGCGGCCTCAGTCAGGGTTGACGGAGCGGCTGCCATGGAGTCCTCCTGAGGGCGAAGACCAGAAAAGGCCGAGACTTGCCGAATGGAGAATGCCCGAGAACTGAGAAAGCTGCCGGAAGAAGACAGAAACGGAGGAGAGGCTACGGAGGAGGGAAGGGGGCGGGAGGAGGGGGAAAAGAGAGAGAGAAAGGGGGGGGGGGGGGGGTCGCTGGTGGAAAGAGGAAGGGGGAAGGGCGGCGCAGGCAAAAAAGGGGAGGTGGCGGGGGGGGAGGGGCGCTTTTGGGGGGGGGGGGGGGGGCGCAGCAGGAGCCGCGGGGGGGGAGAGGGGGGCAATGCGGGGGATGGAGGGGGGATGCACAGAAGGAAAACAGGGCTGCAGGCAGGCGGCGAGGGGACAGGGTAGAGAAGAAGAGGGGTGAAGGGGGGGGGAAGGGTGCAGGCAGCAAGAAAACGCATTCTCCAAGCATATATATTACAGTGTTTAGACCTACTTTCACAAAGGCAGGCCAAAAAAGAAACAAGAAGACCTGCTGCTTTTTCTGTGCATGAATTTTCTTTAAAGCATATCAGAAATGAGAGGTTTGTTTACATTATGAAAATCCATATTTAAAAAAAAAAGTATCTTATCTTTCTGTGTTTCATTCTTGTCAGGCGGGCATGATAAACAGTGAATTTTTGGCTGCTCTCAAGAAGGTGAGAACATACTCTTTGTGTCAGATGTATGGCTTACAAACGAAGGGTGTAGCAAGTGGGTGCATATGGCCTATACACTAAGGATTTTGTACATGTAAAACCTGTGCATATGGTGGTTAGCATGGGTAGTAATTTGAGGGTCTCAGTGTATAAGAGGGTGTGGAAATGGATTTTTTCAATGGGTCATGGCATCTTATAATTAAACAAAGTGAATCACCTAAGGTGTAGTATGTTCATGTTTGTGTGGTTCTTACCTTCTGACTTGACTTGACACATAACAAACCATAGCTTGGCTGGTATTTAAGTTGAGATGTACCTTTAAGGTAGGGGGTCATCGGGCCTTAAAAACTTGTGCGCTCTATGTGAGGCGTTTTATCAATAATTATATGGAAAGGTGATCTCAAGATGTGGTTTCTTGTAGCTTTTCTCCAAATTGGCATCCTTGACACAGATTTCTTCTCACCTCTACCTGGCGAAAGCTCTTTGAGTTTTATAACACTCGGTTTTGCTCTTTTGCAGGGTGCATTTCTAGTGAACGTTGCTCGGGGAGGTCTACTAGACTACAAGGCTGTCAAGACTTCGCTGGAGTCAAATCACTTGGGAGGTTTGGGCATTGATGTTGCCTGGTTCGAGCCCTTTGATCCAACCGATCCAATACTGCAGCACTCCAATGTCATAATAACACCTCATATTGCTGGTGTAACAGAGATGTCATACAGAAACATGGCCAAGGTGATTCCTCTGCCACAGACCAGCACAAGAGAATTTTTTTCCATAGGAGCTTGTCAGGGGTTTCTGCGCATGTTTTGTGTGCACTCTTGCATCATGTCTTTGGCAAGCTTGGAAAAGCTGAGTGGATGCCTTTTGCTGCAGGTGATAGCCAATGCCACTCTCCAGATACAAGCAGGTGCAGAGGTTACCTCGATCGAAGGGATTGAGTTTGTAAATTGAGGAAAAAAGACCCTCCCTTGAACTTTCATCAATTCAAAAGTATGTCCAGACTCCATTACCTTGCATTATTGGCTTCTTCACCAATTGTTTGGAGGCAGCTTACACATCTGCACCACATGACATTCAAATGCCTAACCAACATCAAGGCTATCCTGATTATTTTGCCTACTATGATATGTACCTTTATACGTGTTGAAAATAAAGGTACTGGTTGTCTCCCTCAACTGCTGGTCCAGCTTTTAAAGGGATTGGCTTGAATCCAATCAGCTCCTTAAAAATGGCTGGATTTCACCTATGAGAGCTCTCAAATTCCTTGGCTATGATCTCTCTTTTTCTGAGAGAGTAATTCCTTATATTTTAGGTCAAATTCCCGGTGTGATAGCTGTCAACTCTAATCTCTCTTCCTAAAATCAACCAAGTCAATTTGATGCGATTCTTCTTATTCTTCTTCTACAAATGCATGTGAGAAGGAAGAAGAGTGAAGAAAAAAGAGGCATGTTTTCTGTTGCTCTCGGTTTGCAAATGCACGTGAAGAAGGAAGAGCAAGAACAAGGGGAAGAGGAAGCACAGCAGATTGTCGTCTTCCTTTTTTCCTCTCCTTATGCTTCAAATTCAAGAAGAGGAAGTTGAGGGAAGCATGCATCTTCCTTCTCTCTTTCTTATTAACTTCAAATCCCAACCTGCCCAGCTAGCCACTAGCCCCTCCAGGCTCTCCCGCACGGCTTCCTTCATGTCCCCCACCATGCTAGAACCCTCACTCACAAGGGAGCTTTCGACAACTATTGTGGTGGTCTCCCATGCCCAAAAGAAGGCTATCAGAGTTACAAAATCAGATGAAGAGCAAGGTGAGGCATCAACCTATTCCCCATACACTAGTGGACCATGCATTCTTGCAAGACCTCAAAGAATTCCAACACATTCGCCCCTGCTTCAATCACACTGCCAGGAGTAACTTGCTCAAGGAGTGCATATTAAGAGTGTGTCTATCTATCAATTATTGAACTTAACTCCCATTGCCTGGGAGCAGCTTGAAGGGCACCCCAAGTCAAAGGCTCATAGTGATGGGCAGCATCAAGTCAAAGGCAAATATATTGCCGGCTGCATAGCAAGGCATCATTTTTTTGCCAGATTTTATTGTGATCACACTACCAGAGGCGAAAGGGGCTGATTGGTAGACCATGGCTACAACGTTGCATGATTGGGGCATGACAGTAGGTGGCCATCTGTCTGGATGATTGCTTTCAATACACATTTGTTACCTAATGGAACACTTACCTCTATAAAACGAATGTCATTA
This sequence comes from Cibotium barometz, assembly GCF_041138505.1. Lineage (NCBI taxonomy): Eukaryota > Viridiplantae > Streptophyta > Polypodiopsida > Cyatheales > Cibotiaceae > Cibotium > Cibotium barometz. The sequence continues at coordinate 22,137,135 of NC_141105.1, read as the reverse complement.
CGATTGTGTAATGCCCCCGTAACATTCCAGAGGATAGTCACATTCCAGAAGAATTTTTAAAGAATAGTCACCAACATTCCGAAGGGTAGTCACCAACATATTTTGCTGGCTGGGATTTATTTTCCCATGATGGATAGTCACCGATATATTTTTTAGAATTCCTCTTTAGCTTTCTTCGTGCTTTCATAGATGATTTCTCAAACTTAACAGGTACCCACCTCTCCACCTGCTTGGAAGCTTTGCTGAGCATCTTGTCCAGTTATCCTTGTTCTTTGCGAAATGTTACTTTTCTTGATGATATCATCTCTAGATAAAGCCTCACCCTTGACTTGGGACAAATTGTAGCTATACTTAGGCTTCCCCCTCCCATTAGTCCGAAGGCACTTAAATATTTGTTGATCACACTGGTTTATCATCGTCCCTTTAGTAGGATGTATGCAGACATTGCCTTGCCCCTCACCCACCTAGTGAGTCTAGCAGGTGCAACCCCATTCTAGTGGTTCTCCATGAGTCAACCGCATTCACTTAAAAAGTGTCTTGGTGAAGCTCCTATCCTACCTCTGTTGGCTTTTGCTAACTGATGTGAGCATGGCTACACATAGATGCATGCCCATTAGGGCTTTTGACTCTTTGAGGATATAAAGACGATTCCCTTTCATCATGAAGGTGATCTTTGTGTGGTTTTTGCCTATGATGCTCCATATGACTTCGAGCTTTGATTAAATTGTAGGTGTGCCTAGGGTCCTCAGTTCCTCGTAGCTTGCATTCCCTCTCTATCTAGCAACCCTGGCCCCCTTTCACGAGGAATTCTTTCGCTTCCAGTTCAGACATGACATGTTTTGATCTGCTCCTCAAGGTTTTTTTTCGTCTCCTACAAGTTGTCCTCGGCTTCCTTGGCGTGCAGGTTGAGAGAGAGAGAGAGAGAGATCAATTAAAGACAACGTAAGATTAATCTCTGTTACCTAGGGTCCCATACATCTTTTTTCCCAACTTTTTTGACTGCTGCAGAGTATCAAACGATGTTTTTATTGTGTGTGTGTGTGTGTGTGTGTGAGAGAGAGAGAGAGAGAGAGAGAGAGAGAGAGAGAGAGGGCTCTATTTTACAAGCTTCACAATGCCTTACGAAGCTGGCAACAAGATGCACAGCATTGAGGAGTCGCACCATTTCTAATTTAGGGTCACACATGGTTATGCATAGAAGTTTGATGTGAACTTATCCTCTGCCTTCTTCTTTGATGAGAAGTCAAACATGGATATGCATAGAAGTTTGATGTGAGCTTATCTACAATATAGAAATTTTGCCGCCTTCTTTGATGATTATATTGAAGATGGATATACATAGAGTTTTAATGTAAGCTTATCTACAATATAATGTCTTTGGAAGCTCCTATCCTCATCATCCCAAATTGGACAATTATGTCCATGTCCTACAAATGCTAGTCTTATTGTTGTGCAATACCACAAAGTGAGAAGGCTTGGCAACAATTAGTTCTTTTCACAGTATCCCTACCTCTTAGGGACCCACTTCATTGTCATTACAACCACCACACATTGCAGTATCTTCTAAACAAGCCTCGAGTGTGGTGATGGCTTCCAAAATAGTTTGACTTTGAAATCCGCTTTTCAAAGTTGATGTTTCCCTAGATTGTTATAGGGATGTGTTTGCCTTGTTTCTACAAGTGAATATCCTGTTGACACCTCTCTCAAAGACAAGACGAGTCTCTTAGTGAAGACCCACCCATTCCAAATGGTGGTGGTGAGATGGTTAGTTATACTGTGTGTGGTCATGATGGAGTCGTATGACATTGCATCAACCTAGACAATTTATTTGTAAAGACCTCATGCATAAGGGCTTATAGATAAATAAGGATTCTTAAATCATAGGGGCCTATGCAAGAGAGAGAGAGAGAGAGAGAGAGAGAGAGAGAGAGAGAGAGAGAACAACTTTGTAACTTATTGCCTAAGAGTGCACATGTAGTCTGGAGTCTTTGTCCTAAAACTACCCACTATTGCTTCCCCATAATAGGCAATATTGACCTCCCCAATTATTAAATCTCTCTCTCTCTCTCTCTCTCTCTCTCTCTCTCTCTCTCCACACACACACACACACATGTTCTCTCTCTTTCTCTCACACACACACTCTTGTGAATGTTAATACAAAGTTTTTATTTTATTTAAATTTCTTTTTCTACAATTCGAGTTTCTACTCTTATTTATTATCATAAGCATGGTCATCTTCTCCTCCTCCTCCTCCTCCTCCTAAAACACAATCAAATGTAACAATCTACACCACAAGGAGATCAAAAAGTTAAATACATGCATATTCAAAACTTGATGTTCAAGAATGTCCCACACGATAAAAAGCTATACTCATGCACCATTAGTTTGAGAATTTCAAGGAGCAAGCAAAAGTGCAACCAAAATGATGGATCTTAGTGAAGGGGGAGAAAGATATGGGACAAGACAAACACTGATTTGAAATGAGAGTTTGGCATGGATAGTATTGCAAGTAAAGTGTGGCATTATGTGTGTCGCTTTGCTACATTTACATAGTGTTATTGTTATGAATCATTTTGCTGTAAAAAGCGTCACATTTAATGATTCTAGATAACATTCATTATCCATTCAAAAAATTGCATCTTTTTTAGCTAGGAGGGTGTCACTAGGGCCCACAATTTCTTATAGTTCCTACACCTCTAGAACAACTTCCAAGTCCCATTTTAACTCGTCTAGTTGCCTTTTTTGGGTCTTGAACCATTTTGACTTCCTCAAGATGCCTTGTAGCCATTCTAACTACACCTCCAAAACAACTTCCTATTCCCATTTTGATTCCTCTAGATGCCTTTTTGGGCCTTAAACCATTTTGACTTCCTCTAGATGGCTTATAGCCATTTTAACCTATGTCTCCAGAATAACTTCCTAGTCCCATTTTGATTCTTTTTTCGGCCTTGTAACTTGAGTAATAGTTATCTTGAGAAGATCTCTTTTACCTTTTGGTGCATCCTAACATGGAAATATTGATTCTTAATTATATATTTCCTATTTGGTATCACACAAGACCTATCTATGCTCCTTTACCTTTTGGTGCAGCCTAACATGGAAACATTAATTCTTAATTATATATTAGCCTATTTGGTAGCACACAAGACCTATCTATGCTCTCATTAACCTTTTAAACTCGAGGATCCACCATTTTGTGTCTAAACTGGGTCTTCTTGTGTGCTTTGATAGCTCATTTACGAAAACTTCTCATACATGGGGGACACAACACTCAAAATAGATCTATTTGGTATGCATACACTTCTAAGTAGAGAGTGGCATGTGAAGATAGACATGGGCTAGCCATGAATAGTCATGTAAACTACGAATGCTACAAATGAATGTGAAGGGATAGATGTGGATTATTTTAGCAAGGTGTTTTTGCATGCCCTAGTAAAGGGTAAGGGCACACCCTTTACAATATTCTAATTAAGGGTTGGAAAACTTTGATATCTTAGCTTCTCAAATGGATGGGTCTATAAGAGCCACAAATGAAAGAATGACTTTTTCTCGAGAGACCACCAAATTTAAGTCATCCTCAACAAAGCACATTTAAGTCATCCTCAACAAAAGAAAGAGCCACAAAAGAAAGAATGATTTTGTCTAGAGAGAACACCACATTTATGTCATCCTCAAAGCAACAAATTTTTTGAAGCTAGTGTAATGGCTTGTCAAGATAATTCATTCACACAAAGAATAGGCACAAGGCACAATTTGGTATTATGGAAAATTGAAACATGTTGGGAAACAATGATGACCAAAATTGCAACCCCTAAATCATAAACATCCATATTAGGATGTTTGTGTTCTAAAAAGGTTGATCCTAATGTTTACCTATGTGTGTAAGCACATATGGCTGGCCCATCCATATCAAGATGTTGTGTTCTAAAAAGGTTGATACTAATGTTTACCTATATGTGTAAGCACATAAGGCTAGCCCATCTTTAAATTCTTCAAGCTTAAAGGCTCCCAATGGCTCTTCATAATAGTGTCTGCATAATAGTGGCCTCACCATAAAGAAAGTAAGCCTATGCTATACATTTCAAGCATCTTCTTGAAGTATCTCAAGATGAATGATCGTAAATGGAAGTAGTTAGAAGAGCAATGTTTATGGCAAGGTAAGCATTGAGTTGTGAAGAAGTAGTTGTGATAAATAAATCTATAGAAATCCAAAAACCTTCCCCCCACACCCCCCACCCCTCTTTCCATTCTTCCTATATTTTGAGATGCATGAAACCAAGGGAATTTGGTAGCTATTATAATGCCCCTAATCCTACCTTGAAAGCCACGCCTTCTCTTGCCATTTAATAATTAAGCATGAATTTACTTAGCCAACCCCCACCCCGATTCACCTCATTTTCTTCCATTGTGAATGAACTAATGAGATTTAAGCATAAGAATTGTAAGGTTAAATCATAATATCGTATGATTTTCAATGATTGATCTTAAAGAATCCAAAAAGAGTGGCCCATGTGCTTCAAACCAATGTGGGAGAGCCACCAAACTACCCTTGATTGTACTATGCAAAAAAAAACGTGGGGGTTTTCCAAGGAAGAAATTGTGCCATTTCTTTCTTGGACTCATATCTTGATAACCACATATTTCCCTATTCATAGCCCATCCTTTGTTTCCATTTTCACCATCCCTATACCCTCACATCCACCAAAGGATGCCCTATAAGGTTGCTTCATAGGGGTTGAATAAACCCTTGTAAACATTGATCAACTACTCCTTTTACCTTCTTGACCATATTGTAGCTTCCCATAACTTATTCATCCCCACTTCTTTAACCCCACGATGTCATCCATAGCTGCTCATCGCCTTTGTTGCACCATTTTGATCAAACATTTTCTTTTTCACTTCTCTTATGGTTGTCAAGAAAGAAGTCCCATGAGACCCCCACCCCAACCCTCCCTCCCCACACCATCTTAAAAAGGTCCGTTTAGTACTGTGACATGAAATTTTGCTAGAAATTGAGCCCATTTGAAAACTTTTATTTAAAAAAACAATTTCTTAATAACTATAACATCCTAAAACATTTCCTACTCTCAACACAAGATAGTGACTATAACATCCCAAAACATTTCCTACTCTCAACACAAGATGGTTAATTAAAAATTAACCATTTTTATGGCTTTTAAAAACTTTATAAAAAAATCATTTCTTAGTAATGATAACATCTCAAGACATTTCCTACTCTCAACACGAGATAGTAGTTTTTGTTTTTAATAGTCACCAAAAAAATGTATGCAACATAGTTTCTCTCATTGTCATCATTCAATCACTTTTTTGCAAAAAAGTGTCAATTTTTTAAATTTTGATTTGATAACATCTTGCATAATTTTTTAATTAAGCACATTACAAATACAATAATAATTTTTTCTATATGTATTAAAAAATAATATATGCACCTCATTTAGGGATGTAGCCCACTAGCAGTAGCACCCTCACCTCCCTTAGTTTGAATCTACTCACTCCCATAGTGGAAAGTAATGGCATGTAATTTTAGCACCCACTCTCTTGCAAATAAGCAAAAAAATACATGTACCTTCTATCAACACATAAGAAACAGTTTTTGACATACTTCTCCTCCAAAAGAGGCCAATCCTTTACTTGGTCATAGGGGTAAGTAACCAACTTCCATCAAAAGAGGTCGATCTTTTACTTGGCCGTAGGGGTAAGTAACCAACTTCCATCAAAATCCTCACCCATGCCAGATCAACCCTTGCATCAAGTTACCCCCCAACACAACTGGCCTCTCCAAGAACTAACCCAACTAACATCCATGCTACGCAAAGAGGAAAGTAGAGATAGAAGAAAGTAGGAGTGATGGAGACTTGTGAAAAGAGTCCCTAGGGAAGCCAATACTAATCATAAGCTCTCTATATATATATTAGAAAATAGGAGTGATGGAGACTTGTGAGGGAAAGTCCCTAGGGATGCCAATAATAATCATTAGCTCTCTAGGTATATCTCAGGGTGGTATATCTTAGAAAGTAGGAGTGATGGATACTTGTGAAGGAGAGTCCCCAGGGAAGCCAATACTAATCATGTAAAGGGAGAGTCCCCAGGGAAGCCAATACTAATCATGTAAGTGGTTCTCTTATCATTAGCTCTCTAGGTATATCTCAAGATGAAGCAAGGAGAAAAGTAAAGATAGAAGAAAGCATGAGTAATGGAGACTTATGAAGGAGAGTCCTCACCAATCATATAAGTGTTCTCTAATCATTAGCTCTCTAGGTACATCTTAGGATGGTGGGGGAGCACGGTGTGGGGCAAAAAACTATAGTCCATGGTATGGCCCATCGCTCGGATCGCTAATGATCAAAACACCACTAATTAAGGCACTCCAACATGCATGGCCCACCATCGCACCTGCATATTCACTAAGGGCCTTTTTGCATACAAAACCTCTAAGAAATTTGGTTATATAGGATGCACACACATGTTCTCATCTGCGCATGCACATTCCAATCTATACACATGTGACATTCTCACACTTATCCAAAGTTGTGCATGTACATTCCTTGCTCTGCACGCATGTCCACTTTGAGCACATTCACTCCTCTAAGTACGTATGGTCCATGCTCCACACATTCACTCCTCTAAGTACGTATGGTCCATGCTCCACACATATGTTCCATGTTACGAATGTAGGTATGTCGCTCTACGTATACACATTCCTAAGAATGGTTTGCAAACATACATATCAACCCCGTATACATATGTTCCCAAGAAAAACCTATATAAGCTAGGATCCCTCCTCCACACAACCCTCTAGCTAGCTAGACACTTGCCATTTTTATCTAAAAATCCTCCACACCATCTCACAAAACTCCATAGTGCTCTGTACATTCCTCTTCCCTCCACTATCATTATGGTAGTGGTAGGTGCATCACAAACCTCTCATGGTAGTCGTAGTGGGGTAGATGCATCATTGGTCTGCCCATTCCTCTCCCCCATCATCATCATGGTAGTGGTAGGTGTATCAAGAGACCTCTTATTTGACATAGTGTTGCTCACACCCATTGTTTAACCCTCATTAGAAACCTCTCCAACGTTCGACGCCATCCATTGGCAACCGTCACTTCATTTGGCCGTTGACATTAAAAATGCTAACATTGTATATTTTACATGTGTGATCATCGCTTGTCTATGAAAGGCATGCCACGGGATTAATTATGGAGATTGCATTCTTAGATTAAGTGTTTGCACAAGCCTAGGCAGCCTTGGATAGCCATGGACCTATATTTTAAGTATGAACACCCAAAGTGTGAAGGCTAGGGGCCAAGGTAAGGGTCATCTTCTATTCTCTTATGCAACTAATAGAGTGCTCTTCTTCTCTACTCTCTTGCTCTCTTGTGTGTCTTCCTTGCTTGCCTAATCCAATTAGAGATACTATATGCTCATTGTGTATGTGTGAATGCATGTGAGAGAGGGAGATTGAGTGAGAGGAGTATTGAGCTTCCATTGGAGTGCGGCAGCGGCGTTGGAGTGGAGCTTTGGAGTGTGGCTGCGCGCGGCAACATCGTCTCCTACGAGAATCCGAGCATAAGTGTTCACGAGGTGAGTAACACACCTTACCCATACAATTGTGAGCTAGGTTATGGAAGATTAGCTTCTCGGTTTAAGCTGTTTTATGCTCCCGAGTGAGGTTGGGCACGACCTTGATTAGTACCCACAGTCTTTCTATGGTAAAAGGGCTTCCCATAAATGGCACCACTGTTAGGGAATAGCCATATTGCATAGCCACAATGGATTTTGAATGCGTGTGTGTGTATGAATGAATTCTGTTATATTTATGTTTTTTGTTTTTTAAGAATGGCAGAAGTGAATTGTTGAAAATCTGCTCATTTTGTGGCATTGTTGTTGAAACCTGCAATTTCAACATGTTCAAATCTGCAATTCTTACATGTTCAATTTCTACATATTTCTACTATTTCTACACGTTCCTCAATTTTTGCATGTTTTTCATTTTTTGTAAGTTTTGCAACTTGTGCATTTAGGTTAATTCTTCTCACACATATCATTTACAAGTTCAATTTGTGATTTTTTGCATTTTTTGGTTTTTTGCATTTTGTTTCAAATTCAAAATAAAATAAAAATAGTCAATTGAACAAGAAAGTGAAAGAATTGGGATCAATAGACCACAAAATCAGTTTCCTAGCATAGTGTTTATCCCAATTTTGACTCCTTACATGGAGAGATCAGGATAAAAATAGAAATTAGGGGTGGATTTGGCACACACACAAATTTCTATGTTTTTTACACATTCTGCATTTTTTCATTAGTGTAATTAATGCGAATTAATTATACTTAATCCTCTCTTTAACTTAGGGCACCTTTATTTGCTAGTCGCATTTAATGCATGCAGGATTTTAGGCCACTAGCTAAAAAAGTCCAGTGGGGATTCTAGGAAAACCTCTTTTTGGTAAAACAAAAAATTGAAACCGTAAACAGTAAACTGAAAAGGTAAAAAGAAAATATTAAAAAATATAAAAGTAAAAAGTGAAAGTGAAAATGGAAAGGTAAAAGGCCCGGGGGCAAAAAAATAAAAAATTTCCAAACTTGTCCAGGGCACTTATAGAACCTTCTAACACCCCATATTCACATGCACCTATAATCTGGGTGTATACTAGAGGCCTATTTCGACGATAGTGCATCTATCGAGCTAAGTGTGTACCAGCCTACACTGGGGACTCAGGACCTTCGGTCAGAACCCAGTTTAGCATTGTACAAGGACCTATACTAGGTACCAGTGATACATCGTCAGATTTCAAGTCAATGAAAGGATCCCCAGTCCCAAGAAGTAAGAACCCTAATTAGGTCTCACTATCACGCCAACTTACAAGTCTTTTTGACCGCATAGCTAGCTAGAGCTTCGGCCTCAACCGCTACCTCTAAACTAAATCTTATGACTTATAGACCATATGAGGAAGGAGTTGAGATTAACTCTAGAGAGACACCGCAGGGATCATTCACGTTGATATCCCTATCCATATAGCTCATGTTGCACCTGCTACAAAACTGTGACCCATCGAACCACCCCCTGCACAAGTGTTTATGCCAGATGGTGTAGGACAATAAAAGAAGTACAGGCGGTAGAGGCACTGGTCCAGGCTACTAGAGTAAAGGAAGATGAGACTTTGTAATTGGCACAACAACGATTAGCAGCCCAAACAACCCAATACACACAAAGCGATTCCCAAGCTAGGACTGCGCAATGAGTTCCAATAGTCTTGACACAAGCAATAACATTGTGTCTACCTTGTGGAAAGAGCTAGGCTTGCAAATCATGCATCAACGTCTTCTCACAAATGATTGGAAGTATCACGCATCAACAAAGACTCTTGTTGATTTTGCCACAGGCCAAGCTTATGGGACGTTAGTTTAAAAGGGATTGTCCAATCCATATTTGGGGCCACAACAAAGGAGGAACGATTGCAAGGTATCTACAATTGCATATATAGGGTCATCGAACATGAAAGGATCTAGAGACCTATGGCGCAAGTTGGGACATCCAAAGCAAGAATACGCACAATGAGCGAAATGGTAACACCTCCTGTGAGCCCAACGGATCCTACTTTTGTAGTATCACCCGACTATAACATGGACCAACCCATATCTTCTAATCCATAAGGCCATGTTGCAGAGACTCAAGAGCATACTAGCATGAGCTTCACCTTCTTAAATCCTAGAGCTGCCCCCACCCAAGACAATACTAGTACACTGCCTTAGTGGCAAGCACCACACCACAAACTATGGCACCTATGACTGACGCAGAATTACCTTTGAGCCACATGCCCACGGTTACCATGGTAGCCAACACCACTTCACACATGGAGCCCTCTGGCTGGCATATCTAGTATTACCATTCCTAAAGGGGTCACATCTCATTCTAATGTACCCATGAAACATTCCTTTCCTAAAGTGAGTATGCTACCAACTCCTGCTATGCGAGACCGATTGCACCTAATGCCCACATGACTAAAGCACCTATTGGGGAGCCAATAGGACACATACCTTATGTAGCACATCTACCCCCACCAAGGTTTAGACCAATGCATCCTCATACATTGGCACGTGTTTCACCTCCACCTACTCCTATGATTGCTCTTGTTATGCCAGCACCATCTCTACCCTTTTGCAAAAGCCCTAGGAAGAGTGGTAGAGCGAAAAGCATAGCACCTATTGTGAGAGATGGTAGTCAACAGAGCCATGGAAAGGCTGCCCAAGTAGCCAAGCTAACTCTTAAATTCATCACAGATGGTGATCCTAGGAGACATTTGGAAGTATTTAATCAAGTGTGAGAGGCCCTAGGAGAACAAAATGGGGTTTCCAATACCAATGCCTTTAGTCTAACATTAGATGATGGTAAGGTTGGGCATTGGTATAGAACTCTCAGGGTCGAGGAACATTTGAACTTCACCGCTCTTAGGAGATTGTTCTTGAAGCAATTTGTGCGTGAAGGATTCTTATGGGGTGTAGCTTCAGAGCTACACAAAGTCGAGAGGGAAGAGGAATCGGTTAGAGATTTCCTTAGCCGCCTCAAGCATTTGAAATCTTGTTGCCTTCTGCATGAACACTATTTGAATAATCAGTTGTTGGATAGATTCATCCATGGGCTTAACCATGAAGCGATCTATAACTTAGTCATTAGAGGAATCACTACATGGGATGAAGTCACAACAAATGCCATCCAATTAGAGGATAATCTCAAAAGCATCGGATTCTAAATCTATTGCTTCCGGAGAAACATGACATAGCACTTCTATAGTTAAACCCCTTGCTAAAGGCTAAAGGTAACACTTTAGCGGGAGATGAATTTCAATGATTTTATGAAAGCACTCCAAGAGGGAATGAAGGCCGATAGAGCCCCCGAAAATGTACATATGTATCCAAGGAGAGAGCTTCAATGGTGCTCAATTTGCTCACAAGGACATTCGACCAGTGAGTGTCCACCAGTCCTAAGGGCATGCTATAATTGTAATTGTAATTTTTGTGGAAGTTATGGTCATGAGGCTTCACAATGCTGCATGCATTTGCAAACCCTTGCTAATGCTTCTAGGCCTCAACAGTTGGCTTTATCGGCCCCATCAAGCCACAAGCCAGGCAAACCCATAAGCTCCATCTGATCTTATGAAATCCATTTGCCACCACTATTAAAGCTCGAAGTTGACTTGCCCACAACATGGAACAAAGGGCCCTCCTAGCCAACAAACATTGATGGAGCAAAGTTGGAAGGGATGGTTACAAAAAACCTACAATACCTTCGCGAGGTCAAGGTATGATAGAAAGCAAGAAGAGGGAACTTATGCTAATATCATTACTTTTACTCTTCATGTTTTGATCCCCAACAAAGTTCATGTCCATATCAAGAGGGAGCTTGTTGAAAAAAAGCTAACCCATGATAATATAGCTTGAACCAACAGTGTGCAGCAATATAGCAACTATATACATACTAAAAATCTAACTAAATATATAATTTTAAAAAATAATATGATGAGAAAGAGCACATGTCAAATAAAAGAATGAAGTACGACTCTGTTTTGTGACTATAGCCATGAGCATGGACTTTTCGTGGATTGACATGAGTGACCCTATCTTGGACCTAGATTGCCAGGAATGGTACTATCGAGGGCAGCTAAGTATTCCTCCTTTCCATACCCACTCAGGCTATTTTTATGCACCACTAGGGGAGAGATGTTGTGGAGCGGCCTTTGTGGACCTTTTCTACTTACAGCTCCATCCCCTTGCACCATGCCTTACTTGTAGGCATCACATGTTGTACACAACGTCCTACTTATGTTTGCACTATGGAACTTATTTTAGGTGCTATGGGATAGGACTATTGTATTCCATGGTAGGAGAGACACCACAACGACATGATCACATGAGTGTACGTTACTTAGTGTGAGGACCCTATCAGGATAGAACTGCATAGGAATAGCTTGTATAGTAGGAAAGGAGGGTAAGAACTTATGGACTTACAAGTTATTTTTTACACAGGAGGGTAATGTTTCCGCTTCCTTGTCCCTTCTAGAGCATGGTGGGTGATTTCCTAGACAATTTAGCTCACAATAGCTACTTAGGTAACTTACCTATAGTATCATGCCATATCACAGTGAGGATGCACTTAGACCATTGCCTAGTATACCAGAGGACATATATATATATATATATGAAGCACACCCAAGTGAGGGGGAAAATCAACCTAGTGATGAAGAATCGGAGCATGCTTATAAACTACAGTTATCTAACGATGAAATTGCTAGATGAGTTTGATTTACAGGTTATTGAGGTGCAGTCGTGTAGACCAAATCCATATTTACATGTAGTGGACGTGCAACCTCAATATGGACAAGGTTTTCCTCATTGCCTAGGTGTATTCTAACCTATCCTCACATTTTTCTAATGTTTCAATCTTTTTTATGATTTTCCATTTAGTGTTTATTTGAGTGCTTTCTTGCATTATTATGTAACTGGTCTATCAATTTTCTAGTTATTACTTGGATAACCAGTTAGGCTTTGGTCCTAGTTCAATCCTCCCTGAGATCGACCTCAAAGTATGCTAAGTACTCCGCCTTCCTTAGTGTGCCCTCTTTAGTTAGAATAGAGCCTTCTAGGTGAATTGTAAAAGTGAAACTAGCTAATTGTTTTTTAAAAAGAAAGCAAAAATACAAAAAAAACCACAAGAAGATAACCATCTCCATGTGCGATCTAGGTAGGACTTTTGGCTCTTAGTGATGGAGCCTTGGGACCATAGCCTTGATTTCCATGGGATGGGACCTTGTGGCTAAAAAGCTATCAACTTTTCCAAGGCCTCTGACATTTCATGCATCCAACAACAACAGCCTCAACGAATCTTCATTTGCATATTCCAAGGATGGAATCTACATAAGGAAGGGGGGCATGTTAACCTTCATTAGATACCTCTCCAACGTCGATGCCATCCACTGGCAACCATCACTTCATTTGGTTATTAACATTAAAAATGCTAACATTGTGTGTTTTACGTGTGTGCGATTGCTGCTTATTTATGAAAGGCACGCCACTGGATTAATTATGGAGATTGCATTTTTAGATTAAGTGTTTGCACAATGCTAGGTGCCCGTAGATAGCCACGGACCTATATTTTAAGTATGGACACACAAGGTGTGAAGACTAAGGGCCAAGATAAGGGTCATTTTGTATTCTCACCATTCATTCTCTTATGCAACTAATAGAGTGATCGTCTTCTCTTCTCTCTTACTCTCTTGTGTGTCTGGCTTGCTTGCCTTATTCAATTAGAGCTACTATATGCTCATTGTGTATGTGTGAGTGCATGTGAGAGAGGGAGATTGAGTGTGAGAGTAGGGTCGAGCTTCCATTAGAGTGCGGCGACGGCGTTGGAGTGGAGCTTTGGAGTGTGGCTACACAGCAACATCGTCTCCTATGAGAATTTGAGCACAAGCGTCACGAGGTGAGTGACACACCTTGTCCATGCAATTGTGAGCTAGGTTATGGAATATTAGCTTCTCGGTTTGAGCTATTTATGCTCCGAGTGCGGTTGGGAAAAGCCCCATGACCTTGGTTAGTTCTTGCACTCTTTATATGGTGCAATGGCTTCCCACCCATGAAGAAAAGGAAGGCAACAAAAGTCCACAAGCTTTTGGAATATCAGGTGGCAATAGCCCTATATTGACTTCTCCCCACCACACTGCGAGTGTAGTTGCTTTGAGAAGTTAGAGAGTAGATGATCCAGCAAGAGTGGAGCCAATCCATTCCAAGGATTCCGTCAAAAACTCCCAAAGGTAAGATTCTGAACTGGCAGTCAGTTACATTCCCATCTAGATTAAACTGAATACGATCTGTCTCATGGGGTGAGAAAAGAATCTTCCCACTGGCCAATTCAACTTGCATAGGTTTCCTGATTTCTGTTCTAAGACTAGCTTATGCAAGCATCCTGGGGAAATAAATGAATGAGTACTGCCTGAATCAATCAAAAGCTTAAATGGCTTACCCTGATACCTACTCAACTGGAGCATGGATGATAGAGAATTGACGATTTGGCCCTTGGTTTTCAATCGCGGCATAAATCTGACCTCTTTCCTCTTCCACTACTGCTATCGTGATTGCTCTGGCTGCTGCAGATTCGGGCGAAACTCTTTCTCTTTGGTTACCCCAGTTCTGGGAGGGAGTTCTAAGATTACTCTGAACAGAGGCAGATGATTTTGGCGAGACGAACCCTAGTTTGACTGATACGAAGGGGTTGGTCTTTGCACTCTGGGTCCTTGACTTCCCTGTCCTCTTGACATGACAGGAGTCGGGGCAGTCTTTAAGTTGGTGACCGAAACCCTGACACCCAAAACACCTGTTCTCACTTCTAAGCTCATCCCTCTGAATCCTTGAAAAAGGTGGGGCTCCTGAGAAATTGTTCTAAGGGAAGGGTCTTTCTTCACTTCTGAATCTCCCAGCATCTTGATTCTGATTAGGGCCTTGCTGCCTCTTTGGGGGTGGAAAGTTTGAAGCACTTCCCGGGGTTTGGAACCTTTTAAAGTTTGAGGGTGCAAGCTTTGGCGGGACCTTAACAACAAATGCTTTGGCAAAGTCCTTTGCCATTCTGACAGCTTCTGCCATTGAGACTGGTTTGGCATTTTTCACTAAAGTGTTCAATGGCTCGTTCATCCCTCGATTGAATCTGGCCATCAGCTGCTCTTCATCCAAAAGTGGAGAATATTTGAGGGGAAGGGCAAATGCCTGATGGTATTCTTTAATCGTCAGCTATCGTACTTCAGTTCCAAGAACTCATTCATTTTGGTTTCCAGGAAGCCCAGAGGACAGAACCTCTTCCTCAGGTAAGCTTTAAGATGTGACCAAGTCTGGGTAATTTCAGTTGAGACGGTTTGTCTCGCAATGGTTTCTTCATGCGACCCTGGCCATTTCCACAATTTTTAATCTGGCGAGAGCCATCTTGCTCTTCTCGTTATAATCGGTTACATCAAAATACTCTTCCATTGCCTCGATCCATTTTTCCACTACTTCTCCTAACTGTTCCCCTTCACCCTTGAAGGGACCAGGTTGGGATCGGTGCAGGGCTTTACGAACATCCGGATCTAATTCTTCATCATCGGTAGTAAGAGGATCCGGCTGCCTACCCCCACGAGCCGCACGCCTCATGATTCTGATAAAACGATATTTTTGTCAACTTAACTTTGTCATCAGATTTATGACTATCTAATTTTTGAGATTTATTTCTTAAACAATAAATATTCCATCATAATTCTTGAAAACAAGATTCACTCTGATAATTTTACTAACCCATATTCACAACCACGAAAACAATTTGGAATCTTTTGCAAAACATCATTTATTATCAAAAGTTTTTGATATATACATAGAGCGTCTCGGGTCCAAAGTCACCGCCTCAATCGCGTACGCATATAAAGGCGATACTGCAATGGAGACATGCTATGATATACACCATTCATCACAGATAATGGTGCTGTAATTCTTCTCCTAGGAATAAAGTGGCTAAAGGTCTAAAAATGTGGCAAGAAATTCTAAAATTCCGGGGTGAGTGATTATAGAGTTGTACATAATGAGGTTGTGATGAGCCGAAGATTGACGACGCTCTCATCAGGCTCTCATGATTGAATTAAATTAAATTAAATTATAAAAATGCATTATTTTTTTTATAATTAAATTAAATTTTAATTATTTAAATTAAATTTTGATGATTTAAATTAAATTACAAAAATGCTTTAGTGCTCTCATTCTAGCAAAATTAAATTAAATTACAAAAATGCTTGATCAGAATCACTAGAAAGCTCCACTGATTAGTTGCTAAGCTAATCTAATTCAGGCCTAAATTCCATGATTCTTTCCTCTTAGATTCTCTCTACTCCTGTATTTTCTTGGTGTCCCTATATTACCTCCTTTGATTACTCCATCATCTCCACTATAATCATATGCTTACAATCATCTAAGGTTTTACGTAAGACTACACTCATCTAAGGTTTTTCCCAACCCCTTAAAAAAAAGATATTTGGATATGGATGATATTTTTCCAGCAGTGACTAGTTTCCACACCATGTCCATTTCTTACTGTCAAAGATAACTTATATACTTCTTATTTTTAAAAATAACTTATATGTAACTTACTAGTTTCTACACCACATCGGTCAAACTTAAAAATGGTCTGGCTTGTATTACTAGTCTCTTAAGCAAGTATGTACACGAAATCCTTAGACTTTTGACATTAAGCAGCACAAGATAAGGTTGCTCCATATGTTTGAGCATCGTCTTACAAAGGGTAAGTGACCATTCAAGCATGTAAGTGACCATTTGAGCACCATCTTACAGTATGTCACGTGAGTGAAACCATGTTAACCTATAGAGTGGTTAACATAGCCCCCCTCCTACTGTTGGTCATTCCCTTGCGTCACCCAAGGCAGTCGTAAAGTTGTTGCCATGGTGGAAAGGTGTGGATGGTCCAAGATACACCATGAAGTTGGCATGTAAGGTAGGTGGTATGGTTTCGGTTCGCAGCAGAGAAGCAGCTCGATACACGGCAAAGTGGTGAGAAGCTTTGGGTAGCCCAAGTGGTAGGCAATGTTTTGAGGCGACATGTAGTAAGTGATAGGCGATATAGATGTTCTTCATGTGAGGCCTCCAGTGGCGCTATGGAAGTAGCATGGACACTTCAAAAATAGGTAGTGATGAGTAGAAGTGGTCTGCACCCTCTGATTGTGGCAGAATGCGCACCAGGACCACCATGGAATGATTCTATGGGAAGATGGTGGTCTAAGGTGTCTTAGCACATGACCAGAGAGTATGCTTGGATCTCACAATGTGATGCTTAGAGATTATGCATCTTTGTGAGTAAACACATTGGCCAAGGCGAGGGTGTGTTGGTGTGGAATTAAAGCCGAAGACACAAGCTGCATGCATTAAGCTCTTTAGAGGTACTTACAAGGTCGAGGGTTCTCCAGGTCATGGGTCATACCATCAGCCAGGCTTGCACCTACCATGGTCTCCCCATCTCGAGATGTACCTAGAGGGTTGGTGTTGTTGAAGTTTGTCTTGCAGGTGCCTATGTGCATGCAGATTGTGAGAGGGGAGAAGTGAAAAATAGTGATGCCCGCAATGAAATATGTAAGTGATGTGCATGGGGGATGGGCCAAAGGTGTACTAGTGTGTGTGGACTTCTCCAACACAAAGACTTCTCTAACATAACCTCTTTCTTCAACTCTCTTGGCTGCTTTCTTTGGACATCCCTTTTCTAGGGAGTCGATCCTTAGATTGGTGATGCAGCAAGGTAGCTAATTTTTCCCATTGCAGTAAGGCGCGGCTAATTTTTCCCATTGCATTAAGGCTTGAGGGATTAGGCGTTATCGAGGCTTCTTGTCTGAACGAGATTGAGCAGTGGAGGTAGCTGTTAACGAAGCCTTTGGGACCCATTTGTATGTACTCTTTGGTATAGTAAGCGAGGCCTTGGAGACCACACTGCCTGTTTCCACTCTTAGCGTTGAAGCGTTTGAGGGGTGGCAAACAATCAAAGATGGTTCGGCCACTTGACTTTGTGATTTTTCGTTATTTAGCGTTTTGTCCAGAGTTGATGGCTTAGGTGCGGGATTTTGAGCGATCAGACTGAGAGCTGGTTCTTGCGTTGTAACTTGCCTGGTTGCCCAATCAATATTGCACTTGGTGGCTAACATCCATTTGCGCCCTAAGTTTACGGTCCCCTCCATGGTACCAGTAGGCATAACCAAAAAGCTTTGAATTACGGTCCCCTTGTCATAGGCAACAAGAGTGTGCAGAATTCCTGAGACAGGGGTTTTCTTTTTATTGATACCCTTAACTTGGATAGCACTCTTGGCTCTAAAGGTGGTTTTCCAAGTTGACACCACACTCCATATGATAGCAAATTGTGTTGAGCTCCCGTATCCAATAATGCATTTTACAGCACTTTCCCATAAGGACTTTGTAGCTCAATTGGGTATCTTAGAGGCGGGTCAGATTCCAGTGAATCGTCCTCTGCCTCCTCGAAAAATGCTTACGTAATTTCCAAGTTGGCTTCTCGTTGGTACCTAACACGCTGTTGACGTTCTTTGGCTTCAACTCTTGCTTGTATCTTCTTAAGCTCAGCTTGTTCTTTGGCTGCCCTCTTCTGATGGATTGCATGTAACTCCTCTTGGCTCAGGGGGTCATGGTATCTTTTGAATTTACTCCCATTGAGGAATCCAATAGTTTCAACTCTGTTCGAGAGTCTCCACTCGGATGGTACCTTGCGGGGTAATTTCACATACTCTATACGGTCCCTTACCAGCATATTTGAGCTTCTTCTTTTCGTTACGCACTCCATACATCAGGACTTTATGCCCAACTTTGATGTCCTTGTCTTTCAGGTGGCAATCAAACCATTTTTTCCTTCTATCCTTCTCCACAAGGACATTGTACACAACCAATTGTCTTTCTTCGTTTAGCCGCTTAAGGATATATAGACGCTCTACTAAGGGATTACCATCCCAACCCTCTTGAGTAGCAACACGAAGACTAGGAATGACAAATTCCCACGGCATGGCTGCTTCTTGGCCGGTGTGCAATTAATAGCCACTTTGTACGCAGTACGATAGACCCATAAAGCTGACGTAAGCTCTAGATCCCAATCCATGTGATGAGCCTCAACTATCTTTGTCAGAACAGAGATTAAGGTCTTGTTGGTACTCTCAGCTTGACCATTCACTTGCGGATAATACAAAGTAGATTTATAATGGGATATCATGAAATTTGTTGTGAGCTCCTTAATCACTTCATTTATAAAATGCGTACCATTGTCGCTCACAAGTTCAAAAGGACAACCGAAGCGTGTGATTATATTTTCAAAGAGGAACTTGGCTGTTTTCCTTGCATCTACCTTACGTGTCGCTTTCGCTTCAGCCCATTTGGTCATATAGTCAGTGGCCACAATAATATAGCGAGATTGTGTGTTGCGGGCCGCTGGGCTAATTGGACCTACAAAGTCTAAACCCCACTTTTCAAATGGTTGGTTTACTTTAATTGGATGTAAGGGCATCCGATCTTTCCGCTGGGATTTCTTGTAGCGTTGGCATTCATCGCAACCCTTCACAAAAAGTGATGCATCTTAGAACATAGTGGGCCACCAATACCCTGATTGTAAGATCTTTCGCGCAGTTAAGTCTCCTGAGAAGTGACCACCAGCTACTCCCATATGTGCCTCTTGCAAAATATATAGATACTCATCCTCTCGGCGGGCACAACGCCTAAGAACGTCATCCTTTCCTCTTTTATAAAGAGTCCCGGCCATCAGGCAATAGGGTTCACATTCCTTGATCAGCTTTCGAGCTAGGTCTTTACGAAGCTCCTTGGGCGGAAAGCCATTAACCAAAAAGTTAACAATCTTCTCACTCCATTCGGGCATTGTCTCCACCATGAACAAGGAAGTGTCAGGTAAGTCATCATCAACTCCCGTAGGAGCTTCACCATTAGGTATGCGAGACAAATGATCAGCCACATGACATGTTTTTTGCTAGGTCTCACAACAACAGTTGTACAATGGTCGAGCTATCTCAGCGAACAAGAATAAAATAAACCTTCGATAATAACCAACATGGCCCATAAAGCGTTGGACTCCCTTATAGTTGGTGGGTGGGGGCAATTCCAGAATGACCTTGATTTTACTCTCATCGGTGGAAATCCCATTTTTGGACACTATATGCCCTAGAATAACTCCGTGTTTAACCCAGAATTGGCATTTGAAAGGATTCAATGAGATGCAGTATAATCTACGCCTTTCAAATATTTTCCGTAAACACATCAAAAGTGCTCGTCCCAAGAGGAATGAACACAAAGATCATCTAAGAAAGCTTCACAAAAGTCCCTTAGATATTCCTTAAAGGCTGTGTTTATCAATCGTTGGAATGTTGCAGGTGCATTGGTCAAGCCAAAGGCCATGACGCGAAAGGAAAACACTCCAAACTCCGTTATAAAAGCTGTTTTAGCTTGGTCCTCTACTGCAATTGTGATCTGATTATATCCAGAGTACCCATCTAAAAAGCTATAAGCCTCCTTACCTGCAACTCTTTCAAGCACATGTTCAGAATACGGCAAAGGGTAATGATCCCTTCTGGTGGGCTGCATTAACCTTTTTGAGATCAACGTACACTCTGAGTTTCCCATTCTTCTTTGGTACAATGACTATTGGAGAAACCCATTCTGAATGCTCAATAGGGTATATGAATCCACATTTTATAAGCTTTTCAATTTCCTCTTGTACAATCTTTGCATACTTAGGATTCATTGGGTAGGGACATTGCTGGACTGGTTTAGCAATGCTAATCATTGGAATTGTGTGTTGCACCACAGAGGGTGGAACACCCTTCATATCATGGTATGTCCAAGCAAATATGTCCTTGAATTCTTTAAGAAGCCTCTTAAGTGTAGCTTCTTCCGTCTTAGTGAGGTCTTGAGCAATAAAAATTGGGTTAGACTCCTCACCTGGATCTGCTAGTTCTATCTCCTTAACTACCGCCGAGCCATCGTAGACACCGCTACTCCCCTTGGTAGGCGCTCGTTGGGCTTTTGTGTAGATAACTTTACGTTCCCCTGTGGTAAACGATTTGAAATGCTCGGGCGCTGGGTGTAAGTCTACCGGTTCTTGCTGTGCCATGCTTTTTTCTTTTAATTCCGCATCCTTTTGTTGCTGAGCTAACTCTCGATTTTGGCGCCTTCTCGCAGTACGACTTAGTTTTGGCTTCTCTTCGATTTCTAATTGGGCAACATCATGAGGTTGCGGAATGCACCACATGACACTTTGGAGGTATTGCCCCCAATTATCCGCTAACTTCCCGATGAGCATCAATAGCTCCTACATAACTAAGCCATTCTGCAGTGGATCTCTTTTTGTTTATTGTAGTTCGTACATTAGCTCGATAGCGTTGTCGCTTATGTCTCGTTTTCTTCTTGCCAAGTTTTTGATTTTTATTTCTATCAGATTCGGACTCACTTGGTCGATCTTCACTTGTGTCCCTCTCACTTTCGGATGAACTGCAAGAGGTCACTGTCCTAGGCCTTGAGCACGTTGCTTCCACACTTGGGTGAATATTTGATTCATACCCCCTATCAGGCTCAGAGTCAGTTTCTTCTTGAGATTCAGACTTAGAGTTGCATTGGTCAGAGTCTTCGCTACTGTCAGTGTCAAGGGAGTTTGCCACTTTCTTGCCATTCAGGAGTCAAGTCCATAACACTTGTCATGTCTACTGGCACTAATGGTGGCATATCTTGCCCCCCAGGCGTTACTTAACTTGTGCCTCTATTTTCCCATGTGTCTACGGTTGCCGCTAGGTGTACCCAATCCACGTTATCCGACTCAGTCATGCCCGGTAGGACATCTATATAAGGAGAATCTTCCCCATCATCAGTCTCTTTTTTGCATGTATAGCAATACTTTAATGGGACTGAGTGAATAGTGGTATCCGATCGATTATCGATGATAACCTTGCTTCCTAAAGGATGCACGCGACCATTCTCAAGATCAACTCGAATGACAGAGTCCTGGAATTGTTGGTAGACATGGTTTTTCGACCAGTCATGCACCATTTGTGCTTCCCTCATAAAGGGACGTCCTAAGATCATTTGATATGACATAGGATGCTTAGAGAAATCCATTACAATGAAGGTATGTCTTACCTTGTATCCCAGAACCTTGATCTTAAGGTCCCTTAGCATTCCAATAGGTTTAGCTATGGTTCCATTTTCCATCTTAACCACTATGTTTGTGACTTCTAGGTGAGGTCGGGAGGGTTGCATTAGATTCGTCACCTTCAAAAAGTACTGTCCCAACTTGTTAACAGGTATTTCAACGACCGAGTCTTCATCTAGGTTGGGCTGTAGATCCAAATGTTCCACCTCATCTTGAAGCGTGTCGGGTCTATCCATATTTACAAATTGTGGTAACCCCGCCTTCAGTTCTCCATTCAGAAATGCCCGAAGAGCTAAGAATAGCTCAGGATCTCCGTATAACTTGGATATGATCGTGGTTCTGATTTCAGGGACATGAAATCCTTTAGCTTAGACACATTCAACGGTACTTTTCGAGATATCGACCCCTGACTAGGGACTGGTGAAGATGGAATCACTTCCTCTTCGATGGGGTCAGGCATTCCCTCACTAAACATTCTTTCAAGCAAGAAGGGTGTTTGCCCACTTCTTCTTGAGATGTCCTATCCTCCCTTTCTTCCCGAATGATACTAGGTATAGCTAACGGTTTATGGCTCCTGTGAGGCTGTAGGAAACACTATGTCTAGAATTTTGATTCTCCTGGGGTCTGCTGGCTTCAGTTCTCTTTGTGTTTCTTCCACCAAACCCCTTAAGTGTTGCACTTGTTCAATTTCCTCAACTAGGTTTGGGTAAGTTCCAATCTTTTTCTTGAGGGTTTTTGGCCCACGTGGCCTGTCTTTGGGAGTCTTAGTGAGTCTGGGTAGCCGAGAGGGCATTAGCTGACTTGGTTGCGGGACCGGGGGAGTTTCCCTTTGTTTTCCCATATTTATGCATTCGCTTGATTCCTCCCTTAAAGTAGTGGCTTTGGTCCCCATGGTTTCTATTGAATCAGAATCATCTTCAAGATCATTCATATGCACGGGGTCGTCTCCTGTGCCTATATTAGTCTTTGAACTAGGCTTGGAGCTTGTGGTATTAAGCGATCTCTTCTGTCGTGTTCTCTTTTTCTTTGCTCGCGCAATTGATGCAGTATCCCTCTCGTCAAGAATGTAGTTTTGATTTTGAAGCATTGATCGTGTGACTACATTCACGGGTACAACAGGTGTGGTTCCTAATGCCTCATTGGTGACCTCAACCAAATTCAATGGCGTAATCTTGGGTGCACTCGGATTATGTGGACATTGAGCAATCAAATGATCTATGCCGCAACGATTACATGTAAGTACCGGCATTCTCGACGTGCTCCCTTGATTTGGTTGCATTTGAGCAGCGATCTTCTGTAGCCTATTAGGGCACTCCGCTACACGATGCGGTCCACCACAATCGTAGCATTGAAGAGGTGGTCTCCTGGCCACGGTATTAAGGTTTTGCCCTCTTGTGGTGGCGAGAGTAGCCGCTTGATATACAGGCTTGACTTGCCCGAAATGATCCTCCATGTAGTACTGGGGAGTCATTTCAAACGTATCAATCCCATATGAAACAGTGGGGTCTTCATAATCCCCACACACACTATGTGACTCACAACCCATCTGATTTATAGGGGTAATCCACCGATGTGGAGGTTGTGGTCCTAGCACTGGCGGTGGTAACGGCATAGACTAGACTACATTTGGGTTCCTTGGAACTATGTGTTGTGACGGTTGCTCGACAGGTGGTGCAAGCATCAATGCGGGTACTTGAGGTGTGTTTGACCAGGCTAGTGGTGCCTGATTTGCTAACATACGCTTAAGTACTAGACAATCCTTAGATTGATGGCCATACTTACCACATGCATTGCAATTCCCATTGAATTTAACTCTGAATGTGGGACATTCACTCGTGCTATGTGGTCCTAAGCAAACCGAACACCATTGTTGCTCTCTTCTTGGGTACATATGGCTATTTTGAGGAGCTCGATTATCCCTAAAGTATTCTTGGAGAGCCTTAGTAAGGTCAGCTACTACAGACATTTCGGATATCTTGGGCTCCTTGGCAATAGGTTTTATAGTCATTGGCTCGTGTCCAGATACTTGCGAACTGACAGACTTTGTCTCCGAAGACACCTCTTTACCTGCAATCATCAAGTTGTCTTCTAACTGGATTGCATTGGCAGTGACTGCTTCCCACGTCGTAAGACCTCTAATGACTAGGCCATTGTATATGTCCTCGTGACACAATCCTCGGATGAATCTATCAAGAAGTTGGTTGTTATTGAAGCGCTCATCGGGAGTACAACGAGAATTTATATGCTTTAGTCAACTAATAAAGTCTCTCACTGACTCTCCTTCCTCGCGTTCAGCTTTTTGGAGTTGAGATGCTACTCCCCAAAGCACACCCTCACGTATGTATTCTTTCAAGAACAATCTCTTGAGAGTGGGATAGTGAGTACGCTCTTCAACCCTTAAAGTTCGATACCAATCTCTGGCTTTTCCACTCAAGGTTAAGCCTAAGGCTTTACATTTATGTAGCTCATTGTGCTCTTCCAAGGAATCACACCGTGTTCAAAAACTTCAATGTACTTCCTAACATCTTCGTTACCACTGAAGTTCTGAGTGAGCTTGGCAACTTGTACCACCTTGGTTCTAGGCTCTCTCTCAGGCATGCCACGCATGTTTTCCACAATGGATCGCCCGATCGTTTGAGCAAACGCTGCTAACTCACCTAAGTGAGCAGGCATAGCTGGTGGAGGCACTTCTGGGATGGCCTGGTTGACAGGAGTTGGTAGTGGTCTTGATATGTATGCAGCTGACATAGGATATGATATGTGACTAGGCCTAGCTCCTCTTGGATAAGGGGAGCATACGCCATTGGCATAAGAGGAGGTGTAGGAGCTACATGAGCATGAGTAGCGATAGGTACATATGGTTGATATGCACTGGTATATGCGCTGTTGTAGGTACTGTACCACTAGGTAGCGGTGTTGTACTAACTACAGTGGTAACGGGTGCACTTTCCATCATGCTCATCATCGGAGTAGGCATTGTGGATTCCCTAATGGAAAGTTGAACCAAAGTTGGAAAGCTAAAGTTACTGCTCGTGGGCTCAACCTGCATTGAGACTCCAAGTGAAACAACATACGAAGGATCTATGGGACTCACCAAGGGAGTCTCCAATTGTGATAGGGTTGGTTGTTTGGCCTTGCCCGTATCCAAAAATCTCATAGGGCCAGTGGAACTAGGTTCACTCCCCTATTCTGCCTCTCGAATTGGATAATTCTATGAATAACCTCACATATCATTTGTTGTTGTTCATCTAGATTGGTGGCACTAGATGTAGATCGTATGATTTCTAACCATCCTACATGGTATGTGTAACCCGTGTATAGGTCAGTCAGAGTCTCCGTGTGTAGATCATATTCCCAATTTTCATTGAGAAATATCCCATCTAGACTTGGCGTGCCAAAAGGTTCTCTTGAAGTGGACGCAATGTCACTTCTTATGGATTGACTTCTAGGGACCTCTACTTTAGGAAGAGCATCAGAAGGTGGTAGCTCAGTAGGGTCTTCATTAAACGAAGTGGAAAGAATATCCACATGGACACTCTTTGGGAGGGTAGGGTCTACATGAGATGTGAATGGCGAATCTACTTCCCCTCCTCCTTCGTTTACTTCACTTGTCGCATGTTCAGAGCGTGTAGCTCTACTAAAGGTCTCTATTAGACGACTAAACATGCTAGATCTAGGTTGTGGGGGCCCAAACTGGCACGTTTTGGCTTGCTTCCTCAGAGTTCTTGGTAGGGTGTCCTTCCATGACTTCAGAGTCGGAGGACGAGTCACTAGCCGCTATTCGTGGATCTTGGGTTACACTTCCTCGGGTTCCAACTGAAGGCCAAGATGCTAACGTGGAGGACGAGTCACTAGCCGCTATTCGTGGATCTTGGGTTACACTTCCTCGGGTTCCAACTGAAGGCCAAGATGCTAACGTGGAGGGATGGTGTGAGCTTGCGTAAACTGAAACGCTTTCTAGTTGCTCAGACTCTAGAACTCGACCAGAGCGTAGATGCATGTGACGTGGGTACCCTACGGGCGTTGGTAACTACCCTTGAAGCCCACACAAGTGGTTTCGTAGGTGTTTCGCACCCCGTTTTTACTTGTTTTTATATTGTTTTCAACATATCTTTTACCCCCTTACTTATGGTCAAACCTGGACTAGGGCGTGTGATAGCTCAGGATGAGCGTATCGTTCAAGGGATCCTAGCGTGCTTTACAGCACAGTGTTCGCCTATCCGGAGCTCCCGTGGTCCTCAGAACACTCTATTTGCTTGTGGGAGAAAGGGTGAAGGCTTTATCCCACATGCCCACTCCACTCCTTGTGGGGGGTAGACTACATATAGAGCTCCGCTCCCCTTAGGCTTTCACTTGAAAGAAAGCTATGGAGGCTCACTCTCATATATATATATATATCAAAAGACCGAGGCCGAGGCCAATTGAGGGTTTTTTCTTTTCAAAATTTTTTCTCCAAATAAAAAATTTATTTCTCTCCACGCGGGTTTCGTTCTCGGTTTTTTTTTTTGTAACAACAAAAAATGTTTTTTTTAAGGGTTTGGGCTTCACCGCGGCGCCTTGCTGCTCACACAGCGCGCACACGGCGCAGTGCAGATCTTGGAGGACAGGAAACCCCTCGTCCGTGTTCCCGCACACACATTCACAGCCCAATGAATGCCCGGGTTAAAACAGAAATGCAGAAAAAAACCAGAAATGCAGAAAAACGAATGGAAATCAACACCATACACACAATCACACCTCTATGCTTTTCCTACAGTATAAATTTCACTTCAAGCAGCAGCTCGAGCTACATCTGGAGCTTGGTGCAGGGCATATCCCCGACAGCGACGCCAAAAATGTGCGCTTTTGTCGCACGTGTCGGAGCTGGGGACTTGCTAGGCACCGTAAGCGAGCCACGGATGGCTGCAAGCATACAACCAAAAACTAGCAAGCTCAAACAGGGAGCAAAGGTGTGTCACTCACTGCTCAGACCGCCGTCGTGAAGGATTCTCACGCCGCAGTGAAGAAGGAGCCGCCGCCGCCGCTCTACCGCCTCGCCGTCGCCGTGCCGCCACACAGTGCTCAATCACTATCTCTCTCTCTCTCTCTCTCTCTCTCTCTCTCTCTCACACACACACACACACACACACACGTAGGAGAATGGGATGGTGAAGATAAGGCAAGAGCACTCCTTGTATTCAACACATTGAGAATGAGAGGTTTTAGGGTTACATTTGACTCTTATAGGTGACCTAGCCGTTCACACATGAGCGTCCACACATGGCCGGTCGATCCTAATCCTTAACCTAATGACATTTGAGGTGCACCTCTCATCGGCGATCACCCAATCTCTTTATCCTTTACATGTGGTGCCGACAAGCCCGGCCCATGACTCAGAATACTTAAATTAATTACATGACGTAAAAAGTAATACGTCTCAATGTCCGCCATAGGTTAACACTATTAAATATTAATAGTGATTCATGTGGGAATAAACTAGTGCTAGGTAGTTGTGTAAACTAGCACTCTAGTGTGTGCAAGCTTAGGATTAAATTATGTGTCTCTAATGTGTGTGAACAACTGCTAGTGTGTGGGTTTCTTTGTGTGTAGGAACAACCTCTTAGAAGGATCTTATGTAAACAATGATGTGTAAAGGTGACACCTCTTAGGGATACTTTGCATCAATGCTTGGCATGTGGCATGTGTGGTGGCAGCATATGCACACATACATTGTAAAGGGGAGCCTCTCCTATAAAAAGGATATTATGTAGCCAATGATGTGTAAATGTGACACTTCTTAGGAGGGACACTTGGCAACATGCCTTGAGATATGGCATGTGCGGTGCCAGCATATGCACACACATTGTTAAGGGGGCCTCTCCTATAAAAAGGACCAAATAACATATTACAATTATGCTTTTCACAATTCTTGTGTCTTCTTCTTTAATCCCTAACTAATCATCTAAATAAGTGATGATTATCTTGTTGGTCAACATTAGCCTCTCTCTTCTCTCAGTCGTGCTCCTTGATATTTTCATTCCCAACTGGGGTGTGAGTTTCTATGTTATCAAGATCCTTCTAGATTTCAAAGTTCTAGTTTATCAAAGTAATGCAATCCTAGCTTTTCTACTCTTGAAAGCAATCACTCCATGATTGCTATGATTTTCATATTGGATCCAAGTTATGTCATTTGCATCCCATTTGATTGTTGGTGCGGCATCAAACACCTTCTCTAATATCTCTTAGTAGATACCTTGATGCCACCTGTCAAGACGCTCCCAGATGCAAGTCTAAATAGCACAGTGCTTTCTTCACATGAGAGAGAGAGAGAGAGAGAGAGAGAGAACACACACATAGACACAAAATATACAATGTCACTCATAGCTTAGTTATTTTTAAGGAGCAGATCATAGGAAGCCACCTCTAAATATACATGTATATCTAAGCACTCACATTTGAACTTGCACTACTATTAAGCCTATTAATGTGATTGTTAATGCTGCAATCTTGGGTTGAACACAGGGAAGTAGCAGCATGACTTGAATAATTTCATGGATTCCTGTGACCCCTATTCAGAATGCCAAGGGCTAGCATGCTATCCAAAGCTTCAAAAACGAGTATCCCAATCTCTTAATATTGATGGTTTAAGATAAAGCTTACAAAGGTTGAGTTACATATACAAATGATTAGTGAATGAATTCAATTCATGAGGACTCATGTAGATATAACAAATATGCAAAAACTAGTAGTTGCATGCAACAAAAACAGATGATGTCTCGACAAAAACAATTGTCTTTAACATTATATTATAAATGTAAATAGAGATAATCAAAAAAGTTGAGAAAAATAGAGGAGAAACTTCGAATAGATCATAATCTAATAGTGAACAAGGGAAATTAGAAGAAAAAAAATAAACTTAATGAGAAAAATATAATCCCAAATTTTCAAGTGAGATTAGAAAACAAAGAAACAGTTCATCTCAAGAAACGGAGTTCCTGGAATTTTTAGCTATGGTTTCCTATTACTATGCTCTAACTAGCCTCACTAGCTTTCGATTGTAAGCTTTTGCAAGTCCAAGCATCATCCAATGTGATTGCAACCTTTCATACAAATGCAAAATCTTTCGAGCGCAATCCACAAGCAAGATACTAGCACAAATACAACTCAAAAATTGTCAACCAACTATCAATGTCTACGGTGCTGACTATAAGAAAACACAATAACAAGAGTAAGATCAACACAATACAAAGCATGAATTGCATAAAGAAGTGGAGAGTGCATAATATTATTACTTAGAAACTTTGATTACAAACGGATGGTTGTCCATTCAACCGTGTGTTTCGAGAAAAGAGCTTTGATGGTGATCTAGATAGATTCTGGACAAAGCATGTCTTGCTTACAAGAGTGCTTGAACACAATGAACTCGATGATGAACTAAAGCTGTCTATATATAGTACCCACGATCACCATGGACTTGGGTCGATCACATCGACCTAACCTACGATTGGTCCAAAACGACTAATCGACTATACCATCCCAGTAGTACCATATTAGACTACAACAAAGTCTCGTAAAGACTTTGCGCTGCTCCTATGTCCAAGCTCCACCTCCCATCTATACCCTCACTCCCTCCCTTTCTTCTTTCTGTTGTCCACACTCCCTCCCTTTCTTCTTTCTCTCTTCTTGCTGTGCACAGCTTGAGAGGAGGCTATTTGCTATTTTTTTACAGCCCTCTTGCTTTAGAGACGGTTTCTTGTCAAAGGACATGGCTTCAAGAGATTTCTCTAATGGCCAAAGAGGTGATAGTCCAAGTGGTAAAGTGTTTGCCTAGGACCGAAAGGTCTTGGGTTCAAACCCTGCTTGGACCCCTCGGCGGCACCTCTCATCCGCGCTCTCCATAAGCTTCCCTTTCGGCGTCGATCGTGTTCTGGCCGCCTTTCCCAGGAGGACTCCAGTGTAGCCCCTCCGCTCTCTGTGGTCGAGTGTGCTCGTTGCCCTCTTCAGAGGGCCGCGTAGATGATCTTGTAGCTCACGACACCAGCGTGGCTGGGACGTTGAGCGAGTTGTAATGTTAACTATTAGTAGGATCTCTCTCCCGGAAAAAAAAAAAAAAAAAAAAAAGAGAGATTTCTCTAATGATGCTACTCCTCCAGTTCATACTCCAA
Source organism: Cibotium barometz (assembly GCF_041138505.1). NCBI lineage: Eukaryota > Viridiplantae > Streptophyta > Polypodiopsida > Cyatheales > Cibotiaceae > Cibotium > Cibotium barometz. Next base: position 22,107,249 of record NC_141105.1, on the reverse strand, counting down.
TACCTTCACAGCCTAGATCTCCAAGTGGTTCCTCATTCCAACCTTTCTCTGAGTTTCTCTCATCCAATTCATGCTTCCATCCCTACCCATATACCATCCTACAATCCTCCCCAAGTCAGTGACTCCATGAAGCTTACAGGAACCAACTATCATAATTGGTCTTTCTACACTCAACTATTGCTAGGAGCCGGTGTGTGGATGTCAATCTCCACACCTGACCCTGCTTTGAGAAGCATATTGGATGCTCGGGCCCGTCTTATCATCATCCAATGCATGACTTCGTCTATACAAGCATAGTTTGTCTCTACCCGGAGTAATGCTCATCAGATGTCCAGAGGAGATATGGGAGAGTTTCGCCAGTGAAGATTGCCAAACTGGAGTCAGATCTGGAGAAGATTACAATCAATGAGTCAGATAACATGGTTGAGAAGATCTCAGAGTGCTATTGCTCTAGCTCAGAATCCTGTGATACGAGGACGATCCAAGCATACTGAGGTGCATTATCATTTTGTACACGACTGGATCGAGCTAGGACTTCTTCGGTTGGCCTACTTTTCTACCAAGGACAATGTGGCTGATCTCTTGCTGATCTCTTCACCAAACCACTTCCGAGAGCTACTTTAGAGTTGTTACTTCAACGTCCTGGTATGGAACCGCTGCTGGTACTACAAATCATGGCCCTTGCTGCTTCTCTCCGCACTCCCATAGCTAGCGTCTTGTACTCAGGGTTCCTATCCTTGACATGCAAACTTTGCTCACTGTTCATACAGTCAACATCTTCTTCTTTCAAAACAACAGGGCCTCTTAAGTCTCTTTAGTGTAGCCCTAACCCTGGGCCTAGCTATGTTCATATGCATAGAGAAACATGCATGTTGTGACACTGATATTTCCAATATTTACCACCAAGGGCTCAAATATTCATTTGCCACTTTGAAACAAAAAACTCCTGAATCTTGTCATTGAGCGAACTACATGTACTTCCTGCTCATGCATGATCCAACTTTGGCTGCTGGCAGGGCTTCACCCATGAATTTTGGTTCTGTTTAGTAGTTTCTACCTCCTTTTCACAGTCGCAAAGCCCAGCATCTGCATAAATGTTTGACATGAGGACATATGTGGCACCCTCCTCTGGCAGCAAATGAACTGCATGATCAAACACCTGTCTCCCCAGCTCCACGTTGCCATGTTTGTGACATGCACCCAGCAAAGACAACCAAATTGCCAGATCAGGATGTATCGTCATTCCTGACAACACATCTTTTACCTTTGAGAGGTCTCCGGTACGACCAACGAGGTCTAACACACTGCCATAATGTTCAACCTCTGGAGCGATGCCATAATCCCTGTTCATGGTATGAAAATACTCCACACCTTTGTCCACAAGGCCAGCCTGGCTGCAAGCAGAAAGAAGTGCCAATAATGTAACCGCATTTGGCTTGATACTGAGCTGCTGCATTTTCTCAAAAGTTTGCAGGCTTGCTGCACAGTTTCCTGCTCGTGCATAACCAGCAACCAATGCAGTCCATGACACAACATTATGCTGTGGTGTTGCATCAAAGACTGCCTGAGCATCAGCCATACTTGCACAACTCCCATACGCATGTATGAGAGCGTTTTCCAGAAGCTCTGAATCAATTCTGGCAGAGGCAATACTAAAATGAATCTGCCTACAGATGTCCATGATTCCTGTCTTGTTACAGGCTTGCAAAATGCAGATAAGGGTGGAATCCTCCAATATCAACCCTTCCATTTGCATCTGTTTGTACAGTTGTGAAGCCTTCTCTGCTTCACCATGCTCAACATATGCTAAGAGCATAAGAGTCCATGTCACCAGAGTTCGCTGAGGCAGCCGATCAAACACAATTTCTGCTTCTGGAATACTCCCACACTTGCTATATACACTCACAAGGGTGCTACTGACGAACAAATCTAAATCAAATCCCTTCATATATGCATCAGCATGTATATCTTGGCAGAGTTTTAGAGAAATCGCCTTAATTGACTGACCTTCAACAGAACTGGCTTCTTCCTCATCAGCTGCATTTGCACCACATGCTTGAAGGGCTATCACTACTGTCCGTTCGTTTGGAATCACACCTGCCTCCTCCATTTGTCTGTAAAATAGTAAAGCCTTCTCTCCTTGGCCATTTACTACATATGCTGAGAGCATTGCAGTCCATGCTACGACGTCCTGCTCAAACAGGCTACTAAACACTTTCTCTGCTTCCACAATACTACCACACATGCCATACATGCTGACAAGAGCACTACCAACGTAGACATCTGAATCAAAGCCCTTTTTTGAGGCATCCATATGTAGTTCCTGGCCAGCCTTCACTAGCATCCCTTGTTTTGACTGCCCTTCCACAAGAACAGCCTCCTCATCTTCCTCTGCAAGCATGCAGCATGCTTGAAGGGCAATCACAAAGGTCTGCTGGTTTGGAGTCTCACCATCCTTTTGCATTTTCTGGTAGAGCTCTAAAGCCTTCTCTCCTTGACCCTGCTCAATGTATGCCGATATCAATGCGGTCCATGAAACGACATCAGGCTGGGACAACCTTTCAAACACATCATGTGCAAGTGCAATGCTCCCACATTTGCCATACATATTCACGAGGGTGCTACAAACAAACACATCTGAACCAAAGCCTTTCTTGTTAGCATCCTTGTGTATTTCCTGACCCAATTTTAAGGACATCACTTTGGTGGGAACCTCATCCACAAATACAGCTTCTTCCTTTTCTGCTAAAATGCAACATGCTTGAAGGGCACTCACATAGGTCCTTTCATCTGGACTTACACCTTCCGCTTGCATTCGTCTATAAAGCTGCAAAGCCTTCTCTCCTTGGCCCTGTTCTACATATGCTGATAGCATTACAGTCCATAATACCACGTCACGATGGCACATACCATCAAAAACATCTTGTGCATCTACAAGGCTCCCACATTTTGCAAACATGTCCACCAGACATGCTGCTACATACAGGTCAGATGCACACATGTACTTCAATGCTTCCGCATGAAGGCGTTTACCCTCACTAATATTTGGTATGTTACCACAAGCTTTAAGCAGGCTGACAAAGGTGTACTTGTTGGGCTCTACATCATCCACTAGCATACAATCATACAACGCAAGCGCTTCCCGACCTTTTCCACATTCGGAGAAGCCAGAGATCACGGCAGTCCAAGAAAAAACAGTTCTGTGAGGCAGCTTGTAGAAGACTTGGAGGGCAATATCAAGGCTGCTGCACTTAGCTAATGTGATGACCAAGTATTCATCAAGGGAACTGGTAGAATCCAATCCATGCAGTGCAAGATGGGTATGAAGATGCATTGCTTGATAGGGGGCCTTCTTTTTGTTGCATAGTTTTAGAAGAGACCAGCAGAGGGATTGGGAAGGGGCATGATTGTGCTGGCCCATGCATGACAGGAAATTAAGGGCCTGATCAAGCTGGCCCTTTTGACACAGACTCTTTAGCTTTTCATTGAAATGCCTTAAAGTGAGGTTTCCCTGTTGTCGGTTTTGTGATTGAGAAGGCGCCCATGCAGGCTTGAACAGATTTTCCCACTGCTCAAGCGTTTTTCTGGTTGATTTGGGTGCAGTAGATACACTATGGTAACGCGGGCAGGCTTCCAAGCCTGGATTTGCAGCAGAAGGAAACGCCATCGCGACAGCGGGTAGGCTTCGTGCTCCATCCGGATGTGAGTGTGAAGCGTGTAAGGCGTCTTTATACACATGCCCGGACGAGCGATGGGCTGAAATCTACGGGCGCCCGCCCATGCTAGCGAGTCCTCGTGACCATGTGACACCATGTTTTAGGAGGGATCTATAGTTGGAAAGAGGAATCGTGATCGCGGTGATTTTGAACCGTTGATTTGCTATCGGAAGTGAACTAGGAGTTAATTAAGGGAAGTGATCTTGTGAGTGAACTAAGGGGAGGGGGGGGAGGGGGATGAGTTTGGGACTTGAGAAAGTTCAAATGAGGATTTGAGCTTAAAACCTACATTTTGGAAGTGAAATGTCTAACCACTATGCTATACTTTCTAGCAAGAACTTGGGATCACCAAAAAGGCTTTATTCTACTAAAAAACTAATCTTCCAAACCCCTAGTTCACCTCAAGTTTATTCCACTAGTTCACTCTGAGTTCACTTGTAGTTCATTTTTTTGTCAGATAATTTTCATCTTAGTTCACCCTTAGTTCACTTAACCCTAGTTCACCCGTAGTTCACCCATAGTTTACTTTAGAATCCGATGGTGTAGATTTAATACCGATCGCGCTGCCTCCTTGCAACCATAGATCCCTCCTGAAACATTGTGTGTCACATAGTCACGAAGGGTGAGCTAGTGGCACATTCAAAGTCCATCACACACCAATGGTCATGCTCATAAGGTTCTCCTTGCTTCCTCCTCCCATCTCTGTGTTTTCAAGTTGTGCCGCATCTATATTTTTCTCCTAAGGTTTCTCATCCTTGCTTCCTTCTCCCAAATCCCCTAAATCCCAACTCATAGGGTGCTCCTTGCTTCCTCCTCCCATCTCTCTATTTTCAAGTTCAACAAATAAGTAGCATATAGTTTTCTCCTAAGGTTTCTCATCCTTGCTTCGTTCTCCAAAATTATGCAGATTCTAGCTCATAAGGTCTCCTTTCATGGAGGTCATCAATGCAAACAAGGGTTAGATCTTAGAGGATGTTCATTAGACCCTTGAACTGTCAAGGTCATCCTTGCTTCCTTCTCCAAAATCATGCAGATCCCAACTCACAAGGTGCTCCTTGCTCTCTCCTTTCAGGGCGATCATCAATGCAAACAAGGGCTAGAGCTTAGAGTATGTTCAGTAAACCTTTGAACCATCAAGCCTATCATCAAGAAGGTAAAAAATGGTGGGTGCTACCCAAGTGCAATGCATTGGTTGTATTGTGGATCACTAGACCTCTGAACCTTTAAGCCTATAATCAAGAAGGTCGAAAATGGTGGGTGCCTACTCTACAAGCACAAGGGTACTACGAGCATAGTGGATGTATTTGGATACTGAAGAGGTTTGCAAAAGCTGCACCAATCTAGTTTAAGAACAAGAAAAGACCCACCCACCAAGAAGAGCCCAAAGCCACAACCATAAACATAGTGGGTCACTGTGAAGAACTACTATAAGCACATAGGTTTCATGAAGGCAACCCAAAGCCACAACCATAAACATAATGGGTCACTGAAGAACTACTACCCAAAAAGATGCTAGGCTCTGAAGTCCTTGCTTAGAGATTAAGGAGTTTATAAGGGCACCACCCAGATTTGGTTGCTTGAGTCAACCTTAGCCACAAGCCAAGTGGCAATGGAAAAAACAAAAACCCCTAAGAAAACACATGAAGTACCTCAATCCTCAAAGGTAAGGGGAAAATGAATAATATCCATCAATAAGAATGCTTGCTGAGTAGCCGCCTAGAGGAGGATTTCTAATCCACTTCCACCATACACCCAAAGGCACCAAAGCAAGTTACGCAAGCTATCCATTGCAAATCTGGCACATAAAACCCTAACTCATCCAATTGCCTCTACCAAACCACAATCGTAATCCAAGGCCCTTAACATGCCTCACGACCCTTGCCAAATTTCACAAAACTCTAAAGCCTTGCTGCATCATGGGCAAGAAATAGGAACAAAACCCTTCTCAATTAGAGGGGTGTTGCAACAACATTGTGATCTTGATTAACCAAGAAAAGGAATGAGGAATAAATGTCAGAGAAAGTGGTAAAGAGAGTAATAGAAAGCATAGTGTGGGAGATTGAGAAAAGTATCTAAGAAGAAGAAAGTCTTTGTTTACAAGCCTATGATTAACCAAGAAAAGGAATGAGGAATAAATGTCAGAGAAAGTGGTAAAGAGAGTAATAGAAAGCATAGTGTGGGAGATTGAGAAAAGTATCTAAGAAGAAGAAAGTCTTTGTTTACAAGCCTATGAGTTAGAGAAGTCCCCGTATACCAGGAGCAAATATGTAAGTCCCCTTGAAAAGGAATAAGTGCTAAGGAATGTAGGAAAATGAGTTGAAGAAAGTGAATCGAGAGAGTTGGTGTAAGATTGAGGAAAGTAGCATGAGGAAAGAAGAAAAAAAAGTGTTGGAGCCATGATATGGAGGAAATATTAAGAATTGAAGGATAACACCACACATTGGGCACATCATTAGCCCAGAAGGATAACACCACACACTGGGCACATCATTAGCCCAGAAGGCCCATGCACGATACTTACATCATTCATTAAGGGCCTATCAATTTACAAACACATCTTGCATGGTAGGCACTCAACTACACAAGAACATGTGCACCATAGCATCATCACATCAATTACCATTCAAGTACATCTTGGCCCTCATGACCTCCTTGATCTTTAAGTAACATTTTCTTTCACAAGTTAAGGTGAAAACAACTCAATGTTGCATCCCTTTCCTTCCATTGTTGCCCTCTTCACCAACTACACCAATGATAACACCAACATTCTCTACATTGTGAGCTTTCCATTTCCAAACCACCTCACCAATGTTATGCTGCTATTGGGAGGAACCTCACTAGTTGCAGCCCTACTAATGAAAAACCTAATACCAAAATACAAGATCCATTCGCTCATGCTTCAACAACTCACCTCTTCCCACTAGGCATGCACTTCAACCTTCTCTAGATTGTGCATCTTCACATGTCTTCACACACCACATGTACTCACCGTGATGACCTCAATTCATGCACAAATGTACCCAATCCAAATGCAGGTATCACTGTCGAGTTCTTCGCACCAATTGTTATACTTTGGATAGATACCTATCCACTAATGGACCCCAAAGCCTTGCATTTAAACCAAAAGCCAACCCTAAAGTAGATGTTTGACTACTACAAATGAGTGCATTTAATTCACGTATCAACACCTTTGATGGCACGTTCAAGATAGACTGTAGGACAAGTTACACAAGTCCCTCCATCAAAATGTATGGTACAACTTTTTCCGCCACTTCTCTAACTAGTCCCTACTGTACTTTGCCAATTCGTTAAGAACGAAATTTCAATTATGGAGGGGGGTATATTAACCACATTTTTTTGACATACCCCCCTTTTTGCAAGAACAAAATCTAAATTAGAGAGGGGGTAATGTTAATAGCCACATTTGGTTAACATTACTTTTGACGTATGGTTGCCACTTCTATATCATCGTTTTGTAACCATGCTATGAGCTTAATAATTATTGATTATGGGATCTAATCGAGTGCCTATGACATGTGCATTGCAACATGTGTGTTTTCGACTAAGATGGAATTTCTATATGCATAGCTTAGATATTAGCTTAACTAGCTTTTGGTCCCCAACAGTAAACATACATGGGCAGCCCACATCGCCAGCACTTGTAAATATGAGGCCACGTATATAAAACATTTTTAATAATGATAAAGGACATAATCCCATTATCATAATTAATTTTAGTCTTCTTGTGGGTGATAGCATGTGTGCTTGCTCTTGTGGTGATAGCAAGCGTCCTTGTGCTACTTGCATTCTTTTATGGCATGTGTGCTTGCTCTTGTGGTGATAGCATGCGCTCTTGTGTTGCTTGCTTTCTTTGATGCTTGCATTCTTGTTTTATTTGCTTGACGCATGCTTGTGGATTTTTTATTTGCTTTCATGCTTGTGGATTGTGTGTGTGTGTGTGTTCTCAGAGTAAAGATTGTTTGCTACTCCTCTTCTCCCTCTCCTTGTGCTTCTCCATCTCTCTCTCATTCCTTGCAATCGTAAAGGTATTGAGGTGGAGATTGAGCTTTCCATAGCTCTCTCCCTCTTTTCTCCTTACCCATTTGCATAGCTCCATTGGGATGACACCAATAGAGGCCATCAATGGAGGCAAGGTAGAGGACCCTTGCTTCTTCATCTCCATCTCTCTCCCATTCCTTGCAATCATAAAGGCATTAAGGTGGAGATTGAGCTTTCCATAGCTCTCTCCCTCTTTGCTCCTTACCCATTTGCATAGCTCGATTGGGGTGATATCAATATAGAGGCCATCAAGGGATGCAAGAGGTAGAGGACCCTTGCTTCTCCATAAGAGAGGGTTGGCATTGAACAGCTAAGGGTGTAAATAGGTAAATGCCCTTGAAGATTGCTTGCTTCTCCTCATCTCTCTCCCATTCCTTGTAATCATAAAGGCATTGAGGTGGAGATTAAGCTTTCCATATCTATCGCCCTCTCCTTCTCCATCTTCATCTCTCTCCCATTCCTTGTAATCATAAAGGCATTGAGGTGGAGATTAAGCTTTCCATATCTATCGCCCTCTATGTTTCTTGCCATTCTCCATAATAGAGGGTTGGCATTTAATCTTGAATAGCTAAGGGTGTAAACAAGTAAAGGCCCTTGAAGATTGCTTGTTTCTCCTCTTCTCCCTCGCCTTCTCCATCTCCATATCTCTCCCATTCCTTGAAATCATAAAGGCATTGAGGTGGACATCGAGCTTTCCATAGCTCTCGTCCTCTTTGTTCCTTACCCATTTACATAGCTCCATTGGGGTAACACCAATAAAGGCCACCATCAATGGAGGCATTGAGGTGGACATCGAGCTTTCCATAGCTCTTGTCCTCTTTGTTCCTTACCCATTTACATAGCTCCATTGGGGTAACACCAATAAAGGCCACCATCAATGGAGGCAAGGTAGAGGACCCTTGATTCTCCACAAGAGAGGGCTTCCATTTAGTCTTAAATGGCTGAGTCCAAATAGGTAAAAACCCTTATATTGCTTCCTTTCTTCCCCTCGTGCAAGGCACAACTGTTTCGAATTCAATGAACATGTGTGACTAGAAAAAGAATTCAAGGCGAAACATGTGTGACTAGAAAAAGAATTCAAGGCGGCCATCCTGCATCAATCTAAGTAGGCCAAGCTCCATAATGAAACCCTCTGCCAAAAGGATTAGTTTTCCTACAAGTAGCACTTGAAGCAGCATAAAAGAAGAAAGAGGCACAACCCATCCATAATCCTAGCTGGACCTTACACATCCACCCTATAGCCTAGTGGCTCTTGCTCTCACGAAGAAGAACCCTCTAAAGTTTGATGTGACCTTAAACTGGCCCCTCCCAATGATTAATGTTCAAGATCCTTGAACAAATTTCCCATAGCAGTCATTGTCCATGCTCACCATTCTTTATTTTCAAAATAAGCTAAAGTTACAAATACACTCCGACATCTACCACCTGCTAGCCCATTACCTAATAGTACTAAACCTAGAGTTATTGTGCAAATGTGTTTGTTGATGAAAATGAGTACTTGATGCTAAGAAAGACAAGGGGTCTACAAGACTATCCAGAAAAAGAGGGGATGCTTTCCAGGAGGCAATCCAATGGCTCATAGCAGAAGGCTACAACTTGTTGTGGTGAGTGAGACATACAGTCGCTTGGATGCCTACATAAGCATGGAGTACCCACTCAAGGGCATCCTCATTCTCTTATTACATGGTGTATGCACATAGTTCATGGCCCGAGCTTGACACTGTTATCTATAGTTTTTATTGTGAGCATGGGGAATATCATGAGGTTTATGAAGAAGGGCTAAAGGCTAAAAAGCTCCATTTCAAACAAATGATAAGTAATAATGACAAGGAGGAGCCCTATAAAAAAGAGAACACTCGTGAAGATGCCTAAGCCCCCAAACACTAAGCATGACCCTCTAATGCCATGGGAGTAAGGCCTACCCTCTCCAACCCCATAAGATCCCCCAACCTCTTTATAGCACCCAAGTGCCTTCAAACACACTTCCAACCTCTTTTTGGGAAGCCCTGTACTCTCTCCAACCCCATAAGATCCCCCAACCTCTTTATAGCACCCAAGTGCCTTCAAACACACTTCCAACCTCTTTTTGGGAAGCCCTGTACTCTTCACCACCACCACCGTTCTTGCAAGATTACTTCTCCCCTTTCTTCCTAAAACTTGGTTTCCCCATCTCCACATGTCTTAAGGCCAATTTTCACCCCATTGCCTCATCTAACTTTGAACTTGCCTGGTGGTACACCTCCCATGCTAGCATCTCCCCTTAGTGTGGCATCACCCCACAACCCCTTCCTCACAACCTCTCAACCCTTTTCACTACTAATCACAACCCTTCGTGACCCTTGGTGAGGTCCTCAATGGAACCACCCAAGCCAAATGAAGCAGGACCCTCTCATCCCACTGCTTTTGCAAGAAGAGGGTGAGCTCAAAGACCCAATGGAATCCCAACCAGACTTAAAGACCCAATGGAATCCCAACTGGACTAAAATCAATCCATTAAACCTTTTCATAAAATCAATCTTGATAAGACTTCTGCACCTATGGTGAAGCACTCAATAGCATCACCGTACATGGGAAATCCTTTATGGATAGCCCTTAGAGAGGGATTTACTTATCTGCTGACTTGGAGCTCCACATCATCATCAAAAAGTACCTCATTCAACCATTGGTTGGCGAAGGATTCCTTATCCAACAACAAGCCAGAGAGTTCTATATCATCAAAAAGTACCTCATAAGGTGTACATCAAGAAAATCTTCAACATCCAGGAAGGAGTGCCCCGATGAGCACACGGTGCCCACAATGAGCTGCATGGCCAACCCAAGTGGTGTATCCATATTTCTTTTTTAGAAGAAGCATTGTGTCATGAATTGTAGAGCGCCTAGTTACCAGAAGAAGCATTGGGTGGTGTACTATAAAGCACCTAGTTTTACCATAGGATCTAAGGGCTCAAGTGGGGAAAATCCAAGAAACGGATGGGGGAAGCTGCTCTACAACTTCCCATTCTTTTTTCCCCCTAGAGAGAAAAAGATCAGATCATATAGAGAGCTAGATGATCCAAACCATGCAATACATGATCAATTTTGAGATTGATCAATCATTGCCACCATTTTCTGACTCATTAATGACCTTATCATAGCCTTTCGTCCACTAGAAGTTAGCCTTCAACATCAAACAACAAGGTACTCCACAATAGATCTTTGGCTATCACTAGTGTAGTGGTTTTGAGCCCATCTCATTATTGATTTTGAAGATTTCAACGATGTGTTCACAACACTCACTTATGGTCCCCATACAAGATGTTCACAACACTCGCTTCTAGGCCCCTTACTCTCCCATGGCGTCCCAAAAACCCTCAATGGCCACCATACATTCGTGAGCACGTGGCGTCGCACCATTTACTCCATCTTTTTGCAACCATGCAATGTACTTAATGTAAAAGATTTTGGGATATCACCAAGCTTACGACTTGTGTAATATCGAGTAGCTTACAACTTCAATTATCTATAACACCAATGATCTATATATAGCCTAGGACATTAGTCTTAGTTGGGCCCCCAAACATTCCATTTGTGGTTGGACATTGTACATATAAAACTTACATATGAGGCTTGTATATAAGTCATTTTTTACTAATGAGAAATCACAAATCCCATTAATTGAGTCTAGTCTTCTTGTGGTGATATCACAATTGAGACTAGTCTTCTTGTGGTTATATCATGTGTGCTTGCTTTCTTTCTTTGCTACTTGCATATGGTTGTGGATTGTGTGTATGTGCATGGAGTGAAGATTTCTTACTTCTCTCCCTCTCCCTTTCCATCTCTCCCCATTGTTGGGGGGTGCACTACTAGGTATGCCTACATACGATGTGAATTTAAGGGGTAATATTAAAGCCCCTTTGTATGTATAGGTCCTATATTCCTTTCCCTTTTATAAAAAAACATTTTTTAATGCTTTTGTAATTTGAAAAACCCCTTTTGTATGTATAATTCTATGAAATTGTGCAATTTTTTTTGCATTTAAAAACCCCTTAGTGAACCCACATGGTATGGTTAAATATTTTTAAGTGCACCTCCCCAGCAGGCCCATTCCTTTACAGTCTCACGAAGGCATTGAGGTGAAGATTAATCTTCCCATAGCTCTCTCCCTCTTTGATCCTTACCCATTCTCATAGCTTAATTGGGGTGACGCCAATCGAGGCAAGCTAGAGGACCCTGCTTTTCCATAAGAGAGGTTTGCTTAATCTTGAATGACTAAGGGTGCCTAAGGGTGTATACCAATAAAGACCCTTGCATTCCTTCCTTTCTTCCCCTTTTAGGCATAAGTTTTCCCAATATGGTGAATACCCTCAAAGAATACACACCTAATTCTCATAGTTGTCTCACTGATGTAACTAGCCAGTGGGGCTAACTAGTAATTGGGTTGGAGGCCTAGTTTGCACCCTCAAATCATACACCCATAATCCTCATAGTCGTCTCACTAATGCAACTACCTAGTGGTCTAACTAGTAGTTGGGTTGGAGGCCCCTCTCCCATGGTTTGAGTCCTACGGAGGAATTGCCACAAGCCAACTATATAGCCCATAATCCAATTCACACTAAGTTAACTACTATTTGGCCTTATACTAGCCTCGTTATGTCTAGAAAAGAGAGAAAATTTCTCCCCTCTCAATGAGAGGACGACTATGAGACCAAATCTAAAAACTAGCTCCGGAGTGAAGCAACATTCGCCCAAGTGTTGTCTTGATTTTCATGATCGCTCCATTGTTAAATTGGGTTTAATTGGCAATGCCAAACTATATGTCTGTGATCAATTTACAAAGGTTAAAGGTTTGGTGTATGTAAAAGGGTTAATGGGTATATTCTAAATGATGTAAGAATTGATGCAAATTGTGTGATGTCATTAGGGTCATGAGATATTAACAAAGACCATTGAGAGAATCAAGGGTATATGATTTGGGAGAACCAAGGGTATATGATTTGAAGAAAAGAAAAAAGGGAAACAAAAAAATAAAATAAAATAGAAAAAAAACCCCACCTCCCCCATCCCAAGTGGCACATTAAGATGTGGTGGAATGAATCATGGAGAGGTTAGTGGATGTAGAGATGCTCTCATAGAGCTATAAATTGATGTATCCCCAAGCTCATCTAGCAATGATTTTAAGCTTTAGTTATGTTGTCTTTTGAGTTTTCCTAACTATGGTTAAGTGTGTTGTTATTCTCTTCATTAAATACAGTGTTTAAGTGATTATGAACCTCCTTAGATACTCATTTTTACTTGATATCATAGCATAGGTATAGGAGGTTTATTTAGCTAGAGTTTATTCTCATTTGCCTTTTTATCCTTTTCATATGTGATCAAGTTTGTACATAACTTATTTTCATAGCTTTTATTCATCCTTAGATCCTCATGAACCTCCTCACATCCTCATTTTTAGTTGATATCATAGCATAGGTATAGGAAGTCTATTTAGTTAGAGCTTATTCTCATTTTTTCTTGATTTCATAGCACATGTATAGGAGGCTTATTTAGCTAGAGTTGATCCTCATTTTTAGTTGATATCATAGAGCATAGGAATAGGAAGTCTATTTAGCTAGAGCTTATTCTCATTTTTACTTGATATCATAGCCTATGTGTAGGAGGCTTATTTATCTAGAGTTGATTTTCATTTGCCTTTTAATCCTTCCTTCATATGTGATTAGGTTTTAACTTATTTTCATAGCTTTCCTTCATCAATCATCAAACCATAATTAGTTTTTTTTATTTTGACTAAAATTAAGAAAAAAAGACTAAAAAATTTGGAGAGAGAATATTCTTTGAAATTTTGGCTAAGATTCTCACTCATATTACATATGGTGATCGCCTAAAAAGTGATCAATAGGGGGGCCTAGGGGTGGATGGTTGTGCCAAAATATTGGCTCTTCAAAGGGAGGAAATGTGTGTGTGTGTGTGTGTGTGTGTGTGTGTAATCATCTTAAAAGAAGAGGAAATGACAATGTGTGTATACATTTGGCCTTTTATAAATGTATGTATACATTTGTATACATTTGGCCCTTTATAAAGACAAGAAGGTGACTTTAAATACTATTTACGTTGCTTCATCAATATTTTCACCAAACATTCTCCTTGGTGCACTCACAACTATCAATAATCCTCCTTCTCAAGTAGCTCCACTTGTAATAGATTTAGTAGTGGTGGACACACAATAGGATATTACTTAAACAACTGACATCTATGTGTAACTAGTTGGTCCTTCATCTATCATCAACAACAACCTTACCACTTTTTCGCGTTCGTTGAAATTTCCAAGTGGAGGATAATATGAAATGTTCTTATCTAATCCCCCCTAAGCTTACTTTTTTGTTGGTGTAAAGAGCCTCACATAAAAGCATACATGGGCTTTATGGGGTTTATTCATATGGGCAATCTCATCATCAAGAATCCCTCATCATCGAGATCTATTTGGGATTTTTAATTAATTCATTGATTCACACTGCATTGACATAGGCTACATTGATTTCATTAACATCAACTTGTTTACCAATTAATGTTTTCAAAGGTTTTATGTTTAATCATATATACATGAACAATTAACATTTTCAAATGTTTTATACTTAATCATATATACATGAACAATTAGGTTCACCCACAGTTCCTCATAAGTAAAAAGAGGCAATCATTTTGGGTGCTCTAAAAATTTGATGCTCAAAATGAACAAACCCTCACACATCCCTCCCATATATGTGAGAAGATTCTAGTGTCATCTAGGCTAAAATTTTGGTGAAAATGTGTGCAAGGTAAGGGGGACTGTACGGGGAAAAGAGCTATGAGCCTCCTTGTTTTTGAGGATATGGTGATATATGTGCTGAGGTTCCCGTGTGTGAGCACAACCATTTTCAAACAAGATCCAAAAGTACATGTAGCATAGAACTCTTTTGGTTTCTTGAGACCTTTGATGCTCAAAATGAACAAACCCTCACATGTCCCTCCCATATGTGTGAGGAGTCTAGCGTCATCTAGGTTAAAGTTTTGGTGAAAATGTGTGCAAGGTAAGGGGGATTGTATGGGGCAGAGAGCTATGAGCCTCCTTGTTCTTGAGGATATGGTGGTACATGTGTGCTAAGGTTCCCGCATGCAAGCACATCCATCTTTAAACAAGATCCAAAGGTCATTGTACATGTAGCATATAACTCTTTTGGTTTCTTGAGATCTCCTCCGTTGATTTGTTATTGTGAGGGGGGAAATGCTCCAAGAAGGACAAATTAAAGCAATAACGTGAGTCCCTTTCTTTATGGGCTTTGAATTCTGCTTCAATTAATATTCTTCTTATAGTACCATGTGTGGTGATATTCTTTAGATAGGTACCAATTCTAGTACCTCCATGAAGGGTGATCTCCATGCAGGTTGGATGCTGTAACAATTTGCTGTGTAAGTGCCTTGGCGATATCTCTTCATATCCTCCTCTTGTAGGGTACTTGATTTGCCATCTCTTGTAGTAGTAGTTGATATTCTAATTTCGAATAGATTTGCTAAATTTGGATTTGCAAGCTTGGTGTGCCTAGCCACATTTTCCCATAGGGTTCCTTCCCTTGCCATTGGCATTAATTCCTACATATTTGGCCTTAGAGCTCTGATAGGGTAAGATAACTACAATTTCATGTATGATTGCGTAATAAGTTTTTGGGAAGATTGGTGTGGTCAGATCAAATGGTGTGATTATTTTAATGATTTTATCATGAGCTTGTGTTGTAGCAGTGGTTTATCAATTTTGATTAGTTCATATTTACTGGCAAGCATATCCAAGATGACATCTGTACTGTTAGAGATAATTCTTGGTTCTTCAATAAGAGCTTCTTGCTGTGGAGGATTAGCTACACTTGTTGGCACATCTATATTATTAGATACAATTCTTGGTTCTTCTGCAAGAGATTCTTATTGTGAAGGATTGATTGCACTTATTGGCATATTTGTACTATTAGAGACAGTTATGGTTCTTCAACAGCATGACATATGTACTGTTAGAGATAGTTCTTGGTTCTTTAGTAGGATCTTCTTGCTATGGGGGATCATTCGCACTTGTTGGCATATCTTTCGTCAACTCCTTAGGGTCAAGAGTATTAGTGGGAAATTAAAAAATTGGGAAAGAAGAAGAAGGAGGGATAGTATCCTTTGGGTTGTCAGTATTTTTACTATTTTTATTTTCTTTATTTTCTAGAGTAAGAGAAAGGAGCCTATGGATGGGGTCAGTTTGTTCACCTTTCGGGTTTGGTGGTTGTGGTTTTTGAGAGATAAATGTCATGCACAACATGTACTTCTTCCTTCTTTGAAAATGTGTGTTTATATTTCAGGTTTTGGTGGTTGTGGTTTTTGAGAGATAAATGAGTTGTGCATGTACATCTTCCTTCTTTGAAAATGTAGTGGAGCTTTATATGTTCTTGATCAAAGTCATACACGAAAGCAGATGTTAAGGAGATTAGATCTGCACTAATAATGTCATATAACTTAAGAATACCATAAGGATTACATGGTGATATTGTGCATTAAGGATGACTTAAGATATAACTTAAAGAGTACCATATGGATTGCATGGTTCTATTGTGCATTAGAAGATGGTGGTGTAGGTATCCCATGCTTCAAACCATCCCTCTTCTTACATCCATTCTAAAATCCTTTTTATTTTTGGGAGGGGAGCTATAGAAAGTTGTGACATATCATATTGGATGTCTGGCTGTGAGTTGCACCCAACAGCTTGGTCATAAGTGGTTATGTCAAATGGTTCACTGGGATCACCTTGATGTACTTTGACTACTTCTGAATATACCATCATCTTTGTTGTACTTTGACTACTTTTGAATATACCATCATCTTTGTTGTATAAACTACATACCCAAGTAGTAGTGTAGAAGACCAAGATTCGAAATCTCAAAATTTGAGGCAAGGGTAACCTTGAAAGCTATAATGAAATCCCCATTATCATCTATCACTAGCATGTCATCTACATAGAGAATGACAACGAGTAAATCCTGCTAAATCCCTTATCAAAAAAGTGCTCTCCAAAGGACTGCTTTGAAATCCCTATCTAGTCTTGACCAGGTTGGGCAAATCCAGTTGGTTGACACACACAAACTCCTAAGTGACCATTCAAGAACATTTTTTTATTGTCTAATTGGTGCACTTTCCATCCATGATGGGCTGCCAAAGTAATAATAAATCCGATAGTGGTCATACGAGAAGTGGAAGTAAAAGTTTCATCATAATCAATCTCTTTTTGTTGGGCATAACCTTTTGCAACAACAAGTCTAGCCTTGAATATGTCAATGCATCCATGTGCCTTTCTCTTGACTTTAAAAACTCACTTAGTACGAATAACTTTCTTGCCAAGTGGTAGATCCACTAAATTCCAAGTACTATTTTTCTAAATGGCATGAATTTAATTCTACATGGCTTTTACCCAATTTGGATCTTCTTGAGCCTGTTCAAAAGACTTAGGTTCATCTGCATCATGTAGAGAACTAAGAAATGCAATCTCATCAATATTTAGTGAACAAGTGGGTCTTGTACCCAGATCTGGTTCTACTTTGCAAAGGAGAAGACAATTTGCTATCTTGCAAAAAGGTGTTTCTGACCCATCTAGGTACAAGCGTAGATTCATTGATTGTTGACCTTTTAACATTTACTGCATCATCCACCTTATCTAAAGTTGGTGCATCAAATCGTTGAGCGTTCCCCCCTTGCAATAAACAAGGATCAATAGGCAAAATCTACTAAGAATGAATAGGTACTAGCATAGATAATAACCCATCAAACATGTTTGGAGAATTGGCATAGGTATGCTTATTGAATTCCATCATTGGACATACATAATCCTCTGGAAAAATGACATCCCTACTGACAATCATCTTCTTGGTGAGAGGACTATAAAGATGATAACCTTTGCTCTCAACACTATAACCAATAAAAATACATTTCATTACCTTGTTATCAAGGTTAGTTTTACCTTGTGCTAGCACATGTGTGTAACAAAGTATAAGTTTCCTCCCAAAGAAGTAGTCCTCATTGGACCACACACATCACTGTGTATGAGCTGTAATTTGTGATCAACTCTATCTGTTGCATTCTTTGGAAAAGGTTGGTGAGAAAGTTTGCCAAGGATATATCATTTATAAACATATCTTGGTAGTGGATCAAGTTGATGAAGATCCTCTAACATCCAATGTTTCTACCAAAACAACAAACCACTAAATAGAAGTGTGGCTAAACCTAGCATGCCACAACTGGGCATCTTTCATTGTATTAGAAGTGTCTATCGGGAAAGCAACATCACACTTGTCATACATGTTTAATTTTTACAAACCACCCCCCTTGCTAGAGTGGGCACATAAAGCAGAATAAAGTATGAAACAGTAGTGAGAACTACCTTACCAATACTTTAACTGGGGTAAGAGGCATTGTTGGCACACATAATAGTGTGAGCACCTTGTAGAGTCTTCATATGTTTGACCAAACTTCTTTGAGAAGCTACATGCTTAGAAGCACCACTGTCAAGAAACCAACTGTCAGAGACAATTGCAAATGAGACATGCATCATGTTCAAGATTATAACTACAAATAGCCATCAATGAGAAGCCTTTATGGATAATAGCATTAGCAGAGTCCTCTTTCTTTGAACTCTAATTATCAGAGGCAGAATTGTTGGAACCTTTACTGGATTCCTTTTTCTTCTTTTCCTTATTTTAAAGTTTGAAGCAATTTTCAATTGCATGGCCGGGCTTATTGCAGTACCGAAAAGTCACCTTCATTGGCTCTTTGGCATCACCCTTAGCCTCAAAAGTTTTGTTTGATTTGTTCTTATGCTGAAATTTCTTACCCTTATTCTTGGCTACTAGGACCTGATCATTGCTATAACTCTTAGAGGCATTCTTTTTGGATTGTTTCCCTCTTGCAATAGTAAGCTAACAAGCTCATGATGATAGGTAAGAGGGGCTACATTGTCTCTCAAAGAAAGTCGGAGGGAAGTATTGAAACTCAGATAAGATTGATGCAAAGAGTTAAGGGTAATGTCAAGAGGAAGGATCATCTAAGTTGGATAGTTGAATGATCCGACTTTTGGAATTGCATGAAAAGTGGAATTGAGTGATCAGACAAAGTGGAATCAGTCAATTGACCAGTTGGATTGGTCGACTGTAAATTTGAAAATGATCACAAAATCGTAAGTGATTGCACCCAAAAATGATTACAGATAAAGACGATCACAAATACGGGCGATTCTATCCACCACGTATTGCTTGGTGAAGTGATGGAAAAGTAGGATCACTTAGACTATGTAGTTGTGATTCAACTGTATGATGATTCAACTATAGTAAACTAAGCCGATTACATTGTAGCTAGAATGATATGAAGAGTCTTGTACGAAGCTGAATCGCTTTTTGAAGCATGTAGGAGGTTAAATCACCTCCTTCACTGTTGGAAGTAGTGAACCACTAACAAGAGTAGAGAGCTTCAATGGAAGCTTGAAGAAAAGCGCCAAAGCTTAATGCCAGTTATGAGGAGCTACAAACCACAAGATGGAAACCAAAAAACAAAGCTATGGAAGTTGAACACAGTAAATGAGACAAAAAGCTACAAGGTTGTGTCACAAAATTTGGTAACATATGAGATGAAATGGATAAAACAAAAGAGAGAGAGATATGGCAAAGCTCAAGAAAGAGAAAGTATTGCACGACTCAATTATGGTTTATCGATTGATGATGAAACCCTTCGCTTTTGGCTAGTAGCCTTATATTTTGACCCATACAAGTCACACACACATACACAGTATAGATGACATATGGCACACTTATCCTGTCCTCACATAAGAGAGTGTTCACATCTTAAGAGGGTGTTCACACTCACAGGCGTGAATCCTAGCAAGTTTTGTTTTGTTTTGTTTTGTTTTTTTTTTTGTGGGTGGGGGAGGGGGGGGAGGTGTGTGGGGTGCAACACACTTGTTTGGTAATATTATCCCCTAGTGTGGCTTTTTCCTCCTCTCCCTCCCTCCCTCCCCCCCTGGCGGTCTTCTTTTGTTCTTTGGTTTTTAGACCTCACATGAAAGACCATTTGTACATTTTTGTCTCTATTGAGGGTGTAGTTTGCATTGTGCAAAATGCTGCCTTTTGAATAATAGAAGGGGGGAAAAGTATGTGATGTGGATGCTTTAGGACTAGAATCCCATGTAGGATTGGATGTTATCCTCTTCAACAATGCTACTTGTTGTCATTTGCTTATCAATAAAAAGGCATGATGCGCAAAGTCCATTGTTGTCAAAGAGTGTGTTTAAATTCATAGTTTACGTCTGTTTCAAGAGGACTAATGTGCACCATCCCCATTCTCACGAGAAGCTCTTCTTGGCTCCTACTGATATATTTGAACCTCATGACTTCTTCCCACACCTGACCACATTTGGGAGTGTGTGCATTAAGGGTGCCCATACAAAAGCCCACATTGGATTGTATCATCTTTTGGATGCTCCATTGTTTATAGTAGAAATGCAAGCCCTATGGTATGCTGATATAAAGATTAATTTTTATATTTTTGATGGAGCTCCTAATATTAGGACCCTCTCAACCTTTTGAATCACTGTCATTTTACAAGTTGTCCATACCAAAAGGTATAACTTAATAGAAGTCATTTGGTTTTCCCCTACCTGTCAGATTCACATTACTAGAACTCTCATACCCTCATCAATTGCACAAGAAGCATTTCGAGTGCAAGCACATATATCCCCACTCATCAATCAAGCTTGTTCATATCAAGTTATACGTGTAACTAGTCTTAGTTTTTTAATACTTGACCTTTTGGATTTTGCATTGAGTGCTTTCAGGACAGGGGTTTTCATTAAGGGTGCCCATACAAAAGCCCACATTGGATTGTATCATCTTTTGGATTAAGGGTGCCCATACAAAAGCCCACATTGGGAGTGTGTGCATTAAGGGTGCCCATACAAAAGCCCACATTGGATTGTATCATCTTTTGGATGCTCCATTGTTCATAGTAGAAATGCAAGCCCTATGGTATGCTGATATAAAGATTAATTTTTATATTTTTGATGGAGCTCCTAATATTAGGACCCTCTCAACCTTTTGAATCACTGTCATTTTACAAGTTGTCCATACCAAAAGGTATAACTTAATAGAAGTCATTTGGTTTTCCCCTACCTGTCAGATTCACATTACTAGAACTCTCATACCCTCATCAATTGCACAAGAAGCATTTCGAGTGCAAGCAGATATATCCCCACTCATCAATCAAGCTTGTTCATATCAAGTTATACGTGTAACTAGTCTTAGTTTTTTCATACTTGACCTTTTGGATTTTGCATTGAGTGCTTTCAGGAAAGGGGTTTTCAAGTTTTTTGCCGATTGACCTTCTATCAAAGAAGAATCTAGTTAATGTGTCTTCTATTGTTAAACTGTTTATGGTTGTATAAAACGTTCTTATTTTTGTAGAAGGCAAGCTCTATAACAATTTTATGTGTGTGGTTTTGCTTAGGGAGCTTAAAAAAAAAGAGATCTCATTTCAAAATATTGTTCTCTATGTTCTTCTTCTCATTGTGAATTTGATTAATTAGCGCCCTTACGGGCGCTAATTAATCAAATTGAGCTAAGCTTTTAACCTTACGGCGTATAGACCCAGCGTAGTGAAAATTTTTTTTTAAAAATTTTCATCGTTCAATGCTCTCTTCCCCGTTTGTTCAGTGCTCTCTCTCTTGCTTGCTCGCGTGCTCAACGAGGGCTTTGCCGCAGCTCGAATACCAGCCACACCTGCCTTTTAAAGTCGTTAGCGAGTCCAAATACCGAACACTCTAGACATAGTCGATAAAAAAAATAAAATAAAAAACAACCCTAAAGTCTAACATCTAAGCCTTTTATTGTCCCATGTCTAAGGCTCCCTCTTTCCAAGTAATTAATTAATGCAAAACAGAAATTTGGTGCCATGTATTGTGAGTATTAGGAGACATTAATTAATGCTAAAGGGTGAACCTTAGGCATGCGTTCTTGCGACCACCCTTAAAATGTATGGGGTTTAACTCACCCCCCCAAAAAAAAACAATACTATATGTTGTTCGAATTTTTGTATATTCTCTCTCTCTCTCTCTGGGATATCATATTCTCTCTCTCTCTCTCTCTCTCTCTCTCTCTCTGGGATATCATATTGGCATCTCTGTCGCATGCGCGCGGCGATGAGCCCTGTGGCCTTTCGGTCGCCATGTTGGAGACGTGCTTTTTGTCTTTGAGTAGGCCGATTCTAACACAGCGCCATGCTGTTGTTGTTTCTGTGTTCTCCATCATCACCTGTGCTTTCTGGCACAGTGTGGAGAAGCAGAAGAGAAGAACAATGCAAGGAAAATCAAAGATGCAGAGACTGCAGGCAAAGGTATGGTTATGGCAATCTGGAATACAAAATCAGTCCTGATTTCAAATTAATTTTAGCGAATATCACTACACACAAGCATATTCGCAGTCCTGATTTCAAATTAATTTTAGCGAATATCACTATACACAAACATATTTTTGACCTAAATTCGACAAAATGTATGGCACATAGTCATTTACATAATTGCCTAGAAGCCAATGAATCATCCATTCTCCTGGAAAGGCACAAACACCATCAAAAACATCCATTTCTCAACACAACGAATGGCTATCCATGTGCAGAAGCAAACGATTGGTTTGGCTTGGATGTTCTACAAAACGAGAGAGTTGATCTCACTACTTTGGCTTCTCTGTTAAGGCGGTGCAGCATAGCCAAGTCGTTGTACCATGGTAGACTTCTACATGCCTACATTCGTGCACACAATCATGATCATGACACGCTTCTAGGAAATTGCCTCATTGAGATGTATGGCAACTGTGGGAGCTTGGAGGAGGCTCGGGCTGCATTTGACAAGCTTCCCAATCCCAACTTGTACTCATGGAATATTCTGATTGGCATTTATGTCAAGAATGGCTACAGCAAGGAGGCCTACAAGCTTTTTGGTCAAATGCAGCATGATGGCTTCAAGCCGGATCATGTCACCTTTATCTGTGCTCTTGATGCCTGTGCTAGCATGGCAGCCCTACAAGATGGGCAGAAGATTCATGTTGCTATTATTAACAGTGGACTTGATGGAATGATAAATATTGGAACTGCCCTTGTCAAGATGTATGGCAAGTGTGGAAGTCTCCACAACGCAAGGAGTGTGTTTGGCCGTATGCACCTCAGGGATATGGTTTCTTGGAGTGTAATAATAGTAGCATGCACCAAAAATGGCCTTAGCGAGGAGGCCCTTAACTTTTTTCATCAAATGATGCTTGATTGCATCAAGCCAGATGAAACAGCACTAGTCTGTGCTCTTGATGCATGTGCCAAACTAGCTATTATTGGAGAGGGGTACAAAATCCATGACATAGTTGTGAACTATGGATATGAGGGGGATGTCATAATTGGTAGTGCACTTATTAACATGTATGGCAAGTGTGGTAGTTTGCACCATGCAAAGAGTATCTTTAGCCAAATGCCCAAGCATAATGTGGTTTCTTGGAGTGCACTGGTTGCTGCATGTACCCAGAACGGGAATGCCAAGGATGGCATCAAAATTTTCCATCACATGCAGCTTTATGGGATAGAGCCGAATCAAATCACGTTTCTTTCTGCTCTTGAGGCATGCTCTAGCATGGCAGGGCTAGAAGAGGGGCAGGTTACCCATGCTGCCATTATTGACAATGGTTTTGAGAATGAGATGGTTATAGGGACAGCCCTTATTAACATGTATGGGAAGTGTGGGAGTCTGCACAATGCAAGGAGTGTGTTTTCCCAAATGCTTGTAAGAGATACTATCTCTTGGAATGCCATGATTGGAGCCTATAATAGCAATGGGCATGATAAGGAGGCCCTTGATTGCTATTATCAGATGCAATGTGCTTTCATTGAGCCAAACCAAATCACTTATACCTATGCTTTGGATGCATGTGGCAGACTTGCAGCCTTAGCACAAGGGTACAGCATTCATGGTGCTATTGTCAGAGCTGGGTACCAGGAACAGTTGGATGTAAGTGCTTCCCTTGTCGATTTTTATGGCAAGTGTGCAAGTCTGCAAGATGCAAAGAATGTGTTTGCTCAAACGCGTGAGAGAAGTACAGACTTATGGAATGCCATGATCGACGCTTGCATTCTCAGTATGCATGATGAGGAGGCTCTGTGCTTTTTTAGTCAGATGCAGACGGATGCTATTGAGCCTAATGAGTTTACTTTTCTTCATGTGCTTGGTGTGTGTGGCAAAGTAGCAGCTTTGAGCAAAGGGGAGGAGATACATGCTGCTGTAGTAAACAAGGGTTATGATGGAGGAGTTGTGCTCGGGACTGCTGTTGTAGATATGTATGGAAAATGTGGGAATGTGTACTATTCAAGGTGGGTGTTTGATCGAATCCTCCAACGAAATGTGATCACTTGGAATTGTATGATTTCGGCATATGCTCAAAATAGGGAGGACAAGATGGCTCTGTGTTTATATAATCAAATGCAGCTTGATGGTTTCAAGCCTGATCAAGGGACCTTTGTCTCTGCTCTTGATGCTTGTGGCAACCTGGGGGATTTAGGAGAGGGGAAGAAGATCCATACTGCTATTTCAAACAGTGAGTGGAAGGGAGACATGGTTTTAGATACAGCTCTTGTTGATATGTATGGGAAGTGTGGAAGTCTACTTGATGCAAAAGATATATTTAATAAAATGTCACAACGCAACTTGGTGTCTTGGAGTGCCATGATTGCATCCTTTGTACGAAATGAGCAAGGCAAGGAGGCCTTGGCTCTTTTCCATAGAATGCAGCTGGATGGTATTATGCCAAATCGAGTCACTTTGCTCTCTGCTCTTGATGCATGTGCTAGCCTGACAGCCTTAGAAGAGGGGCATAAAATTCATGCTGCCATTGTGGGCTTTGGGTTTGAAGGAGAAATGAGTTTGGCAACGGCCCTTGTTGATATGTATGGCAAATGTAACTGTCTGCACCATGCAAGAAAGATATTTTGCCAAGTGTGTCAGCACACTGTATATTCTTGGACTGCCATGGTTGCAGCATGTGTTCAAAATGGGCATGCTGATGAAGCCCTGAGCCTTTGCCATCAGATGCAACTTGAAGGTTGCAAGCCAGACGAGGTCACATACATTTCTGCTCTTGGTGCATGTGCCAGCCTTACAGCTGTAGCAGAAGGGGAGGACATCCATGCTGCCATTATTAACAGGGGTTATGAGGGAGATCATGCTGTGGGGACGGCCCTTGTCAATATGTATGGTAAGTGTGGAAATCTGCAGGAGGCAAGGAGTGTGTTCAATCAGTTGTCCCAGCCAGATGTGATCTCATGGAGTGCCATGATCTCTGCATGTGCTCAGAATGGGCAGGGAGAGGAGGCTTTAGAACTTTTTGAGAAAATGCAGCTTAGCAACACTGTACCTAATGAAGTTACATTTTTAGGTGTTCTTATTGCATGCTGCCACACAGGGAAGTTAGATGATGGCAGGCAGTTTTTTTCCTCTTTGACTCGAGATCATGGGATAAGACCTACATCACAACATTACCTCTGTATTGTCGATCTTCTTGGACGTGTAGGGCAATTGGATGCTGCAGAGGACTTGATTGAGACTATGCCCTTTGTAGTTAATGGTAAAGTCTGGTCATGTTTGCTTGCTGCCTGCAGAGTTCATGGCGATGTGGCCCGTGGAGTGCATGCTGCAAGCCATGTTTTCATGTTGGATTCCAAGAATATCGCTTTGCAGGTACTTCCATTTAGTGATTATGCTGTAGATACTAGAATGGATCATGATGATATTCTTGTTAGAAAGCAGCTGGCTTGCTCTCAAACCAACATGTTCGGGATTTGTGGCTGAGGTATGGTCAGTAGGCAAGATGGGCGTTTAAAGTACGTGCCTCACACACTGGCCGAATTATCACAGGTGGCATCCAAACAAAGTGAGGGGTCAGAAGTCAAGAATGGCTTGCAGCCCTTGTTTACACAGGAGGAAAACACACACTTGTTGACTCTTAGAGAAGTTTAGTGGTGTGCCATGCTAACATTGATTGCTGAAGGGCTGGAGGGCTTTTGGGGAAAAGATGCTGAAGTCCCCTGACATCTGAAAAGGTTGTGCCCTTCCTGGTTTCACAAAGCTGGTAGATGCTCGAGCGATCTGTAAGTTTGTTTCTGTGAATAGTCCTCTCCCTTCTCATGCAGTTCAAGTGGTTCAGAGTATCAGGACAGCAAGGCTATATGGACTCCTCTTTACACATGATGGTATGCAGTCTTCTTGAAGATTTTAAATTTTGAATGGCTGCCCCAACAGAGATACAATGGGATCCAGGTGATTGTGGATGGATGGACACCAAGAGGCCTTCTTAGACTATGGCCCTTTTCTGATTATGCAGCCAAGAAGTGCAATCCTTTGACATACTCTTTAGGGCTTGTGCATTCCCAGATGCACGTGCAACTGGAAAAATCAGTGGGTACACTTCTGATTTCCACCAATTAGCAGGCATCCACAATGTGCTAGCCACCTTCCAGCTTTGGTTCACTTCCTCCACCAAAGGATCCCCTACATGGCTCTCACAATGCCATGATTCTTCCATCATAGGAACCCAATTGGAAGCCTTGAGCTGGATCTGATGGCCTTGCTCATGTCTAACATCACCTCAGGATGGCTCATTGATTCAAGACCCCATATGTTTTATGACATCAAATAAAGCATATGGGTGAGGCTCGAGTTAAGTTGACAAGTAGGAATGTTAGGACATTGGGAACTGTTCTTCATGTTCCTAGCATCACCAGGAATATACTGTCAGTTGGCCAAATGGTCAAATCATGTAAGGTTCAACTAGCAGGATTGTTTTGCTGAGGATGTGGATAGACCCAGACCATAAATACATGCAACCATGTATTCCTGAGGCATTGGACAAATCTCATACATTGCCATGTTGCATAAAGAATAGTGCATGTCCATTTTCAGAAGCCACCTATTTCTTGTCTATGGTCTGCAGCCCATTAGACAGAGGTGGAATCCCGCAATGATTTACTAGAATCAAAGGTTTAGATGCCTCTGTGGGACCAAGTAGTATTTGATGCTTTTGTGGGACTTTATAGTACACACCTTGAGCATCTTTGACCTTTGTTGGTACCTCATTCTAGTCAAAGTCAGTAAATCATTGTTGTCTCAATCAATCGAGTGCCTATAGGTTGACTGCATGGAGGGAGATGTTTCTTCTAATTTGTCTGTCTTGTCAATCTTTTTTTTGGAAGCTGGACCCTGGAACCACATGCTCTAGTGACCAGATTTCAGTTGGCTTTGTGACATCCTGTAGGGTCATTCAAGCACCGAGTGGATGATCCTCGTGGCGGTTCAACAAAGGTAAATTAGGTTCCCTAATGCTCCACGTTAAGCAAGAGGGGATGTACCATGTACCAATTAATTGGGTGCCATGTGGACATTATCATGCTAATTATGGGCAGTTTTGGATCGATTTTGGGCTGCCTAAGCATGTGTAAACCAGCCTGGCCAAGGGACCAAGGGACGGGCACCTTTTTAGACCAGTATGAACGCCTTTAGTGACTTTTATGACACGATTTTGGGCTTGCAAATGGCTGGCAGCATAATCAAGCACGCTTTTGCTCAGCATGTTATAGGAACTTTTTGTGGACAGGATTGGATGGCACACTAGATACGCAAGCTAGAGTTGCATGGGATACAACCATCCATCCTAGGTAGGAGGGAGGACTGAATATTATTGACCTGGACATCCAGTGCAAGGTTTATTTGAGGGACGTAGCCCTGGAAGACTTTTTTCATATACCATATCACCAGTTGTACACCTCATAGTGGGGGTGATTGGATGTATAGTACACATTGGTTTTTTTTAGAGGCAGATTACAGATTACCCCATTCTCCTTTTTAATTAGCTATTGAAAAGGTGTGGTGCAACATCAGATCTTCCTGAGACAGTGGTTATCAAGCTCATCAGCAGCAGTGGAAGACAAGCAGCCCATGTAATGATTTGATGGGAGATGACTTGGGTCAGCCTTTGTGTGCCTGTGGCTATATGCAGTCATCAGGATGGGAGAGAGGTCCCGTCTCTTCAGTTAGATCTTCGAAAGTTTTCAAAAGCTTGCCAGAGGATCAGAGAGATGTCTTAGTTCAGCACTTATGTGGGAGCCACAGATGTATTGAGAAATTTGATGCAGCCATTCCTTTTGACTGGATCACAGGCACTATGATTCTTACCCCTGCTGGATGGGTTTTTTTTTCTCGTATTAGAGTACCTCTTCAGGTGGCTAGTACTCTTCGGACATGGATGGGGCCTCCATCTTTTACTCAGTTTAGTTGAGAATGAGATCGGAATGCTTTGCAATACCCAATTCTGGGAGCTGTTATGGAGCCTGTCAAGGTAGTAGGCCATTTGGGGAGACATTTGTATGTAGCATGTGATTCTTGGAGTTTATGGCTAAATGGTGGCAGCTCGATCCCTTATCTTCATTGGGACTTGGGAGAGTGGGAGTGTATTGGCGCTAATAATCTTATGGGGAGCTTTCCTTCTTTGAGTCTGGTTAGGAATGTCGTGTTATCTGTGCTTAGATCCATGCAGAGGATTTCTAATGTTAGACAAGAGAAATTTTGGCATTGACTTTGGGGTCCTGTGCATACATGGCTTCTTATGGTCTCACCCCCTTTGCCCTTTGCCCATGATTGCACTAACTATTATCTCCTCCCATTTTATCGTCTAATATGTCATCAATGTTCTCTGTGCTTTGGGATGATGACAATCCTTGGTGTCTTTGGCTTCTTCAATGGGGGCACTTGCATTGTGAAGGTGTAGTGGGGGAATGTTGCCTAGGGCATAGGACTTGCCACGGACCCAATAGGGTAATGATGCTATTTGGACAATTGTGGACAGGTTTAGCAAGCAAGCTCACTTCTTGTCGGTCTTAAAGACCATCAAAGCTGAGCATATTGTTAACGTATATCTTGCACAAGAGTTCAACAAGCATCATGGAATGCCGAACTCCATTGTAGGAGATAGAGATCCCAGGACTACAAGTCTCTTTTGGCGGGCCTTGTTTGATAATATGGACACTAAATTGGACTTCTCATTAACTTATCACCCTCAAACGGATGGGCAAAGTGAGGCTGCAAATTCAGCCGTGTTAGACCTCTTGAAATGTGTGGTGGATCAAAAGTCTTCTTGGGAGAAGTACTTACCGCTTGTGGGATTTGCATCCAACAACATGGTGCATGCATCTATTGGAAAGTCCCCGTTTGAGATTGTTTATGGTAAGGTGGTTTTGCCACTCATCCTTCGTGTTAGAAATTGTGCATCTCAATGTTATGGGGCTTTAATCTATTTTCTTCTTATTTAGTAGGTCATGAGGTTGTCGGCCTGTTTCTAGGGGGAGTCGGCGAGTTCACAGATTCTCTTATAAGGTAGCTTCTCATTATCATTTGTTTGTATCCAATCCAAGCACAGTGCAACACTTTCCCTTGCTGGCTATTGCCATTGTAAAGCTTGATGCTATTATAAAAGTTGATCTTGTCCACAAGCTCTCTATCTCCTTTGTTCCCTCTCTCTCTTGTATTGTCTATGCTTCCGCTTGTGCATACTTCAACATGGTATCAGTCACTTAAGTACCCGGCTGCACTCTTCTTTGCGATTGTGAACCTTCCCTCTGTTGTGTTTTCTGGAGATCCAAACAGTGGCTGCGTTTTTCTCAACATAGCTGCATTTTTTTGCTCCCGGCGCTCTTCTTCATCAGTGTTTCACTTCCCCGGGCTGCCTTGCTGCTGCTGCTTCGTGCCAAATGTCATCAGTAAGCTTCTTGGTGCTGATTTTCAGCATTTGATCGCGTTGAAAGAGCTGTTTTTTTTGTTTTACAGTGTGGACTGTAGTGGAAGGTGTTCTCTTTGCATGTGGTGTAAACCGACAAGCGGCCCCGACATCTAATCTTCTTCTGCGGCTTCCCCTCACTCCGGTTGGGTGTTTTCGGTGAGTTTTGGTGGACGGTAACATGTAGCGGAATTATGCGTAGATGAAGGATCCTGTCACACAAAGTCTCACACCGCCTTCTTTATCCCGAGTTTGGCGAGTCTTTAGCAATCCACTTTATCACTTCAAACTTTAAGAGATGAGAGAGAGAGAGAGAGAGAGATCTATACACCTTATTGGGTCCCAAATTACCCACTGAAGGGCTCCCTCCTATCGCTAGGAGTGTTTGCTTTATTATCTTTGAAGAGAATGAATGTAAGACTGACTTTGGACTGTAGATAAGCCAAACACAAGACCTTTGAAAGACCAAGAGTCGGGCTGAATTGTACCT
The DNA here is from genome assembly GCF_041138505.1 of Cibotium barometz. NCBI lineage: Eukaryota > Viridiplantae > Streptophyta > Polypodiopsida > Cyatheales > Cibotiaceae > Cibotium > Cibotium barometz. Next base: position 22,077,115 of record NC_141105.1, on the reverse strand, counting down.
GGTTGTAGAAGCACCAATGATGATCAATCTCAATGCCAATGCACTCTTCCAAGGTAATGGAGGAAGGCTGCAAACTGAGGCTAAGAGATGGGCCGCTTTGGGACTTTTCTAGGCTGAGATTATGCACCATGAATGAATGAACAAGCCGTGTTTACCTTCACCAAGATGGTATAGCAAATAATGTGATGTATGAATGTTAAAAATTGCTCAAAGGCTGAAAACGCAAGGACTGAAGCGCCTCCTTTCTTGGGCTGAATTCGGGCTGTTGCGTTTTGATGATGTATGCTTCTAGACGCTCAAGCGATGATGCTCCCACTGTTGTGGATTGAATCGCTTATGAGATGATGATGAGATGGAATGGAATGAGCTAGGCGATGCTATTTATATGAGCATATGGCTGGTCGGCTAGCTGTAAAGCTAGCCGATTGTAACATTTTATGCTACACGACTTGCTCAATATGATAAATGCTGAAAATGCTGAAAATAATGTGGAAAAAATGCTAGAAAATATGGAATAATTTTGAATGGTATTCTAATGCTTTTGCAATGATGTATATGCATCTGGGATGAATGCTATGCAAATGCAGAATGCTTTCTAATGCAAACCCTAAGGTTTCTACTGACTCTATATGCATGAATGATTCTTTCCAAGTGGGTTAAGGGACTTGACTAATTGACTGACATTCTAAGGTTGAAGAATGACCTATGTAGCTTGTGCTTGACATATCCTGGACTGAGGATTACAATGGGGCCACGGCATACGACAATATTATATCCTAAAGGGTCCTACTGCTGTACAATAATGCACTAATGATGAGCCATCTTGTCACCATGCACTACATTGCAGAGTGCATGTGACATTCCCTCATGCTTAGTTTGGCGGTAGGTTCATGGCTTCCAAGTAGTCCGCTAAAAATTGGGGGTACTCTTGAAAGAACTCCTCGTCTAGCCAAACGGCTTCGTGGGTACCTCAATCTCTGAACTTCGTGTAGAACCGACAGAGTCTTCGGAACCATTCTTTCAACGATGAAGAAGGATCTGCTCAGGCTCAATGACTTTTGATTCGTCAACCACGTCTGGCTACTGTTCATTTGAAACATCAAACATTTTTGGTCCAACATATGGTTTTAGCCAAGAAACATGAAAAACATCATGCATTGTCCAACTGTTAGGCAACTTCAACTTCATGGAGACATCACTTAGCTTTTTAACTATAGGAAAAGGTCTAAAACTACGGAAAGAAAGCTTGGGATAACGTTTGCTCACTTGTTTTAATCTCTGTTTCGTGATATGCAAATAGACCCTATCTCCTTTCTTGAAGTGGACATCGCGTCTAGACTTATTTGCCTGTCTCTGAACTGAATAATGGCCACGCTCAGAATTGAGGGCCAAATTGGATTGAGTACCAAACTTTGCGGAATCGACAAACTGATCTTTTATGCTATCCAAGTCTTTTCCAGAGATTTTGAGAATGGTAGACTCTTGCATGGTCTGGATGCTGGTATTTCTATTGAGAGCATCTACCACTGGGTTATGTTGACCAGGGATGTACTTGATCATTTCTCCAAACTGGTGGAAGAGCTGACCCTGTCTGGTGTGTGAATCACTCCACTGGGCACTTAGCATCGTCGGGAGCCACTTAAGTGCTTGGTGGTCTGTGTTGATTGTGAAAACGCGTCCATAAGAAACATGTTTCAAATGTTTGAGTATTGACTGCTGTTCTACCTTGCCCTTGAAAGTCTTGGAAAGACGATAGGGAAACTTGCTAGGAGATTCTGTTCCATGGACCAAATCGATATGATGATCCTTAGGACGAGAGGGTGGGAAATTGGGTCGGAGATCATCTTTAAGCAAAATGTCTGAATGAGAAAAGAGATCTGTCAATGAGGGATTGAAGAAGAAGATGGGATAGCTGTTATCGATGAGATAGAAGCTGTCTGAGCACGAACATAAATCAATGCTCCTTCCGCTTCCTTGCGGATAGCTTGTCGGGCCTGGAGATGAGAAATCATAGGAATGCCAAGAATGCTCCTATTCCCACGAATCATGACAGGTTCATGAAAACCTTTAGAGATAATAAAAATGTCCTGTCTCCATTCGGGAATAGGATCATATTGACGAAACCACTGGATTCCTAAGATCACGTCACACCCCAAAAGAGGAGAGACAATGAAATCTCGTTGGAATGAGGCCTTTTGAACTTGAAAAGGAAACTACTGTGCCTTTTGAGATATGTGGGTGTGGAGACCAGATGTAAACCCGTCTATCTCCAAATGATACGGTACTAAGTACAGCTCATGTTGGTAGCCAACTGTGGAGAGATAGCGTCCTCAAAGTTACCCATGTCAAACAAGACTACAAACTGGCGGCCCTTAGAAGAGCCATATGTGAGGGCAAAAGAGACCAAAGGACCAAATATATGAAAGATCAGAGCAAATCACACAGCATGCAATGGTGATATGTATATAAATGATGAAGTCCAGTACAGGAGCTCTGTGTGAGACTCGGAGCGAGCTATTACAGGACCTTTTCTCCAAGTACAAGATTTCAACAAATTTTACAAATTACTTGAAATAAGTTAACTACCAGTTAATACATCAACCTTAGAAGAAGAATTAAACGAAAAACTTAAACGGAAAAATATTTATGAACTCAAGACAAAAGCATTGGGTTCAATCTGCCCCCCCATATGTAAGACCTGCGGTCTCACATATGAGTATTTCAATGATTTATTAAGGTATGAAGTAACTTGATACAATCATACATCTTCTCATTAGAGGAGAAAAGAGAAGATAGAAAGAAAAGAGAGCTTCATCCAAGGAACTTGCAATTCTTACAAACCATGTTTAATCTCTCTCTCTCTCTCTCTCTCTCTCTCTCACTCATGAAATAATTAAACCATATAAGGAAAACAATAAGAGAACTAATACTCCTTGTAGACGTCAGCCTGTCTCAGCCTGTCTTGGCTCCCTGTATATAAGTACAGGACTGCAACTTGCAGCCATTGTAGCTTTTTGGTTTTTCGTCAGAATATAGTCGAGTTGGTACTTAAAATTACGGGAATAGGCTTGGTCTACAACTCATCGCGGGCCGTTTCGCTAAATTCAACCGTATACAAAAACCGACCTACTTTTTGGGATCACTATCATAAAGATGCTATTTTTATCTCACATTTATTTTCTTTATATTTTTCTAATTGTTTAGAGTTATTCATATACTCTCATCTCTAACTATAATTTTTATTGAATAAATATAATTAAATTCTCAAGAAAGTTCACTCACATAACACGAGCAGAGAAGGCTACTGTCCCAAAAACGCATATAACAATCCCGAAGTAAGCCTGATGTAAGCGCCGATATATGCCTGATGTAGGGCTGAGATCTAAGCGCTGATGTAAGCACAAATGTAAGCGCTTATGTCTTGATGGCTGTTGATGTAAAAATACAGAAGTATGTTGTGGTGAAAACGCAGATATATGCGGCCTGTACCAGCACTAGCAACTCGTGAGAAAAAACGCTGAAGATCACTGTTGATGTAGGCGTCCAATTCAGTAGCAGCAGGGAAAGGTTCCACTTGTAGTAGGCGGCCTGTTCCAACAGCAGCAGCTGGTGCAGAAGAACGCTAAAGTCCTGAAGTAGGTGATCAGCAGAGAAGTACTCGTGTTGGTGGAGATCATTAGGAGGCGCCTCATATTTATATGAAAGGCAGGGTGCTGGTCAGCTAGCATAGGCAGTCGGCTAGCAGATAAATAATAAAGTGTAAATGAGAAAATGACTCTTTTTGGGTTGGGTTAGATACCCTTTTGGGTATATTTTCACTCACCCCCTCTTAGACCAAAACGGGATCATGAGAGAAGATGAGGGGAAAAAACAACTTTGGTTGTCGAAGATGAGGATTCATGTGATTTGAGGCCGGAGTAGAGGCTTCTGGGTTTGGGAGGTACTGGAAGAATGCCACAATGCAAGAGGTTTTCACATGCATGAACGCCCATTTTTGGGTTTTCATTCATACATGCATCCCAAACACAAAAACAGAATGCTGTGCATAGGGAATGCAAGATGGGAAAAAAATGCAATGCAGTGGGTTTTCACATGAGCCGTGCCCTCATGGGGTATTCACTGACTCATGTGCCCGATACAAAAATGATAAAAAATATGAAGGGAGAGGAAGATCCCCCTCTCAATGTGCGGAGGATGATGGTGGTGGACCGATCCCGATCTGATTGCGAAGACGCCCGAGAATGGGGTGATTGACTCGTAAGGATGTCTGCTTGGTTGTCTGCCATAGGAATGTACTTGAGTCGGATGGTACCAAGCTCAACCTGTTCCTTGGTAAAATGAAAATGGACACCCACATGCTGGGTACGGTTAGAAAAAATAGGGTTGCTAGCAAGGGCAATCGCACTCTGACTGTTGACGAAGATGATAGAAGCAGTGTCAATGGGGACGCGCATGTCCGAAAGAAGCTGACAAAGATACATAGCCTCAGTGGTGGCGTCATAGAGGGCCCGGTATTTGGCTTCTGCGGAAGAACCTGCAACGGTGTCCTGCTTTTTGCTAGACCAAGAGAAAGGGGCAGATCCGAGGGAGTACAAATAACCACCATGAGAACGTGGGAATTGAAATCACCAGCCCAGTCGGAGTCTGTGTAACCACACAGGGACTGTACTGAAGTCCATACAAATAGGTACCTGCTAGATAGCGAACAACCCTCATTGTTGAACTCCAATGTGACCCCTTAGGAGCATTGAAATACTGACTTAAAATGGATGTGCAATAGGAGATATTAGGACGAGAATTTGTGAGCCAGATAAGTTTCCCAACCACTTGGCGGTAGGCTCGCTCTTCATGTGGAGGTGAGTCCACTTCCTTTGACAGTTTGACGGTGGGATCCAATGGAGTAGCCGCTACCATCAGGAAAGTAGGAAGTAATGAGTCGGAGACAGTACTTCTGTTGAGACACAAAGATACCATCAGGATGTTGGATCACCTCCATGCCAAGGAAATATGAGAGAAGACCGAGATTAGTCATCTCAAAAGATTGTTTGAGCTGTGCCATATGGTAGATGACCATAGCGAAAGTGCCATAGTCGTTCAATGTCGGAAGGAGCTTGGGTCACATAGGCCCGAACCTGATGAAACTCTGAACTAGCAGAAGATGGCTCAATTAGAAAAGTAGACATCCGGTACAAACCATCCTTCTGAGCTTGACCTCTGGCAACAACAAGACCGGTAGTTTCATCAATTACCTTGACAACTCGTTTGTTGAAGTACACGCCATGATCCAGTTGGGTCAGCTGGGATACAAAAAGTAAGTTGAGACCTAAATTAGGGACAAGATAGACATTGTCCAAGGTAGCCTGGTTGGGGCCAGTGTTGGTGTCAAATAAGACAGTGCCAATGGATTTTATGGGCATCATTGTGTTGTTGCCACATCGAACTTCTCCCTTAACGAGACGTTGAGAGATGAAAAAGTTAGCATGGGATGGAATGGAATGAGCTAGGGGATGCTATTTATATGAGCATATGGCTGGTCGGCTGGTTGTAAAGCTGGCCGACTGGAGCATTTTATTCTACACGACTTGCCCAATATGATAAATGCTGAAAATAATGTGGAAAAAATGCTAGAAAATATGGAATAATTGTGAATGGTATTCTAATGCTTTTGCAATGATGTATATGCATCTGGGATGAATGCTATGCAAATACAAAATGCTTTCTAATGCGAATCCTAAGGTTTGTACTGACTCTATATGCATGAATGATTCTTTCCAAGTGGGTTAAGGGACTTGACTGACTGACTGACTGACACTCTAAGACTGAGGAATGACCTACATAGCTCGTGCCTGGACCGAGGATTACAATGGGGCCATGGCATACGACAATATTATATCCTAAAGGGTCCTTCTGTTGTACAATGATGCACTGATGATGAGACATCTTGTCACCATGCACTACAATGCAAAGTGCATGTGATAGTTTTGCTGTTGTCCAACCTCTTTCTCTCTTAGATTTGAGAGGGGGGTGATTGGTCCTGGTGCCTCGTTTGATATGGCTCCTCCCTGTCCGAACAAGGATGACAAGTTGGACGGAACCAACTATGCCCATTGGAAGCTGAATATGCGGATATGGTTCATCCATAAGAGTTTATGGGAGATTGTTTAGGGTAGGGAGAAGAAACCCAAGCGTCCTGAGAACTCGAGGAGGTGGACCTAGGATCAAGAGGATGAATTCATTGCGGAATTACAAGATTGGGAGAATTGTGATTCAAAGGCGCATTCAGTGTTTGTGCAGACCAATACAATGGAGGTCTCACCGGCCGTGCAAACTCTTACCAGTGCTCATCAAGTATGGTCCAAATTGGTCCCAACTGAGTTAGTGTAGTGGTCAAAGCTTGTGACTTGTAACCTCTAGGTTATGAGTTCAAGTCCCACTAGGCTCTCTCATGTTATAAAGGGACACCTATGCTCGCTTGATGTGTTTGGTTGCTTGGGCTCTTTCCCCTTGAACACTCGAGTGACTCCTCCTCCTCGGGTGGTGGATCACCCGACATAGGAGGATCCATACGAGATCCCTCCGCTGTTCCAGCGCTCGACTCATCGCGGTGGTCATGGGGGATGCCTAATTCGTGGCTCTTGCCCGATGGTGCGTGGCCCTTGCCCGACCATGATAATTGGCTAATTGTTGGAAGGGGAAATCGGCTCCACCCACTTGAGTGGGCCCCGGGTGTGTATGAAAAAAAAAAGTATGGTCCAAATTGGAGGATCTCTTTGCTGGAGATTCGTTGATGCGGGCCCTTACTTTACAAGGGCAACTCTACGGTCTGTTATTTCTTGTTGGCAGTTCTGTGCAGTCGTTTCTCATGAAGAACAAGTTATACTGGCAATGGGTGCTGCTTTGTTCTTTGCTTAGTTGGTTGCACTTATTCTTACCAAGCTTTCTCCAAAGTATGATGTGGTTTCTCGAGCTTTGAGGTGCTAGGTTACAACCACTTAGTTGGATTTTGATAACCTTAGCTCCCTTCTCTTGGAAGAAGAGTTTGTCCTCGTTTCTCAGGGTAAGATTAATTTTCACTTAACAGTTGTGATCAGGCACTTCCTTTAGTTTAGGAGAAAGGTTGGAGTCGTTGCTTCTCATGGGACATCTGTCTAAGGATTGTTTGTCCAAGAAGAAGGACAAGACCAAGGGCAAGTCTTCATCTCAGAAGAAGGGCAAAGACATGACACAGGACAATGACTCAGATACTTCTAGTAACTCATCTAGGGCTCTCAGGATGCCTCTGGCTCGAGAGGACCAAGATGGTGTACTTCTCTAGTATATATGCAGTTTTCCCCATGTGCTTCCATCCAGAGGAGGCTTGTGGGCGGGAGAGGGGACTGGTAGCAGCTTGATTTTTTGGTGCATGGAAACCGTGAGTCGGAGTTCCAAGCATTGAAAATTTGGCAGGAGATGGCCATCTTTGGTGTAGCAGAGATTATGGACTGGTTGAGTTCCAAGTTCATTGTTCGAGGCTTTTGGGACGTGATGTGTTCATAGTCCATTGTTGGGGGATTTTGGACGCGGTGTGTCCAACAGCTCATCATCTTATTCTTGGAGTTCGTATGGGAATTTAGAGCCAAGCAAAGTTCCTTGCTATTCGTGGTGGCATTTTGTTTCGAGGAAATAGGTTGGTGGGTACTCTCTCTCAAGTGATTCCGGTATTTGTAGTACTGGAGGGTCCATGGTTGCATCTTCATTAACTTATCCTTATCTTCTTCAGACTCTTGCACATTATGAGTTGCAGAGGGGGTGTTAGAAATTGTGCATCTCAGTGTTATGGAGCTTTCCCTATTTTATGGGCTTTTATCTATTTTCTTCTTATTTAGTAGGTCGTGAGGCTGTCAGCCTGTTTCTAGGGGCAGTCGGCCAGTTCACAGATTCACTATATAAGGCAGCTTCGCATTATCATTTGTTTGTATCCAATCCAAGCATAGTGCAACACTTTCCCTTGTTGGCTATTGCCATTGTAAAGCTTCATGCTATTATAAAAGGTGATCTTGTCCACAAGCTCTCTATCTCCTTTGCTTCTTCTTTGTCTTGTATTGTCTATGCTTTTGCCTATGCATACACCAACACTTTGCACAAAGGATGAGATTTTTGCAGCTGATGAGTATGTAAGAGACTTGGATATTGCCTTTGCTCAGGTGCGGACAGCCATTGCAAGATCACAAGACAAACATAAAAAGGTTGCCGACAAGCATAGAAGACAATTTGATGTTAAAGAGAATGATTGGGTTGCTGACATTCGAGAAAGCAAGACTTGCAGAGAGGCCTGGCAAAGAGGGTGCATACCCTAAAGTTGCAACCAAATACTATGGGCCTTTTCGAGTGATCAAGAAGATCAATGAAGTGGCTTTCAGGTTGGCATAGTCATTGGCATATACACAATGCTTTTCATGTGAGTCTCCTTCGCAAGTATGTAGGGCCGGAGCCTAGTGAACCGGTCATTGCCGACAGACGTGTATGAGCCTGAGGAGATTTTGGAGCCAGAACAGATTGTGTATCACAAGGAGCACAAGCTTGCTATAGGTGTTGTCTGGTGTTACCATGTGAAGTTCAAGAACTATCTTCCCATTGATGCTAAATGGGTAGATGAAGAGTTCTTTAGAGATTTCCCGCACTTGCTTCAGATGTATTTGGATGCTTTTCAGTTTGCAAACAACTGTTTAGAAGCCAGGGGAGATGTCACTAGTTGGCCACCCAACTGGTCCGCCCGTGCTTTCTCATTATGTATATCCATTGGAATGGTGTCCATGGTAGTTGCATATGCCGGGGATTAATGCCACTCATGTGATACTATGGACTTGGCTTTCCGTTGGGACTTGTGCCTGTGTGTACATACCCGGAAATGTGTGGAGGATTGGTGTTCCATTGGGTCCGGTACCTCGTGTACTTGCCTCGAACACATCTATTTTAGTATAGTCTCATGAATGGGAATTGTCCATACCAATGCTGCATTGCATAGCATCTTTATGTGCTTGCGTGCAAATTGAATTTGCATGCTGTTTTCATGCTTGCTTGACCAATGTGAAATTGTTTACTGACATGGTTATGTGGCATGTGACAGGTTGTAAGTATTGGTCAAAACCTAGCCTTAGAAACTAGCATTAATTTATGAGTGTGTACACACTTTATTAAGTTTTGGGCGATCAAAACTCACTTATAAATTATGACTAGTCCTTTGTTCGCTGTCCTGAGGTGGACAATGCTCAATGCCCACCGTCTAGACCTTATCCCCTTTGTTCAAAGAGAGCAACCAGCCATGTGTCCGTCCCAGCTTGCACCCCAACTCACTTGCACTCTCTGCTTGACACCCAGGGTGGACATCTTATCATCTCTCTCTTCCTTCTCTCCTCTCAGTGCTAATCGAGTTCTCTAAACTATCTACTTTCTCTTTGCTCTTTTCTATGTGTGTTTACTCTCATAGGAGGGGGCAGATGTCTCTTTTCTTATGGCTTTTCTTGCCTTGTAGACTTGTGGCTAACCAGTGGACAGCAGGTCTTGGTGCAGATCCATCACACCTTAGATGCCCACCTGCTATTGAGTCATTTCAACATTTGCATCTGGAGTTACATAGACTCCCAAATGATCTGGTGTTCTGTTGCCTGGCTCATTGGCAAGTTGGGGCTCAATTGCTTGGTTAGCCCAATTTGGTCCACAAGGCTTTTATGAGGATAATGATTCAGACACTTTGAATTGGGAATTTACCGCAGGATGTGTGAATGCAGTAACTCCCAGAATATGAGCATCCAGATGATCCCAACAAAGTTCGTAAACTGAGGAATGACTCGTATAGACTGAAACAAGCTCTCAGGCATGGTGTGGAGAAATAGATGCTTTCTGCTACTAGATGGGGTTCAGATACTGTGATGAAGATCCATCATTGTATGCATGATATAATCATCATCATTCCTAATGTGGATGACCTCATTCCGGCGTTAGTCCTACTTGTGCAGTTTTGGATAGGCTTTCCACATGACACTTACACAATTAACTTTTCCTTTAATGCACTTATTTCAGAATATCATACTTTTCTATGTTTCTATGTGAGGGTAGATGCAGGTGCAAGGCATAACTTGTTCACAGATGCCACTTGCAGAACATGAAGTTCACATATAATTCCTGCTTAAGTTGCATGTCTACAGTTAGGATGCTATGTGGGATGCAGAAGCACAAATTGGGGAAGAGCTTGCACTTCTGGATGTCAATAGAGAGAACAATGTGTCAGGTAGAAGATGAATCTACTCCTTATTTTTTATCAAGAGTTCACAGCTTTGGAGGACTGAAATGGAGCTTACGTAAACACAAAAATCTACACACGTGCATGTGGGATATAGTGGTTTATGTATCAGGCTCCTAGTAAAGAGATCCTGGGCTTGAGTACCATGCCCTGCATGTTGGCACCCATTGTGTCATGAGAAGGTTATATGTACTTTTCACTCATCTTGAGGGTTGTTACAGTTCTCTGTCCTTTTTATTTGCAGGGTATATGGAATTGAAAATTATGGACAAGGAGGAAAAGGGTGTCTCCCAAGCTTTTGAGAGCCTTATGAACAGATTGGCAATGCAGACCGAAAAGATGCTGCATTTTGAACACTCCATATCTTTTTCGAAAAGGTATTTTCAGAATGATATAAACCTGTTGTAGGTGCACAACCTGACTGTTCAAGAAAGCACCCAGCATTGTTTTTCTCACAATGCTTTTTGGTGGAGAACTCAGGTGCTTTGATAAGGATTGCTATTACAACAAAGAATCGAATTTCTATGATAAGAAAAACTTATCATATGATAAGGATCAGATTGTGCAGAAGGCTATCATAGGACGTTTGAGGCAGTCAGTCTTTGCTGATGGAACCCAATGTTCTTCTATACAAATTGATGGTGTTGATGAGAAGACCAAGGTTGTCCGCGATCTTCAATCAATCTATGAAGTGGGATCATATAGCAGCTTGGAATCGACTAAGAGTGCTGAAGTACATAGAAACAACGATGCTACTACAATAGTTGAAGAAGAACTTGGCTGCCACAAAGGGCTTTATGTTTCAGAAGAAAAACATATGCATAGAAAGGTAAGTTGTAGCATAACTAGAAAAGGAGCATAAACGCAAAGGGATGAAGCATTTGTCTTTATGTGTGTGCGTGTTGAGTGTCATGTATATGTACATGCATGCTATGCACATACCTGTTTGCATGCGTCTCTATGTATAAATATATCCAAGTATCATGTATATGTACATGCTTGTGATGTACATGCCAGTTTCTGTATGCATGCATTATCAACATTAAGCATATACTCTCTTCAAAGTGTAAGTTTTGAGTTATCCTAGGCTACAGTATGTGTGAAATATTGTGTGCATAACAAACAGGCGTACGCATAGCATGCATGTGCACTCACAGACATAATACTTGCATATATTTACACATACACATACATCGTATACAGACACGCACGCACAAGGGTATGCACACACACACAGAGTAAGCATGTATTCTCATGAATGGTTTCATGCATGTTTTCTTTGTATAAGACTGCTTACATGCACACAGGAGCAAGTTGGTAGAGTTTGGGCACTGTTTGAGACAGATGAGCTAGGAAATCCTGAGAAAAAAATTGCAGGTAGTGGAAAGATTTTGCTCAATTTGAGTACGAAAAGGCAAGGCTACTCCATTCCCTTGGACACGTGTGAACTTCCAAATCAAAGCTTGGCCCTTGATGATCCCAGAAATACATCAAATTTTAGCCTTCCAATACAGTTGATGGTAATGGACTGGGAAGCATCAGAGAAGCTTCGAATAAAGTGGCAGCACTACATTACACAGGTGCAAACTTCTCTTCAGTTTGAATGGAAGGTTGCAGAATACACAGATCAATACAAACTATCTGCAGAGAAAGAGGGTGACTCATGTAACATGCAATCCAAAATGGCTAGTGAAAGCGCCAAAGAACGCCAAGGTTCTCACATGGTCCTTAGTGAAAGAGGAGAGTGTGGTATTTTACAGGACGAAAGTTGCGAAGAGGTTTACAGTCAAGTAGAGGATAGCAAAGAGGGTACTAAAGAGATGGACATTGTTTTGTCAACCTACAGACTGCATGTCGAAAATCCAGAGGATGATGGCTTTGATGTGGCTTTCTCTGCACCATTGATTCTAAACAAGACGCTGCTGGAGCAGAAGCTTAACTGCTGTGGAAACGAGTTGCAGAATGTGATCTTTTTGAACTTGAATCATGAAGGGATTTCTTCCTTAGGCGAACTGGTACTAAGTCATTGGTGTCCAAAGACAAGGATTTTTACTGCAGACATGAACAGGTTGAATAGTGTGAAGTCTGCTTTTGTTGGGTACGAGCAAACTTTAGAACAGCTCTCATTAAAGGATAACTTCTTGTGTGATCTGAACGGATTGGAGTGCCTGCATAAGTTGCAGGCGATTCATTTAGATGGGAATTATTTACTCCAATTGAGTGCTTCTGCTTCAAGTATGTCACAGAAGGAGCTTGAACTTGAACTAGAAGGCCGTGAAACAAGAGGACAGAAAAAAAGTGAAGTCCAGCTACCAGCTATATCAAGGAATATCAAATGCCTCCCTTCATCATGCTGGCCCAACCTAAAGGAAATCGGCTTGAGCTGCAACCGGATCTCAAAGGTGGAAAGACTGGGACTTCTATGCCCAATACTTGAAGTTTTAGATCTTGGCTCCAATAATCTTGTTTCTCTTGGTGGGCCACAAGAAAGTGCCCTTTTAGGTCTGAAATGCCTAAGGGTTCTAGACGTGGGGCAAAACAAACTGAAAGGAAAGAGCCTATGGGAGGGTCTGAGCCACTGTCCTTTTCTGGTTTCATTGGTTGCATCACGAAATCGACTTCGAGACCTTCCTACCCATGTTGGCAGTGTTTTCCTTAGAGAGCTATGGTTAAATGGAAATTCGATCAAACATTTCTCCTGTACAGCATGGATGCCGAACCTGCAACGCTTGTACCTGCAAGACAATGAGATTGATACAGTGACACCCATTTGGGGTTTCCCTGCTCTTGAGGTACATAATTGCATCAAAGTTTAACTAGTTCATCTTGGAATGCAATATTTAAGGACTCTCTCTCTCTCTCTCTCTCTCTCTCTCTCTCTCATGTTTTTGGGATACTTAGCTTTTTTGCTCATGTTTGTTGACATTTAGTCTTCTCATGGATGACATGTACTACCTTTTGGTCTCATAGACCCTTTGGGTCTTAAATAGAGTTAATAATCTTTCATTCTTTATTTCGCAGACACATTTTGAGGACAAGAGCTTAATCCAAATCAACTCACAACACGCATAGGATGCATGCGAATCCATCAATGGAATGGGTAGTAGTTGGTCTCTAATTCACCTTTCAACCTAGATCCATTGATCAAATGGGAACTGCTCTTCTGCTCACCCTTGAGCTGTAGAGGAATAGATGACACATCGAGGATCAACGTGCAAGATGGTAGATTTGGTGGGGCCCACACTACACTGAACCTCCTGGAAGGGTTTTGCTCACAAGGAGTATTCCATGTAGACCAATCTGGACTCCTGATTCTCAAGATGAGAATCACTCAGATTAAAAAAGGCCAATTATTACTTCTTATATTTTACCAGAGCTTATCACATGCGCACACACTTATTATCCTCTCTCTCTTGAGAGACTAGCTTAACAGATGGTTAATCTATCCTATTAATTGCACGTACGCGTTGGCCTTCATAAATCAATCAAGGCTGCCTGACCCGTATTTGACTTATGAGCTGTGCCAGATGAGGACATAACATTACTTCCCCCTTCTTTGATTCATGTTCTCACTCTCAAAATCTACAGGTTGTTGTTTTAGCATCACCAATAGCATAACTGCCAGCATTCGCTAGATGCAACATAATGCTGTGGTCCTTAAAGCATATGTCCACAGACTTCACATCCATTAATAAATTTCAAAATCACTAGCACTCCCCAATGAGACTTGCTTTGCCGAATATACCCTGTCTGGAGATATTCAAGAAACTGCCTTGCAATCTTTTTCTTTCATGAAAATCATCTGGTTTGGATTCACTAAAACTGATTGCGCTTTAGGAACAAGCTCAATCCCATGATCATCTCTCCTCACATGAAGCAATTCATAAGGTAGCTTTGATGGAAATACATCGGGAAATTCAGTATCTCATGCATATCCTTCACTCTTGTGAATCCGTAGGTTGAAGGATTGGGGGTTTTGCAACAGCCAAATTTATGGCTGAATCTTCTGAAATTATAGCATGCTTTGCTTGCAGATTACTTGTTTTTTCATGTGGCTATCCACCCTTGGGTGTGTCCTCATCCTTACACAAAAGTCCGGAACCATCCAGAACCTACTTAAGAGCATGTAAACCCAAGTTAAGCTAGCTGCCCATAATTTTCAGATTTGTAATAAATACCACACGTAACACGTTACTTATTGTAAACATTCATTAAACGATAGTTTTGGTATATAAATGAACTTAGGTTCACATGACATAACCAAAGAAGAAGATGGTTGCATTGAACTGGTTGTAGTTGGTGAAGTTACTGCTGCTGATACTGATGATTCGTTTGGACAAGTGAATATGACATATGTTTCCCACGACCAGGTTGCCTAATACTGAGTGGTCCTTGCCCATTGGTCTTCCCCGTTTCATTTGAAACTGGTCTTTCTCTTTAGTCTTGAACAAATGGAGTAGCTGTATTGTTGTCCATATATCTCCCAAGCTCTAAATAAGGGAACTTGTGTGAAAGAATCCGAAATCTCCCGTGCAAGCCAAGGCAGCAATGCACAAGAGGGAGGGAGAGTCTCCAATTTTCTACTTGTTAGGGAGAGAGGAAGTGGTGGAAAGCATAAGCATGCTTATATTCAGCATTATTAACACATTTAGCAAGTTGTGTAACATTAGTAAACTAGCCGACCTGCTTCAGCCAGCCGACCAGCCCTGTGCTTGCATATAAATAGCTAGCATTGCGTTCCAGCATTCATTCATTCAAGCATTCCAGTATTCAGCAAGCAGATCTTCAAGCGATCATCTCCAGGCAGAAAACGCAGCTTCATATCTTGCAGAAACGCATCCTACTCAGCCTGCCTACATAGCTTCATCACTTGCTTATTCAGCCTGCATACCAGCCATCATCGTTTGCATATTCACAGCCTAGAAACAGTCCCGATTCAGCCTTCTCTCAGCCTCATTCTTGCAGCCGTCCTACATACCTTCGAAGAGTGCATTGGTGTCGAGATTGGTCATCACTGGTGCTTCTACAGCAGTGTGCAAGCAGCCCTACTCTTGGTCTTCGGAAGGTCTTGCGTTTGGCTCATCTACAGTCTTAAAGTCAGTCTTGTAGTCATTCTCTTCAAAGAAATAAAGCAAATACTCCTAGCAATAGGAAAGGGCCCTTTAGTGGGTAATTGGGACCCAATACTGTGTAATCTCTCTCTCTTCCTCTCTTAAAGGTTGAAGTGATAAAGTGGATTGCTAGAGAGTCACGAAAGTCAGGATACAGAAGGCGGTGTGAGACTTTGTGTGACATGATCCTTCATCTACGCATAATTCCGCTGCATGTTACACCCGCACACTCTACCAGGCATTTCTTTGATTGTTTGCATGCATGCATTGTCTAGCGTCCACAAGGAACCCTTCACAGGTTTTCTTGTTGCTCTTTAGCTCCCGGCTTGCTCATTCTCATAAGCCATGTGCCTCGAGGTCGCTGTAACCCATCATTGGCATGCACCCACATCCACCCAATGCGTGCAAAGCTTAACCATTAGTAGTCAGTCACTCCTTGACCATGCCTTGTGAGGGCTCACTAAGGTCTACTGAACCCTAGCTGTGCTATGCTACCCTATACATGTCCTCCGTTGTCTTGCACATGCATCTGAGGATTGTAGAAGGTGACATATTCTGTAGATCAGTGCTTTTTACAGCAACAGTGTATCTCACTTTGTAGAAATTTGTGCATGTGTGGTGATTGATTATTGGGGATCTTCAATCCATTCCATTTCTTTGGTATCAGCTTCTTGCAACCATCAGTCAGAAGCCAGAGATGTAATTCAAGAGTGCAAAACGGGAAGATGTTTACTGGTGAGTACCTGGACTCCACACTCATCCTCCAACAAGCAGTTGACTTTAATCAGGGTTACATGAGCTTAAACATCTCCATCTAGTAGTGCAAGGTGATCAACCAGATGATCAACAGGTGGTTTAAGGGTCTCTTCTTGTCATGGTTGCCGTTTGAGGGAGTGTGAATCAGAGTCCTTGAATTGCCTCTCCTTCTGCAGCAGAAAATGGCCAAGATGTAAGTATGTATCTACAGTAGCTGACTTGTTAACGGCTGATTAGGTTGCCATCACCCTGCTGATTTCTGCAGCTGGGGGAATGGATGCAGCTCCAGTTCTTATCTTCATCTTAACATGAAACATTTTTGAGGGTGACCATTTGAAGATAGATTTTTAACATCCAAGGGATCCCATTTGGGAGCGACACACCTTAAGAATCCATGCTAGCTTTCACGAGAAGGTGCCCAAAATACAAAGAAAGCAACATTGCAAGAGGAATGCATGTTCAAGCTTCTGCTTGAGAGAGAAGAATGTGGTAAAGTAGCTCTATGACGATAACTTTGCTGTCTCAAGGCATCCCATTTGGGAGAGGCACACCTTTTTTTTTGGGAAGTAATTTTAGTTTATACTATATACACAACAAAACCCAAGCCTTTCCTAGGTAAGTTGGGGCTAGCTCTCTACTCCCTTTACCCCATGGCATGGGGATAATAATTATATAGTCATAGATATGTAGATACGTTAGTGTGGCGAATGCCTTGATCGCATAATCAAGTGATTCCTAGGTAATTTTGTAGCGAGAGTCCTGGGTAAGTTGGTGTCGGCTCCTTACTCTCTTAGTACCCTAAAAAATTCTCTCTTCCCACTATCCCCATTTAGTGAAGATACCCAAGCCATTCATGGGTACCCTGGCCATTAAGTGAAGGTACCCGAGCACATCATTCTGGGGTACCCAAATCTTAGACCATACAGTTATATTTCTCAGAAACAACATGGGTGTTGTACCCATGTCAGTAACAGTCCCAGCATGCCTTACAACCATATATATGAGGTGCCTAATCAGCTACCAGATACCAGCATCATAATGCTACTATTGTGCAGATCCATAACAGCAACCCAACTGCACCTGCACAGCCCCATCCTTGCTGGGCCCAGAGCCACCAGAACAAAATAAACCAGACTCCATGTGATGATAGCCTGCCAACAGCCTAGTCCCAACAGTAGTATCCCTTCCTCAGATATGAGGAGCATCCTCAACATCAGCATCATAAGGACTGGTGTCCAGTACTTCAGAAACTGCAACTGAGAGACCAATACTAGAACCAGTGTGACGTGTAGCACCCCAACGGCCCTCAATATCAGTACAACATAGACTACATCTCCACCAGCCACCTCTTATGCCCTGACCTTCTGAAGCACCACGTTGTAGGAGCCTGCATTCAACCAACTCAAATCTTTGAGATAGGTAGCCAACTCTCAGCATCTAAATCTTCAAGATAGGCAGCACCCAAATCTTTGAGATAAGGTAAGGTAAACTGTAGAGTTCCATCCATTTTCCTGCATCAATGAAGCAACGTCAGGCTTGACCTGACTAGTAAGGGCTTCAACATTTATGCCCATCTCCTTGGAATCCCCAAACAGCAATCCATTTCTTGAGTTCTAGATTTCCGAGACACGTATACATGACGGCACTAAAAAGGATATTGCTCTCCTCAGCAGGACCCACATAGTGTCCTAAGGCATCTTTACACCATCTTGACATCCTGACCGACATAGTTCTCAAGGCTGGACAACTCCACAACCCATGCCACATATCTTCT
Organism: Cibotium barometz; assembly: GCF_041138505.1. Classification (NCBI taxonomy): domain Eukaryota; kingdom Viridiplantae; phylum Streptophyta; class Polypodiopsida; order Cyatheales; family Cibotiaceae; genus Cibotium; species Cibotium barometz. The sequence goes on along the minus strand of NC_141105.1, from coordinate 22,059,195 downwards.
ACATTAGGCTTGCATCTAGGACATGTACCTGCAGAAATCCCCCTTTTAAAGAACTTCAGGTCTATGGGGAGGGTCCCTACCAACGCCTACCAACACTTTCCACAGAAATGCCATCATCTGGATGAGAAGCCCTGACTGCCAGATGGATCTGAACCTTGCGGACCAACATATAGAGAAGCTCACCCTCCAGAATTTATTTACAGCTGAACAGCCCATTTCTTACCATCAACTGCTTGTACAGACCAGCAGTCACAGGGTTCTCCAAGGAGAGCCCCCTGGCCATAGCCAGTCCACCTTCCAAGACTCACCATTAAAGCACATATTTAGCTGTAAGCCATTTAGCTTTCTCAAAACTGCCTGTACTACTTGCTTATCAAACCGAGAAACTCCATACATTACTAACATCTGCTCTGAGATTCTCCAGCCTATCAATGGAGCATCCCAAAAATCAGCAATATAGACAATACCTTTATTATTTAATCTCTTGGCAACCCTAAAATCCAGATGAGCCAGAGTTGCCAATCAAAGAATTACCAGATGCCTTCCAATAGCCATTCCACTCTAGCATGGGCCAAAGAATTTTTCAACATCTTACTACAAGTACAGCAAAGGGCATTCCCTTGCCCCTTGGAGGAGCAAGTGGAGAAAACCATGATAGGCTACCCCCGACTCCATTCTGCACAATGATCTTTGAGAATCCAGGCCTATGGTTGCTGTTGCTCAAAGAATACTCCAGCTTGCTTGGCCACCCTGGCCTTTGGGTGGACCTGTAGGTTAAGTATGTCCAAACCCCCACTATCTTTAGGTTTGCACATTTTGTACCAGGCAAGGAAAGTACAAGCTGTCTTCCCTCTTTTATTCTTCCACAGAAACCCTCTGATCCTTTTTAAATTCCAGCAAAGGAGTGAAGAAATGGACATTGGCCAGCATTGATTACCACCACTCAGAGTGAATGGGGAGCAGAGTATTATCTTTTTATTTTATATGTTACCTTGTCCAGCACCACCCACAGTCCACCAAGTCTTTGCCTGTAGATCCAATAGCTCTTCTCATATTGTCATGGCAGCTTCTCACATGTTCAAACTCAAAACGACATATGTACATATCTTTCAATTGTTTAAAACTGATTATCAAGGAAAGTTGGATTTCAAGACCCTCCTTTAAAGAAAAGTTCTGCAATTGTGAAGGCCAAATAGTGAGCAAATGGATTCCTGATGATGAAAGAAGCATAAAAGTAATTTAAGCTATACTGATAGTGATTTCAGGTGCTTGATCTTTCATTCAACAGAATATCACAAGTGAAGCAACTGCAGCAGTTAGGCTGTTTCTCTAAACTCCGCTCACTTCAGCTCAACGATAATCCAGTAGCAGAGCTTCAAAACTATGCAGAGAAAGTTCTTGAGGCTGTACCGTGGCTTGTGGAATTGGATAATGAACCTTTGACAGATCATTCAAGGCATCAAGCTGTGAGAAATATCTTCTTGAACGTTATGAATGCTGTTGGTTTATGGTATGTGCGGTCAAACACCTTGAAAGGCAAGGTGCCATTTTTAAGCGTTGTTGACATCCCAAGGCAGGAGATTAAGATAATTTGCACTGGATTAGAAGGCTGCTACACTAAACACTGTGAAGACTATGGGTCATTGGTAGATAACACAAGTGTAGAAAGGGGTTTAATGCCCATAAACAAAATCATGGCAGGCATTGCTGATATGACTGGTTTATGGGAGATACTTTTAAAAGTATGGCATACGTACATGACAGATCTCCATGGAAGAACTCAGAAACCATATTTTCCTTCTCAAGTTGAGTCTCAATGGAGATTACAGTCCTTTCAACTAATGTGCTTAGATCATAAACACAGGCTTTTCAACAGTTCAAAGGAATCGGCTAGCTTGAAAGAAGCCAACAAAGATGAGTCTCTTCCAAGTGTATCAGAGATGACTCTACTTCCTGGAGAGGAGGAGATACGTTTGACACAGGATTATATGCACATGGGATATGGAAAATATACAAGGAATAGCTATATCTATGACCTTGAGCTTTGCATGTGGGAGCATATGCAGTTCAATGACAACCATCAGAAGGAACCTTTTCAAAGGAACGAGGGTTATGAGACTGATATTAAGCTACACCATCGAAGGATTCTACGACTGCAAGCCATTGCAAGAGGGTTTTTAGTCAGAAAGCAGTACAGAGAGTGTAAAGCTTGTTTCTGTAAAGCAGTTGAGGCAACCACCTCTTTGCAGGATCAAGAAACTGAATTATGCTACTCAGCAATTAAAATACAAGCTTCTTGGAGGGGATGGAAAGCAAGGAAATCTAGTCTTTTGAAGAAAATCTTTTTAGAGAAACAAATGAAGATGCAGGCCATAGTGAAAGTCCAAGCACTCTGGAGGGGATTCAGAACCCGAAGAAGGTTTCAGCTGGCAATGAGAACCTCCAAGTATGAGGATTCTGATGAATTTGAGTACATCGTGGTTGATGAGTCTGACTTCCTGCCTGAAGATATCCATTTTGAGAAATTTGACCTAAACCATAAGCTATGGTATGAAGAAAGATGTGATGTCCAGGAACTTCCAAGCAGCCCTTGTGGAAAACCAGAAGAGAGTCCATGTGCTTTGAGTTATTCCAAGGTGCGTCATATCTTACATAGGTCTATCAAAATGTGCAGTTTTTAGTTGCAGTAACATCTTGTTAGCTGTACTTTGGAGATGGGTTGCCATCTTGTAGCTTAGCCATACCTACTTTCATATTTGGGATCTTTGAAGAAGAAGAGGCTTTCTTCATAGCCAACTCAAAAGGGTTCTTTGTGTTTATCTAAGCATAGTGAAGACCTTACGGAGGTCATTGCCTTGAATTAACTTGTAGGGAAGGACACCGTAAATTAAAAAAATGATGCGGAGGGGCTGCTGTCACAAATTCCTGATTTCTCGGGCTTTATGGTTAAATCCTGCGTATGTTCATGGCCATGGGTGGCTCACCATTTGATATGTGTCCATGGCGTACTAGGCATTCTGTTGACATGTTTTTGGACGGATCCTGGGGAGCCCATTTACATGGCAGGGTGTATGTACAAGTATCATTGGTAGATGGGGCTTCTTTCCAATCATGAGCTCAAATTGAAAGCATATGTGCTTGTGCCTTTCTTTTTATTTGTATGACTTGTTTTTTTTTTGTGGACAATGCTTGGTTTAAAAGCCTGTGAAGGCCAAGTGATGGGGACGGCTTGATGGACAAGTGTGTTGCGTCATTTGTTTGCCTAACGGGACATTTGATGGGTTTTGTAGGTGGTAAGTATAAAATTAAAAACTTACCTTTTGTTAAAAACATTGCAAATTCACATTACTTTCATTTTTTTGACCAGACAAAATTTGGTCCAAGGTGGACAAAGTGTCCCGGGCGGGCACCCTAAATGTCCACTCTCCCAAGTGGACAAAAACACGAGGATTTTTATCTTAACCTGTTTCACATGAACTGACTCGACGAGTCATGGGGACACCTTACGGGACACATGCCAGTGCCCAACACCAGATCACCCCATACTGCCACTTGTCATTTCTCTCTCTCTCTCTCTCTCTCTCTCTCTCTCTCTCTCTCTCTCTCTCTCTCTCTCTCTCTCCACTGTTCGCCTCTCTCCCGCCCGTCGCTTCACTGTCCCGCCTGTTGACCCGCCTGCTGCCCTCTCTCTCTCTTCGAACCTGTGTCCCCTCCCTCTCTCTCTTCGAACCTGGGTCGCCTCCCTCTCCCGCCTACTGCCCCGCTTGCTGACTCTCTCTCTCTCTCTCTCTCTCCTGCCCGTCGCTTCACTGTTCGCCTCTCTCCCGCCTGTCGCTTCATTGTTCACCCCTGCTCGCCGCCGTTTCACTGCTCACCTCTCTCCCGCTCGCCTCTCTCCACTGCTCGCCGCCCTCTCTCCTGCCTCTCTCTCTCTCTCTCTTCGCTTCGCCTATTCGCCTCTCTCCCGCCCGTCACTTCACTGCTCGCCGCCCTCTCTACACTTGACCCAGTGGATCAAGTTAAGGGATGACAAATTAAAAACCTGTATAATTGAAATTCCCATGGAGGAATGTTCAGATGGAAAATTCGATCTAATGGACTATTATTGTGTTAAGAATTTGAATGATATGATGTGAGTGAATTATTATCTGATGATGAGTTCTATATAAGGGATCTTTATCCCAGGATTCTGTTGGGTTCACCAGACTATAAGGAACCCCAGAATCAGTTGGATCTTAAGGGAAAGAGTTGTCCTCTAGTTTGCGAGATAAGGACATCTCGCGTTTTTTAAGTGGGGTAGAATGTAAGATTCCTCCCTCCAGCTTTTAACGTGTGCAGGTGTAAGAACCTCCCCTTCTGATCTTATCTCTCTCTCTCTCTCTCTCTCTCTCTCTCTCTCTCTTCGCCTCGCTGTTCGCCTCTCTCCTGCCTAGGCTAGCTCGCTATGCTGGCCCGTCCGCATTTCCGCTAGGCCGTCCGCCTCCTTGTCCCCACCCACCCTTCCTTAGGCCCCCAAGGCAGCAACATAACTCTCTCTCTCTCTCTCTCTCTCTCTCTCTCTCTCTCCCTGCGTGTGGGAAGTGCTGCAGAGTAAGCTCGAGGAATGGCTCCGAGCCTCCAAGAGAAGCTCGAGGCCCTCGAGACGGCAATGAAGGCACTAATCAAAGAGAACAAGAAGACATCCGATTCCAACCTGAGGTGGAGAACAAACTACACCGGCACATCATGGCCCTCGAAGCACGGGTCACGGACCTTGAACAAGAGAACACAGCACTCAAGGAGGAGGTGAGTGCATTGAAAGTGGAACTGGTAGCTGTCAAGAACACCGAGAATGAAGAAGGGGAGATCAATGACAACACTCTCAGGGCCATCAAAGAAGAGATCTCCAAGAAGATCACAAGGACATGGAGGGAAAACTCGAAGCCAAGCAGTCAGGATGGGTTGAGGTGGTGAAGAAGAACATCTGTAAAGAAGTGAGGGAGGAGAACACCAAATCATTCACACCACCATTGAGGAGGAGAAGATGAGACATGCCCGCCGCCTCAACATTCGAGTCATAGGTATAGCCGAGACACCCGACTCCACTCCCGAGAAAGATGGACAGCTTCTATGCATGAAGGTCGGCTATAGGGAAGAGGACCCTCTCCCCTTCACCAAAGCATGGAGAGCCGGGAAAGACTCAACATGCAAGCGAGCCCTCATCCTACAGTTTGCAAGAGAGACGGAGAGGGTCACCTTCATGAGAAAGAGGGTGATTCTACGGGGATTACAGGGAGATCCCATCTATTTGGATGACGACCTTACAAGGATGCAGATAGAACATAGGAAAACATGCATGCCGAGAGTCCTACAGGCCCGGAAAGAGGGCAAGAGAGCATTCTATCGCGATGGCCGTGTCATCATCGATGGCAGGGCCACTGATTAGCGCCAGGCGGCCTATGGGACATTGGCTATGGAGGATCCAGATTCACAGATACACATAGCAGTTTGGAACTGCAATGGAGCACTTTGGACACATCCTGGGAGGATAGAGGAGGTCATGGAGGGACGGGACATCACACTACTTACAGAGACGCACCAGAGCCCAGAGAGGGGGCTACCCAAAGTAGAGGGCTATCAATGGGAGTTTACATACAGGGGGACCACATGGTAGAGCACATCGAGAGGATCTGGAGGTATAGCGGTACTCTTCAAGCGAGAGCTACAAGAGCGCCTACAGGTGGTAGCACGTGACCAGGAGGCTAGATACATGTGGATTAGACTGCAGCTCTCAGCAGACAGGGTGTTATACATTGCTCTATGCTACTTCTCTCCTAGAGGATCGAGATATGCCATGACAGCAGAGGATGAGAGTAGAGGCGAGGAGGAGGACACAGGGCCATTGGGAGAGTCACCATATGCAGCGCTTTCAGATGAGATCATACACTACTCCAACCTGGGGGAAGCCCTCCTTATGGGGGACTTCAATGCACGGACACAGAGCCGACAGTGCGACATTTATGATTTCGAGCACCCCGAGGTGATGCACACACTAGAGATGGAGGACACGGGAGCCTGCAGGGTGTCAGAGGACATGGGGCCAGATAACACCAGATATGGTCATCACTTACTTGAGTTGGGAGCGCAACACCATCTCGTTATTTATAACGGGATGAGACAGTGGCAGGATTCAGGAGCACTGACATGCTTTCCACGATCAGGGGGGGTAGCACAGTGGACTACATCATGGGGTCCATGGAGACCACACAGGTAGTGACATCTTTCACCATCCCCCCCTGTCCTATTGGTGCGGATCACACATACCTCTTACTGTCACTGGCGAGCTCCACACCAGCACCCACACAGCCCACACAGGCATCGCATACAACCTTCTACTTCACCCATGACTTGGCACCATTTTTGTCTGCTCTTCTAAGAGAAGGACGGCTATTGGTCACCAAGAATTGTATATTGTACTTGTTGGACAGCATGATTGAGGGATCTGGAGAGGATATGCATGTTTCCATGGGTGATAAATATGCAACAAATGTACATGCCTCTGGTGAAAATACAAAAATTGAGAAGCTTCGTCAAGAGCTTAAAGAAGTTAAAGCTGTTTTGCATTCATGTGTGGTGCAACATGCGTTGGAAGTGCATCATAAGAGTATGTAGGACACAAGGGATTTTGAGGTAATTGCTACACAAATGGGACATCATGATCCGGAAGTCCTTGCACACTCTTATTTGCATATGCCAAGTGGAGGAGATCGTGACAAAGGCAAAAAGGTAATGCATGAACCATCTAGGCATGTCTCTGGTTATGGACAGCAGCATGGACAGCATGTACATGACAAAGGAAAAAGGCCTTTTAGGCCTAGGGATGCCTTAGAAGAAGCCGAGGGGTAAACAAAATGTTTTTCAACTTTCAAAACCGCAAATAGCTCAGTATAGAGAGTAGAATAAATGTTTCCAATGTGGACAAAAAATTCATATGAAAAGAGATTGCCCACAGCTGCAAAATAAGGATGCCACAGAAGCTCCTAAGCCAAGCATTACCTCGAAGCTTTTCAGTTGTGGTCAGCTAAATAGAAGTCGGGGGCTATTTTACTTGCAAACACGTGCACCCTTTGAGTTGAAATAGAACTCTATATCTTCTTTTGTGGTAGGTGGGACTTCCACTACCCCTTTTAAAGGCAAGAATGTCACAAATTCCTGTTTTCTGGGGCTTTATGGTTAAATCCTGTGTATGTTCATGGCCATGGGTGGGTTACCATTTGCTTACTCATTATAACCCTTCGAATAACTCCACTATGTGTGCTGTAATTTCTGAAAACAGCACTATAGGGGCTGTAAATTTACTCGTGTTTGCAAGTTTTCTGTTTCCCGGGAAGCTACCAAGCAGAGGAGCCTCATAACATGCTGCTGCCCGAGAATTAGGGCTCTTACACTTTCCCTTTGATCTAGGTGGGAGATTGCTTAGCTTCATCATTGACGGGAGTCCCTCATGCTTTCCATTTGACCCTAGGTGTCATACTACTCATGTTATGGTATTTGGGTTTTCCATGATAGTGACTTATGTCTTGATTTTTGGCTTCCATACATAGCCTTATGTATATGTTTGATTTTTGCACAACCACCCTTTGATTTTGAGGACGAAATCATTATAGGAGGGGATGGTTTGTAATTAAGCAACAACTTGTAGATTAGGTCTAGGACCATGGTTATGGGGTCAAGTATAAAGAGGGGCTTATGGGCCATAAATCATGCTTGCAAGGAATTCCCCAATGGTCTCTATGCATGTGGCTCTTCAAATTTGTCAAGCTTTCAGATCTCTCAATAATGCCTCAAGTTGAGTTCACCACTAGTGTCCTAGCATGGAACAAGAGAGACTGGCAACCCTTGGTATGGAACAGTTTGTGTGATTGCCCTCTAGCAATCAGTTGGGTCTCAACACACAAGAGGAGAGGTTTCCCCGCAACCCTTGTTTTGGAACATTCTGGTGTGTGTCTACCAGTTGGGAGCACACTTCTGTAGCTCTTAGGAAAATTGGGATGTTGGCCTTGCTCAGTCCTTGGTCTTTTCACAGCTTGCAGGCACATCTTGTAGTTGAGCAACGGCATCAACGTCAGCGACCTGCACAATTGGTGTAACATGTGGAAGCTTACAGACATAATTATGCACCTTGGTTCCTAACGATTGCACAATGTAGTGGAAATGAGAGAGAGAGAAAGAGAGAGAGAGAGAGCACAAGAAAGACACGATACACGCGATTGGGTCCCAAATACCTTGTGCAGGGCTTCCACCAAGGACTAGTGTATGTTTTTTTTTCCGGGAAAAAGATCCTTCTATTAGTTAATAAAAAACAGTCATGAAGGGCTAAATACAACCACAAAGGGCTAGATATAAACTCGCCTCCATGTACGGGGCGGGGATCAAATAATCAAGAGGTGGAGAAAGATGTTCTTGCCATCCGGTTGGCCGCTCTATGAGGAGAAGGCTATCTCATAAAGGAGGGGGGGGGGGGGGGGGGCGGGGGAAACCACACAGGTAGTCTGTAATGCCAAGTGGGATCACCACCTCTATCGGGGAGAAAAGGGCCAGGCCACCAGAGCCTCAAGAAAGCTTCCTGCCACTTCCGCATGCGGTCAGAGCCACCCTGCAACTTCCCCCATTGATCTCTGACATGAGCTTGGTCTCCAGTGGTCAGTCGATGGGCCTGGAATTGGTACTGCTGAAATGCAAAGGTGAGAGACCTGAAGGGCTAGCCCCCCACCTTTGTCCTCATAAGCTCTGACAACCTCAGCCTCTGTGGTCCAAGTGATAGTGTCCCATGTGATGATATGGATTGAGGTCCTGTCCATTGTGAAGATGTTGAGAATCCACTGCCAAACCTGCTGAGCCTTTGAGCAATCCCAAAGACAGTGTCACTGAGACTGCTGAGCCTTTGAGCAATCCCAAAGACAGTGTCACTGAGACTGCTGAGGGTGGCCGCACCTCAGACAAGCACCTCAGACAAGCAGCTAGTCGACCACCATAGTCCTTTTTTTTTTTCATGAAAAGATCCTTTCATTAGTTATAAAAAGAAAAAAGCCCAATGGGCTACAAACCCTCTCCTGCTCATAAGAAGGCAGAGCAGAGATCCAATCAAGGCAGCTAGGGAGACTCTCCCTAGGTGCAGAAAAGTACAAATAACTGAGAGGCTATATCATACAATAGGAGGGGGGAAAATCCAAACAGGTGGCGTGTAGTGCCAGCGGGGGGTACCCGCGTGTAGAGTATAGAAAGGGCCGCTGCGCCAAGTGGTGTGGAAGGCCTAGTGTCGCAAGATCGCTCGATCCGAGTCGCCCCGGATGCGGTCATACTGGCCTCGCAGGGTGTGAATCAACTTCTGCCAGATAGCCCGAACAGTCTCTGCTGGTGGCTCCAATCTCCCCTCAAAGGTCCTGAAACAACGGGCTCTCCAGGTGAACCATATGGTGAGGCTGCTGAGGAGCTCCCATCATAAATCCCTCTCCTGTGTCCAGCCGGCTGTCGAGAAATCCGGTGAAGGAACAAGGCAAGGTTGGCCCCCAATGAATCTGATGGCCTGGCTGGCCTGCTCCGTCTCGTATCCCAGAGCTAGCCCTGACGAAGTTGACTAAGCAGCGGCTCCCCACGTATACATTCCCTCTGGAGAGAGAGGGGCCAAAATGCGCAGAATCCTCAGCCAAATCTGTTGCACCTGTGGACAGTCCCATAGGCAATGTCGCTGTGTCTCCAATGGGTGGCCGCATCAGACATAGGCCGGCGGAAGGCCGCTGCAGACAAGCCAGGTGCCAACTGCAGAGCCCTTGTGGGCAACCAGCCATTGGAAAGCCGAGATCCTGCGTGCCTGTCTGCTAGCCCAGAGCCTGGTCCGAAGAATCCTCCAGGAACTCCTGTGAGAGTCCCTGTAGCTGCCAGTGCTCCGATGCAGCTGGAGAGACCGTCCTCCTCGCAGTCAAAATATGCCTCCCCAACCGAATAGTGTACTGGAAAAAGGTTATCTCTGTGGCCTCGGGGGACACATAAGGATCATGCCACTCGTACTCGCCAGGATCCCACTGGAGCCGGGCCAAGGGACGCGCAGCATATGCCCATATGCACCAATCAGAGTCCACATCTGCAGGGTCTGGATCAATATGCCACTTCCGAGAAGCGGCGGCCACTACTCGTATCCTCTGAAAGATGCACTTTGCAACCAAAGGCGACTCCGCCTCCACTCTTTGAAGTCTGCCCTCATCCTATATCTCATAGTAGAGGCATCTACCATCCTCAGTGCAAGCTCTGACAGCAATCAGGATCTCCAACTGTGTAAAGGCTCCCATCCACCATGGGGCCGCTGGCTCAAAAGGCGTGAACCACTCCTCAGTGAGAGCCTCCTGAATGTCATCCCTCATAATCAGCCCCCCTCTGAAATGACTCAGCCTCTCCGCCTGGATCTCCTCCGGGAGACTGCAAAAGGCCTGCCAATCTCCAAAACTGATTGCTGGGCCTACCGCCAATGGTCCTCAGGCTAGACGAGGCCGAGAACCCAGCATATGACCCTGCTCTGTGCGTACCGCGGGCTCCAGATGAGCGGCTGTCTGGCCCACTCCTCCTCACAAGTGGGAGGTCTCTTAGAAAGCCCCGGTCTCAGCAACTCCCAAGCTCGCAGGATACTCAAGGCAAATCTATCCCCCCATCCTCTACTGAGGCTTGTCCTCCTCATCTCTGTGAAGATCCACCGTATCTCTGGTGCCCAACTGCCCCCTGCTGGGGGAGCTCTAGCCTGCAGCCGCTGAAAAAGAAGCTCCTTCCAAGGCTCAGCGCCTGGAAGCAGCCCCCGAACAATAAGCTTCCCCAACAAGGCTCTACTCTGATCAGCTGGATCTATAATGCCCAAGCCCCCCTGGGCCACCGGAAGAGTAATAACTGCCCAAGCAACCTTAGCCCGGGCTGGCTAACCATCCCGCCCAGACCAAAGAAAGTTCCTGATCAGCCTCTGTACCTGGCTCATGCAAGAGCTCGAGAAAATCCAACAAGACGTGATATACCACATAGTCGCTAAAAGCACCTGATTTGTCACCCACCACCCTCCCAGCCAAGAAAGCCGAGCTGTACTCCAATATAAAAGCTTCTTCCGAATGCTCAGAAGAAGCGGGGCGATCTGCTGCTCAGGTGACAAATCAAGTCCAATCTGGCATCCCAGATACCGCATTGTTGTGCCAGGAGGAATCCATCTAAAACCCGGGTCTGGGCTCCATGCCAGAGCGGGGGCGCTACTAATCCAAAAAGCCATTGTCTTGCGCCAATTGATCAATGCTCCCGAAGCCACACCAAAAACCTGTAGAGATTGCTCTGCCCTCTGTAGATTGGCCTCCTGGCCATGCAAAAACAATCCCGTGTCATCAGCAAACTCAGAATCAAGCAAGTCTTCACCCCGGAGTGGAAGCTAGAGTCCTCTCAAACCAACCTCCTCTGCTATCAGATACATGCTCATAGCCTCTGCAAAGAAAAGAAAAAGGAACGGAGCAAGAGGGCATCCCTAACGGACTGATCTGGTCAGCTCAAATCTCGGCCCCCGTCCTCCTGCCATCAACACCTGGCTACGAGCTGTGGAATATAGAGCCGCCACCCCTCGAATCCAGTCTGACTCAAAACCCAGGCGAAGCATAGTGCCCTCCAGAAAAACCCAGTCGACTCTATCGTATGCCTTCTCAAAATCGAGAAGCATAACGACGAAGTCCTCGCCGAGAAATCTAGCTCGGGCCGTCGCCTCCCAGAAGGTGAAAATGTTGTCAAGGATACTGTGCTCCTTGACAAATCTTGTCTGGGTAGCATGAATCAAATCCCCAAGGAAGGGCTGGATCCTCAAACTCAAGGCCTTGGCTAGGACCTTGTAGACAGTATTGAGGATCGTAATAGGCCTCCACTGCCGAATATCATCTGACACTCCCTTCCCCTTGGGGATAAGAAAGATCAAGCCCTCTGAAAATCTCTGTGGCATCACCCCAGTGTCCAAAACATGCCGAAAACCCCTGCGGAGGCCTGGTCCCAAAAGGTCCCAATAGCGCATAAAAAAGGCAGGCGTCAATCCATCCTCCCCAGGGCAACTATGATGCGGGAGGGCCCTCAAAGCCTCACCAAGCTCATCCTCTGAAAGGGGCTCACCCAAAGCTGTGCGCATACGATCTGTGACCCTCCTCTGCACATGGGCCCCCACAATCTGTACGTGTCTCCGTGGCTGGCTCTGCTGAAAGTAGGTCTCTGTAGAACTCAGTGGCAATAGCTCTAATCTCCTCGGGCTCAGTGGCTAACGATCCGTCTTGCCTCCTGAGCTGGCATACTCCTACTCGAGCATGGCGGGGTCCGGTGATCTCAAAAAACCCCCCAGTCACTCTATCACCAAGCTGAGTCCACTGAGAGGCCTGGCGATGATAGTAAAACTCGTGTCTCTGCTCCTCTGCCTCTCTAACCTCCTGGCGTGCCTGGCTCAACTGGGACGCCACCCACTCACATGTAGGCTGCTGCTCCTGAAGGCGCTGGAGCGAAGCAAGGCTACGTCTCAAGCGACGCTCCCGCTCTCGTGTGTCTCCCAGCCGTGTCAAGGTTGTAGCGTGCAAAAAAGAGCTGAGCTCGATGAGCCCCTGGGCACACTGGCCTGCTGCATCCAGGTCAGAGCTCTGGCTATCTTGCCATATCCTCTCAATGTCCTCAAAAAGACTGGGGTCTGTACGTATCCTCTCTGGGATCCTCAACTGCAAGCTGGTCTCCCGTGTCCTCTCCTCAAGAGTCAAAATAACTGGCGCATGGTCTGAGAAAGAGGTGCCAGCTAGAATGCCAACGGAGCCACCACGCTCCCCGAACCTGTCGCCCACATAGAAGCGATCAATCCGTGATAGATTAGTCCCTCCTTGCCGGCGATCCGACCGAGAAAAACTAAGACTGTCCTGAGAATAGGAGAAAGCCTCATGCTGCCATGCATCAGTGATCCGCAGTGTCATACAAAATCGCTCCCAAGCTGCAAGCTCCGTGCCGTGCATTGTAACATGACTGCCTCCCACCCTATCGGCTGGGTCCTCAAGCATGTTGAAGTCTCCCCCAACACACCAATGTGCGGCCTCGGGCAATGCATCTTTAACAAGGGTCCAAAACTCTGCTCTGGCACTAGCATGATTGGGCGCATAGACATTGAGCACACCAATGTGCTCATCGTGCATCCTCAGAATAACATACTGCGCTCTGCCAGGCACAGTGACCCCGCGATCCACAATGGCCTGCCGCCATGCATCCGCAATGACCATACATACTCCTCCCTGCCCACCCAAGGGGCCAAAACCTGCAGACCAAAAAGTGTCCCATCTACCAGGCATCACCGAACCATATCTCCGAATCCTGCTCTCACTCAAATGGTGCTCCTGCATCATCAAAATATCAATACTGCCCCCAACCAGGCATCTCTGAAGCTCCTGCCTCAAGCAACCACGATAACGTACATAGTGTGCACCGCCAAGGCCCTGTACATTCCATGAGATGATCCTCATGGATGACCTGCTGAGGTGGAGGCTGTCTCAGCCATACGGCGGGCCTTCGCAAGCGGCTTGGATGGGGAGTAATCCCCATCCGAGCGACTACGAATTTGCCCACCCGGTGTGCTACAAGAGTCTCGGACCAGGCGCCAGTGGCTGTGTCCCATAGCGACTGCCTCCCGCTCGGAGAAAGAATCCTCATATATGCATACATAGCCAGGGTCTCGCGCTAGGTTTGCCACTATGCGAACCACCAAGTGTCGATTCCCGGAGGCATCCGCACTCCCGGTATCAAAGAAATGTGCCAACTCCCAGAGTCGGCCTACCATGTCTGTAATCTCCAAGTCACTCACATGGTGAGAAAACTCAACTGCCTGTGTCTGCAAAATACTAAGAGCAAGATCCAGAGTCCACTCCCGGTCGCGAGTGCCGCAAAGAGGGAAGGAGAAGGCCACCGTTGAATCAAGTGCCTCCTCCCCTCGGGCTGGAAGTATCACCACATGAACTCTGATAGGTGCTGGCTCATCCGCTCCAAATAGGCGTGTAAAGGAGTAGTCGAAAGCCTTCGAGCGTTGTCTAGTGTGTCGAGACTACTCAGCCGACTACGGATAGAGGATATCCGTGAAGCACGAATCGGCATGGTAGGTCTCCTCTGCGGTACACGAGCAAGGTCGGTGCTCAGTGCCCGCCGGACTGCAGGTGAGCGCCAGGGCACTGCCAGTGCCTCTTGGGGAGCTGAGATGAGCGGAGGGGGAGGAGGGGGGAGAGAACAGGGTGGGGAAGGAGACGCTGAAAATGCGGGAGCGGGAACGAGAGGAGGCGAGGGTGGAAGCGAGGTGGGAGGGGGGGACGGGGGAGGGGGGGGTGGAGGTGAAGGGGGGGGCGCTGGCATCTCCTGATCCTCAGTGTGCACTGGGGTCTCCTCCTGGAGGGGAGCAAAGCTGTTCCTCACTGGAACCCAATGATGCTGAGGCTGTGTCTGCTGCTGCGTCGGTCTTTGGGCATGCTGCTGTGGTTGTCTCCCTCTACGGCGCCCCTGTCCAGGCTGCCAACCATCAGAGGTCTCTGTGGGCTGAGCAGGTGTCCCGGAGGCTGCCTGTCGAGCCGCATCTGTGGACGTCGGGCCATCGGAGGTCTGCTGCTGCGGTGAAGGTCGGGGTCTCCTGCGAGGGTAGGCCTTGGCCAGGTGGCCGACCTGCCTGGATATATAACGGTTCGGGAGCCCCGAAAACTCCACTCTCTGATCGATCCATCCCCCCCTTATCCTAGGTAACTGAATGACCTTCGGAAGGGAGGAGATGTCAGGAACCAAAACTCTGACCGAAGGGAGGCCAGTTGCTCTAGCCACCACTGAAGCTGCTGTGGGGCTAGTCTCAAGCACCGAGCCCACCAATGATCCTATCCTAGAAAGGAGCGGAAGGTACTCGCGGCGAAGTCTAGGAAAGCAAACTGTGACATGGAATAGGCGCTCTCCCTGCTCGGCCGCTGCTGGGTCGAAACCATGCTGCCAATGTCTGAAGAATGCCCGAGCGCCCCTGATGTCAAGGGGACTCATGGCTAGGACCTGGGCCACGCTCTGGGCTGTCTCGAACTCAATCTGGTAGTGTCCGCGGCCCAGTAATTGAACGTCCAGGATCTTGCCCACATCTGCAAGAAGGCGGGCCTGGAGAAGATCCCGGATCTCCCCTTTGCTAGGGCTAGTGCCAACTATACGGCAGATGGTGGAATGTACCTGGAGGCGTTCCACCTCTGCGACGAGGCTCGCTTCCTCTTCTGGCGAAAGAGAAAGCCTGATGGGGGTATCCTCAGGGGCGGGCGAGGGGGTTGCGGAAGAGTCCCTCTGAGGTGAGGCGGGAGGGGCCTCTATCAGAATCTGAAGCTGAGTCGAGGGCGAAGCGGAGACGGAGGGTCCTGCAAGAACCAAGCTGCACGAAAACGGGGGGGAGCGCGGAGCGGGGAGGGAAAGACTGAAAGCGAGGGGGGGAGGGGCGGATGACAGAGGAGAGAAAAAGGGGGGGGAAGGGGGGGGAGGCGAGGGGAAGCGGGGAGGGAGCGGGAGCGGGCGGCGGGAAGGGCGCGATAGGGGGGCGGGAAGGGCGCGAAAGGGGGGGGCGAAAAGGGGGGAGAAGGGCGCGAAAGGGGGGTAGGGGTAGGCGGGCAGGCGGGATCGAAAGGGGGGCCGGGGGCGCGAAAGGAAGAGGGGGCAGGCGGGCAAGGGTGGGACGCGGAGGGGGGGGCGCGAGCAGGCGGGGACGAAGGAGAGGGCGAAGGGAGAGGGCGAAGGCGAGGGTGAGGGTGCGGGTGAAGGCAGGCAGGTGGGGGGGCGAAGGCGAGGGCGAAAGCGAGGGGCGAAGGCTCGAGCAGGGGGGGGGGCGAGAGCTTCAGCGAGCGTGTACTGGTTCTGTCTAGGCTCAAATAGTCCTTAGGACTTAGTCAATATTTATAAGTGAGTGCATTCCCACTTCATTAAAGTTTGGGCGCCCAAAAGTCACTTATAAATTATGACCGCTTCCAAGTTCACACTCACTGAAGTCTCGAGGCGGACAAGACTCAATGTCCAGGACCTGATCCTCCCCTTTTACTCATAAATGGGCATCTCCCCATGTCCCTTCACCTGATTGGACCCCAATTCACTTACTTATTAAGAGAAAATTCGTGTTTTCTCTTCATGAAGATTTTTGTTGGCTGAAAGCTCTGTTTTTCCACCATTTCTCTCCATTTCCAAGCTCTCCATAGCCATACCCAACTTGCTAGGGTGTTTTCCAAGCTTCCAAGAGTGTTTCCAAATGCTAATCACTCTCCTACACACTCTCACTGACTAAAATTCAGCAAAACAGCTCTCTTTATTGCTGTAATTTCTGGTCTTTTTGTTGAAAACCCTGATTTCAGCTCTCCTTTCTCAAGTTGAACCATAGGGGAAGCTTTCCCAAGGTTCCCTTCATCCTCTTGAAGACATTTGTCGCAAAGAAAGACGACAAATCAAAGATCTCAACACTCCAAGGACTTCCATCGCGAAGACTTCCGCTGTTATCAACTCTACTTGCTATTGGTAAGCTTTTATGCTTAAATATGGGAGCAAGTAGTAGGAGGGAGGAATCGGATTACAAGATCACATACCCTGTGTAGTGTTCTCTTGTCCTACATGCTCTCTTGCAGATTGTTGCTACCATGTGTTGGTGGAACAATAGAGAGCAGATGGTAGGGAACATGGGCACTTGAGAGGGTAGTGTGGGTTGCAAGTCTACATCGACAACCACTTGTTTGCAATACTGTATTCATATGCATTGGTATGGAAATCTGGTCAGAAATGCCCATGACACTATGTACTTGATTCTCCCAAGATCAATATACTTTATTTGAGGGAGGGGTCGGCCGTTCCGGCTCATTGTGTGTCTCTTGTCAATTCAGCAATTTACTTCTTGTATTTAAGCAAGTGTCCATCAAATCTTAGTGTATTTAAGTGTATTGATTAGCATTGTGTTCAACCAAGTTACACCTGCTGCCTAGACGTGCTGTGCGTGCGAAAAAGGGGATATCCAGAGTGTCCTCTCGATCAGCAGGATCTTGCCAAGTCAACTTCCCCGGGTCCCTGCCGACTCTCCCAAATCCATAACCGCCAGAGTCTCTTTCTGGTCACCTTGTCCGGTGGGGGGTCTATGTGCCACTCATGTACATGAAATCCGATCACCCTCACCCTTTGTAAGGTGCAGCCACTGAAATCCTCCAAAGGGGCTGTGATCTCTCTAATCTGCCATGGGAACCAATATAAAAAGTGAGCAAACCACAGCCCTCATCCGCACCATGGACTGCCAAGAGAATATCATGCCTAGTAAACACGCCTAGCCACTGTGGGGGAGTCGGGTCTAGGATAGGTGTTAGCCACTCTTGGGGAATGGCAGAGTTGATGTCGAGGTTGAGTGTCTCTACCCTTGATCCCTGCCAGGCCTCTCTCTTGAGCCTCCGGGGGCATCTGCCTGTGTGTAAGCCAATTCCAAGGGACGTGGTGGCTCCTATGCTCAATGCTCCCCATGATACATGAGGTCGGGCCACCAACATATGGCCATTGGGTAAACGGATTAGGTGGTTCTAGATCAGGGACTGTCGAAGACGCTTCTCTGAGGCTACCGGAGCTAATTGCCTAAGGGCCGGCATGAGGTGATCCCAAGCTTGGAGTAGGCTGGCTACAAATCTGTCATCAAAAGCAAGGCTAAATCTGCGGGCCCACATCTCTTTTAAGATCCATCGAGTGCTCTACAGCCAAGGCCCCAGGCTCTGGGTATAGACTGAAATCCGGGCCAAGAGGAAATCCTTCCAAGGTTCATCACCGGGAAGGAGTCCTCTAACAATCAGCAGGGCACGACTTTGAATGGCAAGGTCAATGATGCCAAGGCCCCCTCTACATCGTGGCTGAATGATCACTCTCGAGGCCACCTTGGCCAGGGCTGACCTCCCATCACTGCCGGCCCACAAGAAGTTCCGGATCAATCGCTATACTTAACCAATGCATGCTCGGGAGAAGGCCCAACAAGTAATGTACCACATGGTTGCAAGGAGGACCTGGTTCACCACCAGCCCTCGACCAGCTAAGGAGAGCCTCACAAAGCTCCAATACAAAAGCTTCTTCCGAATGCTTAGAAGAAGAGGGGTGAGTTGTTGCTCCAGAGAGATATCGATGCCCACCTGACATCCCAGATAGCGGACTAGAGTGCCCCTTTGGATCCACTAGAAAGCCTCAAATGGGCGTGAAGTTGGGGTGGGTGCAAAGCCTACCTAGAAACCACACGACTTGTGCTAGTTGATTTGTGCTCCTAATACGTGACAAAATATCTCAATCGCCTCAGCGAATCTTTGGAGATTCCCCACATCTCCGGATAGGTATGCTACTGTGTTATCTGCAAACTCTGAGTCTAGCAGCTCCTCCTCAGTATGGAGGGGGAGACGCAATCCTTGGAGTTCTGTCTCTTGAGCGGAGAGGAAACTGCTCATGGCCTCGGTGACGAATAGGAAAAGGTAAGGTGCTAGTGGACAGCCCTGTCGGACTGAGTAAGAAAGAGGGAATCTGTTGCCTTGGGCCCCCTGAATGAGAACGTGATTGTGAGAGTTTGAGTAAAGGCGTGAAACACCACGGATCCATCCATTGGGAACCCCATCCGATGCATCGTGCCCTCAAGAAAGCTCCAATCAACCCTATCATAAGCTTTCTCATAGTCTAGGAGGAGCACTATGAGGCCATGCTACCGTAGTTTGGCCGAAGTTGTCGCCTCCCAGAAAGTGAAGATGTTGTCCAAAATGCTCCAATCTTGAACAAAACCTGTATGAGTGTCATGAATCAAGTCAGGGGGGAAAGGCTGAAGTCTTCGGCTGATGGCCTTGGCCAAGATCTCCCGAGAAGGGTGATGGGTCGCCACTGCCGGATCTCGAATCTGTCACCACCCTCCTTAGGAATCAAGTGTTTCAAACCCTCTGAAAGCCTCTCTGGCATGGCACTTGTGATCATAATCTCATTGAAGGCTACCTGAAGGCCGCCTTCCATGAGATCCCAGTGGGGAAGAAAGAAGGAAATTGGTAACCCTTCTGCCCCTAGGCATTTTCCGCTAGGGAGAGCCGTCAATGTGTCCGCTAGCTCCTTTGTTGTGAAGGGAGTCAATAAGAAGGACCGTAAAGTGGGAGGAACCACCCCTCTCATGTGCCGCCAGACCCTCTCGCGTGTGTCCATCACTTGTGGGGATAATGGGGCGCTCGTGAGAGGAGGCATCGGAAAAAATCTGGGGCGATGGCTCTCACATGGGGGGTGGTCAGAAACAATAGCTCCATTCTGACCACGCAAGCTGCGGATACCATCTCTCCACCTATGGGGGCCTGCAATCTTAAAAAAGTCCCCCGTGACACTGTGTCCGACCTGGGTCCAAAAGGAAGCTCTGGCATGGTACTTGTACTCCACCCTCCTCTCCTCGATGGATCTGATCTCCGTACGGGCGGTAGCAAGCTAACTCTCAATCCATGGACTATCGGGGGAACTCTCCTAAAGCCGTTGGAGAAAGGAAAGACCCCTCCTTAGGCTCCTCTCTTGCTCACAAAATCCCTCCAAACTGCTCTGTGCTACCTCCTACAAAAATCTGTTGATCTTACCAAGGCCCACATCCAAGGTGCTTGCGGCATAGCTTGAGATAAAATCCAATCCCGCCTATATTTGCTCTACCTTGCTATAGATCTCGGGGTCCGGTATGAGGCTGTCCGGAATCCTAGTGCTCGCGTGCTTGATCATAAAAAGTGGTGCCCGCTAAGATGCCGATCATGCCCCCGTGACCATAAGTCCACTCATCCACATAGAACCTGTCAAGTCGAGAGAGGTTGGGGCCGGTGCTCCTCCTATCGGACCTCGAGAAGCACAGGCTCCCGGGATTGCACCCAAATTCTGGAAGATGCCAAGGGCCTTGTCCCTTGAGTGCGAGGATCAACTCCTCCCATGCAGAGTACTCTGCGCCTGAGACTGTAGCTGTGCCTCCTCCGAGTCTTTCCTTTGCTGACTCGATCATGTTAAAGTCTCCACTCATGCACCAAAAGTTAGCCTGAGGAAGGGCTTGATAGACTGCTACGGTGTTCGGGGCATAAACATTGAGGAGGCCCGTGCAGTCCTCTCCAATCATAATGGTAACCCACTGTGCTCGCCCAGAGACTATGACACCTGAGCTTGTCACTCTCGGCAAGAGCTGCTCGCTGACAAAAATACAAACTCCTCCTTGCGTCCTCGAGGGGCCAAAAGAAGGGGACCAAAAAGTGTGGTTACCACACATTCTTGATTGGCTTTATGGCTTCTTCCGCCGCGGCCAATCTTTCGTCATCCCCACTGGACAGGAGAATTATCAAATTTTCTAAAGACGAGTTCACCTCTCTTTAGCATGACATTGACATTGAGGTCAATACCACCCTTGTTTTTGCGAGAGTTTATGGTTCCCACCCCTCTCGTTCG
This sequence comes from Cibotium barometz, assembly GCF_041138505.1. Classification (NCBI taxonomy): domain Eukaryota; kingdom Viridiplantae; phylum Streptophyta; class Polypodiopsida; order Cyatheales; family Cibotiaceae; genus Cibotium; species Cibotium barometz. The sequence goes on along the minus strand of NC_141105.1, from coordinate 22,038,717 downwards.
TAGGCCCGTGAATGGCTTCTAGCAGCTCTCCCTTCGGAGCGGATTGTGCACTTTCAGGATACTCTTTTGCTTGGTCGAGGCTTCTTCCAGGTGGACTTTCATTCTCCAGAAGCTACTTATCAGGTTTTGGCTGGCAGCCCCTTCCCTCTTGGCCCTAGGAAGATTTTCTTCTTTCAGTACCCGTGAACCTGTTGGATTCCTTAAATTATGAGACTATTTTTTCTCATTCTAGCTTTTCACCTGTGTGTTTTACAGGGCAATCAGATTGAAGTAGGAAAGCATCTGCAAATGTTGGAAGAAAGAAAGGCTGCTATGGTTGAAATTGCAAAGGACTGGTATGGACCCACCATTTTAAGCTTGTTCATATTCAACTTTCAGAATCTGCATTCCAAATCATTAATGGCAGCATTACTAGATATTTATTTTAATGTTCTTTACATCAAAAGAAAAGGGAAACAACATAACTCGATTCACTAGAGGGAAGATCCATCCAACTATGGGATCTCCAGGTGGCTTGGAAGGTTCTTGTTGGTGGATAACCAACATGGAAGGTTTGACATACTGATTAGCGTATTAATTTTAAAAAAGGCATCATACATAAACACAAACACAAAAATACAGAGATACAGAGACTCAGGAATAAGTGTGTATTCTGCTATCATTCAATTGACTCTGCATGCGCTTAGCACAGATACATCTTATAGAGAACTGAAAAGAATAACCACCATACATGTGTATGTCTGTTGGCATCTCGGCCAATAAAGAGTAAGTCCTATGAATGCTATTTCCCAAGGTATCTATATTAATGTATTATTTGTGAATATTGGGGTTAACACCTTCTCACACACCCGGTGGATTAGCTGTGGAACAGATGAATACCGGACCCATAGAGTCGCGAGATGAAGACTCCGGTTGCTTTCGGGTATAATGAATAGTATATCTGGAATGGTCCAATCTGGTTGTATCTTTCGGATGGCACAGGACCAAATCCGATATCCAAGCATCTGGATTGCTTGAAGAATACCCTTGAAATTGTTGGGGAAAACGAACTCCTCACTTAGGAATTGCTATCAGATCAGATCATCTGATGAATAAAGAGTATCTCGCCGGTAGTCAAGCTGAGGCCTCTGGCTATGCCTAGCTATGCAGTCATTTGATCAGACTACAACTGGAGTCACCACACAGGTTGGACAAGGGTTCTGGTGGTGGCGTCGTCTTTGTTGCCGAGAACAGTTGCCCATACTCTGCAAGTACATAAGTTAAAGGCAGCTTGGAATTCTCATGATTGTCCTCCATAGCCATCGTGCAGAGTTTGATGAACTGCGTGCAACGTGCCAACTACTTATTGCAACCAAGGATGAAGCTACGATGAACCTCCAAAGTCTTATAGAGCTTTTCCACCCTGGCCTCCTTCAGCCTAGTTACTTTCAGGGCTTTATCTAATTGCTTCTGCAACCACACCTCTGATGATGTTGAAGAAGCCCCCTTTGTCTTCTTTCCACTCGCCCTCATTGCCGTGCCTGCAAGTCCTTGATGTGCTTGCCATCTTTATCCGCCAGCTTGACGAGCTTGTCTTTTTCTTCCTCCAGCTCCTTATTCAATAATTGTAGGGCTGAAATCCTGTCTTCAAGAGGTTGAAGCTCCCTCTGGAACGTCACGGCTTGCTCCTGCAGTGAGTCCAAGGACCACCAAGTGAGGGGGTCTGAGATGAGATCCAGTCAATCAAAAAGGCCTTCCAGGGCTCACCGTGAGGTAGAAGGCCTTTGATGATCAACTTGCCCCAGAAAGGCTCTGCTCTGCACAGCTAGGTCTATGATGCCCAATCCAGGTCATAACCCTCCAGGTCACCTTGGCCCAAGTGGGCCGGTCTGTCAGACTTGACCCATAAAAAGTTTCGGATCGGGCATGCTCTGGAAAACGCCCAGCTAGAAGTGATGTACCACATGGTGGCTAGGAGCACATGGTTGGACATGATCACGCGACTGAGGATGGAAAGGCGAGCGGTGCTGCAATACAAAAGCTTCTTCCGAATGCTCAGAAGGGGGGACTAGTTGCTGCTCGGCTGAGATGTCAATCCCAACCTGACAGTCGAGGTATCTGATCCCTTGGGATCCACTGAAATGACTCAACTCAGCGCCAAGCCAGGGTGGTTGAAGATCCTATACCCAAGTGGAGAATCCCTGGGCACCCGTGAAGTTGTATGTGAAGCTGACAACTTTTTGGTAATTTAACCCAGACGACTTTTTGGTAATTTAACTCAGACAACTTTTTGGTAATTTAACCCAGATGACTTTTTGGTAATTTAACCAATAAAGGGGAGAGGGGGGGGGGTCAGCCCATCTTCTGGCCCCTAGTGTGGTGTACTATGCAGAGCTGTTTACCATCTCTCTTTCTTTGCCAAGTTTATGTGTTTAATCAAGGATTAAGATAAGTAAAATTTTCCATGTCACAGAAGCCCTCATTGCTTCTATTCCCTATTGTACATGTGTGGCATATGGTGCTTGACATGATAATACATGTATGGCATATGGAGCCTCAGATGGTGTGTTTTCCTAGGACTAGCTATCTTGATGTTTACTTTGTATTTATGTTTTGGGAAGGTTCCATAAGGATCTTGGATCCCTGTACTTTTTACTTGATTGATACAACCTAGCAGATGGGTGTTTCTTCCAGTTTAGTTGCATTCATGTGATTGTAGGTCTTTAATTTTATTTTTGGATGACTTGTTTTGTTTGCATGGACGATGCTTCAGATTACGGCCTGGACAATGCTTCAGATTACGGCCTGTGTTGTCCAAGGGGCCGGGAATGCCTGGGCACCCTATGGGGACGCGTGTGTGCACACTTGTTTTGGTCTTACAGGTGGTCTACATGTGTTTTACAGGTGGTCTACATGTGTTTTACAGGTGATAAGTTCTCCTGGAACTCGATTTACAACTTTATGTTTTCACATGGTAATAATTATTGATGCACGTCCACACTCACTTATAAGTGACCGGACAAGATTATAAGCTGTACACAGTGGGCAAGACTATTTTAATACACATGGTGGCGTGTTTGGGCTTTGCATACTTTCCAGGTGCATGGTGGAGCTGGCCGACCTGTTCTGGAGTCCATATCTTCTGCTCGACCTGTTCCAGAGCCCCATATCTGCTAGTCGAATCCTCCTAGCTGTGTCAGAAGGCTAGTCATCTCTACCTATTTGTGCGAGAAGCCTGGTCGATCTGTTGGGGAGTTCTCTACTCGTTGGCCGACTTCTCCAGGCATGCAAAATGTGATGGCCGACTCCTTCTGGGGGTAGCTGAGGACTGGTCGACTGCTGGTACAGCCTTCTTGAAGCTAGTCGACTTCTTGTTTGGGGGTGGCAAGGTTGAAAACAAGCGTATAGCACTATCCCGGGCTGATCTAGGAATGTTGTGAGTTGTCCATAGCTGTTATACATGTGCTTAAATCCGGAAGAGCTCTCCTGTTCTATGGAGGAATTTTGAATTCGACATATGTTTTATTTGTGTTTTAATCTTGTATTGGAAGATTTAGGTGCATGCCAGTGGAGAATCCCTGGGCACTACAAAGTTGTATCTGAAGTAGACTCCTTTTTGGTAATTTAACCATAAAGGGGAGAGGGGGGGGCAGGTCAGCCCGTCTTCTGGCCCCTAGTGTGGTTTACTGTGTAGAGCTGTCTACCATCTCTCTTTCTCTGTCAAGTTTATGTGTTTAATCAGGGATTAAGATAACTAAGATTTTCCGTGTTACAATTGGTTAGAATCCGAGGGAATGTCTTAAAACTCGTCATTGCTTCTATTTCCTATTGTACATGTGTGGCATATGGAGGTTGACATGACCGTACATGTATGGCATATGGACCCTGACATGGTATGTTTTCCCAAAACTAGCTATTCTAGTGTTCACTTTGTATTTATGTTTTGGGAAGGTTCCAGAAGGATCTTGGATCCCTGAACATTTTACTTGATTGATACAACTGAGCAGATGGATGTTTCTTCCAGTTTAGTTGCATTCATGTGATTGCATGTCTTTAATTTTATTTTTGGATGACTTGTTTTGTTTGCTTGGACAATGCCTGAGTTTACGGCCTGTGTTGTCCATGGGACCGGGGATGCTTGGGCACCCTGTGGGGATGCGTGTGCACACTTGTTTTTGTCCGATAGGTGGTCTACATGTGTTTTACAGGTGGTAAGGTCTCCTGAACTCAATTTACAGCTTTATGTTTTCACATGCTAATAATTATTGATGAACGTTCACACTCACTATAAGTGACCGAACAAGATTATAAGTTCTACACACTGGGCAGGACTATTTTAATACACATGGTGGCCAAAGTATCGGGCATTGGACATCATATTTGGACTAGAAAAGCACACGAGTTGTTATTTTTGCTAGAAAGCTCTATTACGGGAGGGAGAGGTCGTGTTTGGGCTGTTGTATACTTTCCAGGTGCATGGTGGAGCTGGCCGACCTGTTCTGGAGTCCATATCTGCTTGTCGACCTATTCTAGAGCCAGGTCTGCTCATCAACTCCTAGCTGCGCCAAAAGGCTGGTTGTCTCTGCCTATTTGTGTTAGAAGGCTAGTCGACCTGTTGGGGGTTCTCTACCTGCTGGCCGACTTCTCCAGGCATGCGAAATCTACTGGACGACTTCTCCAGGCATGCAAAATGTGCTCGCTGACTCCTTTTGGGGGTAACTGAGCGCTCGTCGACTGCTGGTACAGCCTTCTTGGAGCTGGTCGACATCCTCTTTGGGGGTGGCAAGGTTGGAAACAAGCATATCGGGCTGTCCCAGGCTGATGTCCATAGCTATCCTACATGTGCTTAAAGCCAGAAGAGCTCTGTTGTTCTGTCAAGGAACTTCGAATTCGACATATGTTTGATTTGTGTTTTCATCTTGTATTGGAAGATTCAGATGCATGTTGGTGGAGAATCCCGAGGCACCCGCAAAGTTGTATCTGAAGTAGACTCCTTTTTGGTAATTACCATAAAGGGGAGGGATGGGGGGTCAGCCCATCTGCTAGCCTCTAGCGTGGTGTACTATGTAGAGTTGTCTACCATCTCTCATGTTTAAACTTTATGTGCTTAATCAGGGATTAAGATAACTAAGATTTTCCATGTTACAATTGCTTAGAAGCCGGGGGAATGTCACAAAACCCCTCATTACTTCTATTTTCTAATGTACATGTGTGGCATATGGAGCTTGACATGATAGTACATGTATGGCATATGGAGCCTGACATGGTGTGTTTTCCCAAGACTAGCTATCCTGGTGTTCACTTTGTATTTATGTTTTGAGAAGGTTCCGGAAGTTGGGCACCGACATCATATTTGGACCAGAAAAGCACACGACTTGTTATTTCTAGCAGAAAGGTCTATTACGGGAGGGAGAGGTCGTGCTTGGGCTGTTGCATACTTTCTAGGTGCATGGTGGAGTTGGCCAACCTGTTCTGGAGTCCATATTTGCTGGTCGACCTTTTCTGGAGGCCTAGATGTGTTGGTCGACTCCTCCTAGCTATGCTAGAAGGCTGGTCGTCTTTGCCTATTTGTGCTACAAGGTTGGTTGACCTGTTGCGGAGTTTTCTATCTGCAAGCGGACTTCTCCAAGCATGCAAAATCTGCTGGCCGACTTCTCCTGGCATGCAAAATTTGCTGGCAAACTTCTTCTGGGGTTAACTGAGGGCTGGTTGACTACTGGTACAACCTTCTTGGAGCTGGTCGACTGCCTCTTTGGGGGTGGCAAGGTTGGTAACAAGCATACAGGGCTGTCCCAAGCTTATGTGGGAGTGCTGTGAGCTGTCCATAGCTGTCCTACATGTGCTTAAAGCCAAAAGAGCTATCCTGTTCTATGGAGAAACTTCAAATTCGACATATATTTGATTTGTGTTTTCATCTTGTATTGGAAGATTCAGGTGGATGCCAGCGGAGAATCCTTGGGCACCCGCAAAGTTGTATTTAAACAGACTCCTTTTTGGTAATTTAAGCATGAAGGGGAGGGGGTAGTCAGCCCATCTTTTGGCCCCTAGTGTAGTGTAATGTGCAGAGCTGTCTACCATCTCTCTTTCTCTGTCATGTTTATGTGCGTAATCAGGGATTAATATAACTAAGATTTTCATGTTACAATTGCTTAGAAGCTAGTGGAATGTCACAAAACCCCTCATTACTTCTATTTCCTATTGTACATGTGTGGCATATGGAGCTTGAAATGACAGTACATGTATGGCATATGGAGCCTAACATGGTGTGTTTTCCCAAGACTAGCTATCCTAGTGTTCACTTTGTATTTATGTTTTGGGAAGGTTCCGGAAGGATCTTGGATCCCTAAACATTTTACCTAATTGATACAACTAAGCAGATGGGTGTTTCTTCCAATTTAGTTGCATTCATGTGACTACGTGTCTTTAATTTTATTTTTGGATAACTTGTTTTGGTTGCCTGGACAATGCCTGAGATTACGGCCTGTGTTGTCCATGCGGCCGAGGACGCATGGGCACCCTATGGACATGTGTGTGCACACTTGTTTTGGTCTAATAGGTGGTCTACATGTGTTTTACAGGTGAAAAGTTCTCTTGAAACTCAATTTACAGCTTTATGTTTTCACATGCTCATAATTATTGATCCAAGTCCACGCTCACTTATAAGTGACCGGACAAGATTATAAGCTGTACATACTGGACAGGACTATTTTGATACACATGGTGGCCAAAGTATCGGGCACTTTAGACCAAAAAAGCACACGAGTTGTTATTTCTGGCAGAAGCTATATTACGGGAGATAGAGGTCGCGATTTGGCTATTGCATACTTTCCAGGTGCATGGTGGAGCTGGCCGACCTTCTTTGGAGTCCATATTTGCTGGTCGACCTGTTCTAGAGCCCCAGATCTATTGGTCATGTCACAAACTGGGGACGAGGAACAATAGTTGACCAACACTTCAAATACCAAACAGAGCATGAAGACACAACGGAAGAACAATAAACAATATAATAACACCGCACTGAGTCAGAACGGCCGGCTCCCCGTAGAAACTTCTTTATTGATAGAGAAGCTTTTACAAGATACCAAGGTGCGGGTGCAATCAGCACCGGATTTTCCACAAAGCATCAGCACAACTCTTGCCGAGATCTCAATCTAGAGCCATAGCACTAAAAAAAGCCATCCGAAGACTGTCTCAAAACAGTCCCATAACCAGCTCATAATCAGCCCATAAATTGTCCATGAAACAGCCCTTAAACTGTCCATAAAACAGCCTGGTACGGAGCCCAAAACAGCCCCGAGTTCCGTGCCGAATCAGCCCCAAAATCTGCTCCATAAACAGGCCCAAATCTGCCCATGATAAGGCCAAAAGAGAGAGAACTGCCTGCTGTACGGCCAGCACAAGAGATCATCACTAGGAGTTGTTGTATGGCCTACGCAAGAGAGAAGAGAGAAAATCTGCAGTCGGCCAGCAGAGGAGAGAGAAACTCCAAGAGGGATGCACATGGCAAAAAGAGAAGTCCCCAGCTCCTTTTAGTGAGATCGACTAGCTATATTTGAAGTGCTTTTCCCCTTTTTGCCAAATATACCGGGTTGGCCCAAAATAACTACTTTATGCTTTTCTTTGCTTGTACTCCAAGTTTTAGCCCAAAAATATCAACTTTTATGCTTTTCTTGGCTTGATGCCCAAGTTTCATCTACGTGCCTCCTCACGTCCAGCCGTCTTTAATGATGTGTGAACACACCGACTTATAAACATTATGAGTTGCCGAAGAATCGGGTCGCCCTGGAGGCTCGGGAGCACAATAACCTTTGGACGATCCTCCAGGGAGGCATGCAGACTCTGATGGACAGGATGCTTGCTTTCATAGCCACCATCGATACAGCCGTTTGCAGGGACTCCCAAACATGCCCTGTATTGTCCAATCGAACGAATCAGAGGGTGATACCCCTTCCGGAGGCTGGGGAAGCACACCGTCACGCAAGCTGGATACACTTTCTAGGGGGTCGTATGGAGGGTCGAAGCCATGGTGCCATCTCGCAAAGAACGCCGGAGGCACTGCGTATCACAACGGGACTCTGCTGCATCCATGATCAGCTGCTCTGGGTGAATCACACTTCACATGAGAGAAGCCAAGCCCAAGAAAATGGATGCTGGCGATTTTTCTGGGCTCGCCGATGAGGGCTGCCTAGATCTTGCAAACCAAAAAGAGGACACGAGGGAGGATACTCTCGAAGCTAAGAGTTGGAGGTCCGCCTCCGAAAATAGGCAAGGGACGACGGCCTTGGGTGGGGATGACGGGCGACGGAAGAGGGAGGGCTGGAGAGAAGCAGGGAGCGTGGAATCAGGAGGCGGGAGAGAGGCGAAAGAGGGGACACACAGGAAGAACACACAAGAAGGGTGCACAGGTGGAGGAACAGGGGTTGACAAATGGGGAGTCAAGCAGCACAAGGGAGGCGAGGGCAATAGCAAAGAGGGCGGAGGGGGCTAGGGAGAGGAGGAAGGCGAAGATACGCAAAGGAGCAGGGGACTGGGGGCGACAGCCTTGGCTGGGGATGATGGAGTGCTGGAGAGAAGCAGGGAGCATGGAATTGGGAGGCCGCAGAGAGGCGAAAGGGGGCACACACAGGAAGAAAACGGGGACCACGAAGGGGCAAGCTGGGCGACAGAAAGCGCAAAGAAGGTGGGTGCAAAGGGGTGCACAGGCAGAGGGATAGGGGTTGACGAATGGGGAGTTGAGCAGCACAAGGGGAGGCAGGGGAAATAGCAAAGAGGAGGGCGGAGGGGGCTAGGGAGAGGAGGAAGGCGAAGATACGCAAAGGAGGAGGGGACTGGGGGCGGCGCACAGACTGGTGGGCTGCTCAGGGGCGCCGATGGGCAAGCAGTGCTGGAGAAGGGGCAGAGGCGGAACAAGGGCGGGGAAGAAGGGAGGGGCAATGGATGGCGAGGCGAGGACAGTGACAGGCATAGGCAGTCAATGGGGGGAGCTCCAGCTCAAGCTCAAGAAACGATCTCTCAAGATTAATCACTGCTAAATTGTATCGAGCACACATGCTTCTGCAATGTAAGACTACTGAATTCTATGAAGAATGAGATTGCTTGGTCGAATTCTATAGCACTTCTTCAAAAAATTCCACCCTTGGTCACTGACAAGCATCTGGTCATAATTAATCCATACAAGAACTTTACAACAAAAGTGGCCTTGTTATCTCTTAATGTACAAGCCTCCACACACTTGGTGCAGCAATTCGTTGCCACCAAAATATACTTATTCCCTGTCCATTGAGACAGGGGCTTAAAGGGTTCCACAAAATCCCAAGCTCCACTTTTAGAATTGCTTAAGATTTCCACTCTGGAGTACCACTGACTTTGTGGGTACCACCTGCATATGCTTCACATAGTCAGTATATACATCCACCACACAAATCATTTCTAGATATCTACAAAACATCCAGAAATGGGTGAAAAAACACCTGCTGCTAGCTCAAGGCTACTTTGAGGGCTCTAGGAGGGTAGACTCAACTCACAAAGCACCGTCCTTACAAACCTATAGAAACCATACCGACCTACCAATCAAAGTCATGAGTTGAGGGTGGCCTTGGTCGGGTTGGTGCCTCGGAGTCCTTTGAAAAGGAAAAAAACCCAGAAACGGCCAAATTGTCAAAAGAAGAGCGCAATGCTACCAAGGAGTAGCCAAGACGGACGGAGAAGGAGAAGGTGAGGGCGGGGGTGAGGGTGAGGGTGAGGGTGAGGGTGAGGGTGAGGGTGAGGGCAAATGCGAAAGCAAGGACAGGAGGGGGAGTGAGGGAACGTGTGAGGGCGAAGGAGGGGGATTGTACACAGAGGCTGTACATGAGGTGGCAGAGGGGTGGAGGGGTGCTTTTTTTGTGAGATCATACTGGTGATTTTTCCCTGTTAATTGGTCACAATGAGTTCAAGGATACATACATACTCAAAATCATCTTTTTTCTTGATGGCCGGGGAATGTTGTCACTATGGCAAGTTGCATCTATAGATCCTAAATAAGAGTTACTGGGTTTTTCTTCTATGGCTTTCCCTTTAGTCTTTATATCTCTATGATGGGATGGAGTTTGCTATGTTGTATCATATAGGATTGGATATTCACGTTTTCTTGTGTTTTCAGGGGATTTACACAAGAGAAGACAGCATTGCAACTAATGAGGGCTTTACAGAACACGAGAAGACGAGCAGAAGCCCCAAAAGCTAATGCAGCAGGTGTTAAGTCTGCTTAATTTATAGATCGCGGTTGCGATTGGTTAAGAAACTGTGTATATTTTGATTATAAAAAATAATCACTTAGAACGCTTCATCTTTTTTATATATTTAAGATTACAGTTGCAATTGGTTAAGAAATTATGATCCTTAAATAATCACTTTGACTGCTTCATCTTTTTATGGTTGTCATAGATTCACAAACACGATTTAAAGCATTTATCGCCAAATGCGGAAAGCATGACAACATCACTACCAAATCAAGCTCACCTGGTAAACACAATTCGATAGCTTTTATTGTGCTTTGGTAACTTGGTATATTATCAAGTTTTTCTGGCTCCCCATGACTCTCACATGTTCCTAGTAGTCTAATAAGGAGGGATTCACAAGCTTCAGTGGACAGAATTTCCCCGTCTTCATGGCAAAAAGTAATTGGTGTCCACTCATCATACCACTTTCACATTGAAGGGCTAAAAAGCTTGCCATGGCATGGGGACTAAATGCAATAGAACTTGATTAAGTAGCGGACATGGGTTGCATGTGTTGAAATTCTACATGGCTAGGGCAGTTCATAGCAAATGATTAACTAACTTGGTCAATATAAAACTATGGTACACTGGTCAAGGCTAAAACACATTAATCTTACTGCTTATTGCATTAATCAAGGTACCAAGTACAACCAGATTTATTAGCCTCATATTCCACACAAGTGGCCCAAAAGTTGTCCGCATCATGACAGACTCATCCACATTCTTGAGTGCAATCTCTATCCATCTACTAACTCATATTTCTTCTTTTTTTCCTTATACACATACTCTTTAAATGCATGCATCATACTATAATCAAGGGTGCACACTCAATGACACATTGTCCATCACTAAAATTTCCAACACTCCCTCTTAGTGATGGATTCCCTTGGCACTAGTGCATGCTCACCCCTATACTACATAATTATTAGTTAGTGCAGTCTAGATGAGTTACCTCGGTTTAAGTCCTTCCTTGACCACCATAGGACAACCGACAACAGGAAACCTTACACTTTAGATAGGAACACAATGGACACACAAGGTAGGAGCCATGCCCTTTACAGATTACTCATTCGAAGTGAGCGAAAAGCCCAAACTGGCTCTCCATACATATCACCCAAACAATGATTCATACACAGCTTGACCCGGCCGTTCACAACAAAGATTACATCAATTTCGACAAAGGAAAAATGGATGAAGCAACATGGGCCAATGATGCACATCTCGATGAAGCAAATATCACAAATGTTGATGATGTTGCTCCCATGGAGCATGCAAACCATATGCCTGCATGAGATAAATTGGTGCCAAAATGTCGAGGTCTATACACCCAAAGGACATGATCTTGTCAATGAAGATCCAGTGAAACACAAATTGGTGAAACCCAAGGCAATGTTGATCCAAAAACCAATGGCATGATGTGAATGGACTTCTTAATGTGTATGGAAGCCACAGTGTGAAAGTTCAAGGCAGCCAACAAAGAGAGACAATTTTCTTATCTTGTGTGAGCTTTGTTGGTTGAGAGAGAGAGAGAGAGAGAGAGAGTTTATCAGCAAAACCGGTTGCAATTTTTCAGCCACTCCAGCACTTACACTGACAGCAGCATCAATAGGGTCTCTCTCCAAGCAGCTCACTAGAGCTCTCTGCACTTAACACAGTACTCAGCATGGAGTTTAGCAGTGAAATCATCAGATCTGGAGCTAGCGGCTCAACATCGTCAGTTGCCCCCCCTCACATAAGACAACTTACACCGGCCAGCCCATTCAGCTTGGGCTCGTGTACATAGACCTCGACTCCCACTGGCATCCCGAGCACAGTCAGTTCACCTCCACTAGGAAGTAGCACAAAGAGGGCAGAGTCACGACTTGCAGGTGAAGCAGACAAGGAAGAGTAGATTTGCAGATTTACAGATTTGCGGCACTTTCTCTTTCCCCCTCTCTCTTTTTCTATGCAGAGAAATCCTTCTAAAATGCATTTAAACTGTTCATCTCACAATGAAGAAGAGATTAATCCTGATGACTTTGAGAATCTCAACTAATGAAGAAGAGATTAATTCTGATGACTTTGAGAATCTCAACTAATGACAATGCTAATCATATCCTATAACCATCCCTCGAGGCTCTCATACCATGTTGTAATTCCAATGGCTAGGACGGTTCATAGCTAACAGGTAACTCCATGAATAACATCAATATAAGAAAACTTCAGTTAAGAAAGGATTAAACTATGGTACACTAATCAAGGCTAAAACACAACAATCATACTCCTCATTGCATTAATCAAAGAACCAAGTACATCTAGATTTATAGCTCCTAAGAGCCCACAAACAGCACAAAAAGTTTTTTTTTTTTTTTTTCCGGGAAAAAAGATCCTTCTATTAGTTAAAGAGAAAACGCCATAAGGCTACAAAGCTCACCTCGCAAGGAGGGATAAAAACACAGTGAACTCCTGAGCTCCACCCCCGTGGCTGGCCGCTCTCTGGGGGGGGCTACCTAATAGTACATGTGGGAGGTGAGAAAAGCCAAACTGGAGGCCTGTAGTGCCAAGTGACATCCTCGCCCCTCGCGGTGAGGAAAGGGCCAGGCTGCCAAGTGCGGAGGAAAGCCTTGCGGCGCCCTCTCATGCGGTCCGAGTCGCCCTCCCCCAGTGTCCTCTCAAGGTATGAATGATGTCCACCCAGAGGGCCTGTATGACCTCCGCCGGTGGAGTCGCCTGGCGGTCAATGGCCTCCCTGCATCGGGCTCTCCAAATGTGCCAAGCCGTCATGCTGCTGATCAACTCCCATCTGTGCCCGACCCCCTCCTGAGGGGCTGCCGAAGAGAAATCTGGCGTCGGAACCACCACCATCACCCTGTCAGAGACCTGGATGGTCGCACTGCCAGGGACGTCCTCATATCCAAGGGCCGGGCCGCTGTCCGTGGCCCAAGCCACCGCACCCCACGTCACCAGCATCTCACCTGGTGAGCCTGCAAAAACCATCCTGAGAGCGCGCTGCCAGACCTGCTGTGCCTGTGGGCAATCCCATAAGCAGTGCCGCTGCGACTCCTGTGCATGGCCGCACCGAGGGCAGGACCCTGGGTGACTGCCGAAAGCTAGCCAAGCCCCCACAGCCAGTCCTCTATGCGCTGTGAGCCAAAGAAACAGCGTCACCTTCCGGGGCCGGAAGCTGGCCCAAAGGCGCTGCCAGAAGTCCCTAAGAAAGGCAGGGGAGAGCCCTTGTCACCGCCAATGCTCGGCCGCCGCCGGGGTGCTCGCTATCCTGTGTCTCTGAATCCGCCGCCCCAGCCTCGCTGTGTACTGAAAAAAGGGAATGCCTGGGCTGGTAGGGGCCAAGTAGGGATCTCGCCAAAACCACTCACCTGGATCCCACTGAAGGCGAATAAGAGGCCTGCTGTCCCAAGCCCATAATCTCCAAGAACAGTCCTCCCCTATCGAGGCCGGTGAGGGGTCTACATGCCACTGTCTCTGATGAAAGCCGACCACCCGCACCCTCTGAAGAATACATCCCTGGAACCCATCCAAATCTAGTCGTGTCCTCTGAAGCTGGCCACCCTCTCCCACCTCGAAAGTGAGTGGGGCGACTCTCTCCGCTGTGCCGCAGACCGCTAGAAGGATCTCATGCCAAGTAAAGACACCCATCCACTGTGGAGGTGGAGGGTCCTGTACTGGGGTCCGCCACTCCCGGGGGATGGCCGCCTCAATGTCCTGTCTCATCCACTCTCTGCCCCTCATCCCACTGAGTCTCCTCTCCTGAGCCTCTAGAGGCAGCTGCTGAAAACCTATCCAGTCGTCTAGGGACTGGGCTGGGCCGCCGGAGCTCAGCGGGCCCCACGACACGTGAGACCGCGATCCAACCATATGGCCACTGGGGAGACGAATCAAGGGGTTCCAGATCAAAGGCTGCCTCAGGCGCTCCTCATCGGTGCCCGGGGGAGTCTGGAAGAGTGATCAACAATGCCCAGGCCGCCTCTCTCCCTCGGCTGAGTGATCACCGCCCATGCCACCTTGGCCCTGGCGGGCCGCCCGTCGCCACCGGACCAAAGAAAGTTCCTGATGAGCCTCTGCACCTAGCCAATGCACGCCCGAGAGAAGGCCCAGCAAGAAGTGATGTACCACATAGTAGCAAGCAGAACCTGGTTGGCCACAACTACTCGGCCAGCCAGAGATAAACGAGCGGTACTCCAATACAGAAGCTTCTTCCGAATGCTCAGAAGAAGGGGGGCTATCTGCTGCTCCGGAGAAATGTCAATGCCCACATAGCATCCCAAATAACGCACTGTAGTGCCGGGGGGCAGCCACTGAAAACCGTCAACTGGCCTCCAAGTCGGGGGGGGCATAGAGCTGACCCACAACCCACATGACTTGTGCCGGTTGATCAAAGCGCCCGAAGCTCTGCAAAACCTGTCCATGGCTAAGGCGAAGCGGCGGAGGTTCTCCTCACCCCCCTGAAGATAGACAGCAGTGTCATCCGCAAACTCCGAGTCTAGGAGCTCCTCCGAGGTGCGGATGGGAAGCTGGAGGCCCCGCAAACCTGTATCCTGTGCCGTCAAAAAAGTGCTCATGGCCTCCGCCACAAAAAGAAAAAGAAAGGGCGCCAAGGGGCACCCCTGCCGCACCGAGCGCGAGAGCTGGAACCTCTCTCCGCGCACGCCCTGTATCAGCACCTGGCTATGAGCCGATGTGTAGAGTGCAGAGACCCCACGGATCCACTGAGGGGGGAAGCCCATCCTCTCCATAGTGCCTTCCAAGAAGGCCCAGTCCACCCGATCATATGCCTTCTCGAAGTCGAGAAGGAGCACTGCCAGATCCTCCTGTCGAAATCTAGCCAGAGCCGTAGCCTCCCAGAAAGAGAAAATGTTATCCAGAATGCTCCTATCCTGGATGAAGCCTGTCTGCGTGGAGTGGATGATGTCCGGAAGGTGAGGCTGAAGCCGCCTGCTGATCGCCTTAGCTAGGACCTTGTAGGCCGTGCCTAGCAAGGTGATCGGTCGCCACTGTCTAATCTCCAGTCTGTCTCCTCTCTCTTTGGGGATCAAGTGGATCAACCCCTCTGCCATGCTGTCCGGCATGACTCCTGACTCCATAATCTCCTGGAATGCCACTCTGAAGCCCCTATGTAAGAGGCCCCAGTACCTCTGGAAGAAAGCCACCGAAAGACCGTCCTCTCCAGGGCATTTGCCCCGAGGTAATGCCTGAAGAGCCTCCTCCAGTTCCGTATCCGAGAAGGGGGAGAGAAGGGAGTGCTGCAAATGGGCCGGCACAACCGGTCTCGTGAAGCTCCAGACTGCCTCTCCCGAGCCTCTCTCACCCTGTCATCTGCTGGCTCAGCAGAGAGAAGATCCCTGTAAAAATCTGTGGCTATAGCCCGAACCCTGGGGGGATCCACCACAACCTGGCCATCAGCCTGCCGAAGACGCCTGAGACCCTCTCGTCTGAAGCGAGGCCCTATCGCCTCAAAGAAATCTCGAGTCACTCTTTCTCCAGCCTGTGTCCAAAAAGACGCCCGAGCATGGAATCGGAACTCCACCCTCCTCTCCTCGATGGATCTGATCTCAGTGCGAGCTGACTCCATCTGCTCTGAGATCCAAGGGCTCGTAGGATCCCTCTCCTGGAGTCTCTGGAGGGACGCTAGACTCCTCCGTAGGCTCCTCTCCTGCTCTCTGAAGGCCTCCAGCCGGTCCAAGGCAGCCTGTCTGAGCATCTGGCTGATCTCCTGCAAGCCACTGGCAAGATCGCTGGCTGCCGATCCTCTCCTGAACTGCAGCTCCTGCCAGACCTGCTCAACTCTGATCGCAATCTCGGGCTCCTCTATGAGACAATCTGGAATCCGGACGCTCTGGCCCTGCTCTCCTCTCGTGGGGTCCTCGATCTGGAGAAGCACTGAAAAGTGGTCTGAAAACGAGGAGCCTGCAAGTATGCCCACTGTGCCACCTCTATCACAGGCCCACTCATCAATGTAAAACCTGTCGATGCGGGAAAGGTTAACTCCTGTGGCCCGTCTATCCGAGCGCGAGAAAGATAGACTCCCCTGCAACCTGCCAAACTCCGGGGGAGTCCACGGATCCTGGCCTCTCACCTGTAGCACTAGTTCCTCCCAGGCAGCGAGCTCCGGCCCATGAATGGTCTCCTGGCTGCCCCCCATCCTGTCCTCTGCATCCTCCAGCATGTTGCAATCCCCTCCGAGGCACCAGTGGTCTGCCAAGGGGAGGGACTGCCTAATGGTGCTCCAGAACTCGGCTCTCCCGGTCGCCCCATTAGGGGCGTAGAAGTTGAGGAAGCCAATGCGGTCTTCCCCAACCCGAAGGATGATCCACTGCGCACGACCCTGGACCAGAATGCCAGAGTCCACAACCTCGGATAGAAGCTGCTCGCTGACTGAGATGCATACTCCACCCTGGTTCCCCTGGGAGCCATATGCCGGTGACCAAAAAGTGTCTCCTGCTTGGCAAGATCTTCCCGCAGGTGCGGGTACGCCCGGCAGAAAGGTGGTGCTCCTGGATGAAAAGGATATCTATGGGTCCTCCAACGAGAGCCCTCTGGATCTCCTGACGAAGTCTGCCCCGACCAATGTAGCAGCGATGTCCATCGAGACCCTGGATGTTCCATGAGAGGATCCTCATGGATGAGCTATGGCAAGTGAAGCAGCCTCCACTGGCTCACCCCTCTCAGCCGGCCCGGATGATCTGCCCTCCACTCTGTGAGTCTTGGGTGCCGGCTTGGAGGGAGAATAATCACTGTCTGTCCGGGTGCGGAGTCTCTCCAAAAAGAGGGTGACCTGTCTCTGTGTCCAGCCCCACTCCGCCTTCGCCCTGTCCAGGGCATAGGCGTGAGACCAATCCTCTGCATATATGTATCTAAAGGTAGGCTGCACCCTCGGGGCGGCATGGAGGAGAATCAGAAGCACCGCCTCAACTGAGGTGTGGACCGGATCCGCCCGCCAGTCTCCTATACCAAACAAGCTCATGCGGGCTGAGTGTAATCGGGTCTGCAATAGGTCCGTGAGCCCCAAGTCACTGAAGTGGTGGGAAACTCCAGTATCTGATCACGCAAAACTTCCTCTACAGAGTTGCAATCCCAAGCTGTGTCTGGGGCAACACTGAGAGGAAAGGAGAAAGCCACCATGCTGCTCACCACAGAGGGAGAACGAGAGGGATGGCACACCACGCAAACTCGCAAGGGCGCGACCAGTGTCTCGAAAGGGCCAGCATCCAGCTAGAGGCACCTGAAAAAACCGTAATCCACTGGTAGCCCCATCACTCGCGGGGGCCCCCCAGGGGAGGCTGGAGAGAACTCTGTGGCGGGCGAAGCAAGGATCGCCATCTCCACCGGCCCGGAGTGGCGGTGGAACAGCCGCTGGACTGAGCTCTGGCCTACCCAGCTGCGCTGCCCCGGGGCAGTGGGTGGTCTGGCGAAGTATCCTGGAGAGGCCGAGGGAGGGATGGGGGCTCGCGGCGAGGAGGGGGGAGAGCGAGGAGAGGATGGAGAGGCATCTGCCAGAGGATAGGTGTCAGGGGGGGCCGCCGGGGGAGGAGGGAGGGGGGGGGCTGGGGGGGAGAGGGGCTGGGGGGGAGAGGGGAGGGTGGAAGGAGTGCTCTCCGGGTGGGGGGAAGGGGAACCGGGGGGCGAAGAGTGCGGCCCGGGATCCTCAGGAATCTGCTCCAAGGAGGGGGCGGGGCCCCCCGCGGGGGGGGGGGGCGGGAGCGGGGTCTCCACGTGGGAGGCTCCACCAGCGGCCTCAACGGGCACTGAGTCTGAATCCTCGTCCATCGGGGTGGGACCTGCTGGCCGCCTAACCCTGACAGGAGCATAAGTGCGGGTAGGTGCCTGTCCGCCAGCCTGTCCGCCAGCCTGTCCGCCAGCCTGTGCTGCCTGCTGGCGTCTGCGACGGTCCCTGCGGGCCGGGCGTTGCCGGCGAACCTCCTGCCATCCGCCAGCCTCCTGGGACTGCGCGGCATCCTCCGCCGGGGCCTGCTCGTCAGATGATGGCGCCTGCTGTGGCGAGCCAGGGATGTCCGGTCTCTGAAGTGGATGGCCACCCCTCAGGACTCCTGCAGGGGGTCCAGAGGCGGCATAGCGTGAAGGATGAGTCCCCTTGCGGGGACAGGCGCGTGCGAGATGGCCCATCTCCCGACATCTGTAACACTGGCCGGGGAGGCCCGAATACTCCACGCGCTGTATCATATGACCTCCAGAAAGACAAGGGAGAAGGATCGTCTTCGGGAGGGACTCCGGTGACGGAACCACAACCCGAATGGCCGGGAGTCCTGCTGCCCGAGCAATCACTGAAGCCGCTGTCTGAGGCGTCTCCACCACCTGCCCGAACGCCTTGCCAATGGATGACAAGAGGGGCAAGTACTCCCTACGGAGTCCAGGAAAGCAGATAGTGACGGGGAAACCTGTCGCGCCTGCTAGCGGGTCAGAAGCGGGGTCGAAACCATGAGTCCATCGCGCCAGGAACGCCC
Source organism: Cibotium barometz (assembly GCF_041138505.1). Classification (NCBI taxonomy): domain Eukaryota; kingdom Viridiplantae; phylum Streptophyta; class Polypodiopsida; order Cyatheales; family Cibotiaceae; genus Cibotium; species Cibotium barometz. Next base: position 22,020,020 of record NC_141105.1, on the reverse strand, counting down.
GGGATGAGCGGAGGGCAATGGGGCTCCGAGCCAGCACCATCTGAGCTGCCTGTGGGGACTTGAAATCCACCTGGTAGTAGCCACGTCCCAAAAAATCTACGCTGACGATCTTGGCGGGCACGCCAACAAGGCTGCCTTGCAGAAGGTCGCGAAGCTCTCTCCGCATCGGACGGCTACCCACTATCTTGCAGACCAAGGAGGAGGCCTCAAGAGCGGAAACTGTGGAAACAAACAACTGAAGATCTTCAGCTGTGAACTCCAGACGGAGACCGGAATCGGCAGGGTTAGTCGGAGCGGCTTCCATGGAGTCCTCCAAAGGGAAAAGGCCAGAAACCGGGGTCACCAACGGGAGGGACACAGCCCTGCGAGGAAAAAAGAGGCGGAGGGCTACAGGATAGCGGGAGCGGGGCGGGGGGGGGGGTGCTATGGCGGGGAGAGAAGAGGGAGGAGAGAGACGGCGGAGGGGCGAGAGGAGGGGGAGAAGGAAGGGAGAGAGAAGGCGGAGGGGGGAGACGGAAGGGAGGAGAGAGAAGGCGGAGGGGGGAGAGGAGGCGGGGGAGAGAAGAGAGGCGGGGGAGAAGGAGGCGAAGGGGGTTAGAGAAGCGGAGGAAAAGAAGACGGGGGAAGGAAGCAAGCGGCGGGGGGAATGGCGGGGACGGCAGCGTGGAAGGTGGCGAAGGAAGAGAAGGCGGGGGGAAAGAAGGCGGAAACGAGGAGGGAGGCGGGGGAGTGAAGGCGGGGGAGGACGTGAGGCAGAAGGCGGGGGAGAGAAGGCGCAATGCAGGCGGACTGGCGGGGGGAGAGGGGGGCGCGATGGCGAGAAGCAGCGGGGGGGGGAGAAGCGGAGCTCGCAGGCGATTCACAGCAGTCGCGAGTTCGACTCACCAAACAGCACAAAAAGTTGTCATCTCACGTGCCACACAAGTGGCCCAAAATCTGTTCACATCAGGACGGACTTATCCACAGCATTGATTGCAATAAATGCAATATCTATCCATCCAACTCATGTCTTCTTCTATCCTCCTCAGTTTGTAATAGAGAACTTGTAACATTCAAAAAGCTTAGGTCATACTTGATTTCTCTCTCCTTTGGTGGCAGTAAATCTTAATCATGTCAATAACAGAGACACAGAATCGAATCTCTGTAAAAATATGACCAAAACTGCACCAGCCAGATCTAAGGTTGTTCTCTCTTGCACTTTGGCTTCCTCTTTATTTTTTCCAGCTTCTGCTCATCTCCTAAAGCTGGATCAATGCATTGCTTGTATTCTTTGGTACTGATTCAAGTCAGTGGTTTTGCAGGGTGGCTCATCACAGGAAAAGAGATATGTGACAGCTTCAGTGACCACACTCTGCTTTGACAAAGCAGTTTCATAGGAGATTAGCTTGTGGTTTTCTTAATCTCACCCCAAAAAACTTGACTATTGCAGGGGTGGTTCTGCATACACTAATATTTTTTTTTAGTGAAGATGTATTTTTATTAATAATAAGAAAAGAGTACATATAAACTGTGGGATAGTCTTCTCAAACAATCAAGAGAAGATCTACCCACAGAAACTGTACAGTGTTCCTCGTAGACCATATCTCCCACAGGCATGTAAACCTTGCAAATCCAAAAAGGCTATTACTCTCCTCTGCTGGACCAATCTTTTTACCCAAAACCCAATGAGACCATATACATTGCAGCCCAGAAATGTTCCCTCCCCCATTTAGAGAGCTGTGTCCAAAAGGATCTTAATGCCGGGCAATCCCAAAATTCATGCTTGAAATCGTCGATGGCTGTTTTGCATCTTGGGCATATCCCTGAGGCCATATTTCTGATCATCAGCTTACAGCCTAATGGAAGAGCCCCAACCATGATTCTTCACAGAAAAGTCTGAGCATGTGTTGGCAGTTTGGATCCCAAATTCTTTTGCATCTGGATTCCCAGTATTTTTCCGGCCAAGCTACTTTCCATATTGTATTGAAATGTTTAAAATCTCTCTTCTCTTGCATTAACATCTGATGAAACTTGGCAGTTGATTCCCGACCAAGGGGAAGTCCATCTGTCCATCCCCAATCTTTGATCCACCTTCCCGTAAGCTTACAATTATTGATAGTTAGCGTCTTGAGCTTACCAATAATTACATGCAGATGATTCTTATCAAATCTTGAGAGACCATACATGACAGATAGCTGATCCTCATCTCTCCACCCCAAAAGAGGACCATCCCAGAAATCCTCAAATCTGCTTATCCCTTTGTTGTTGAGTCTTTTGCTCACTTTGGGCTCAATGAGGGCTAATGGGGGGAAAAACACTGGGGACCACCAAACATTATACATGAATAATTAATTTCCTGTGATTCTGGGAGATCCCTGCCATTGAATGAGGGGAATGATCCTCTTCCATTTCTTAATCAGAAATTCAGCAAAGGGCATATTTTTAAAGACGAGGAGCATGGGAAAAGATCTTATCAATCCAAGAGAGTCCCCTCCATTTGCCTTGCCAACTCACAGTCATATTCAGAGAAAGCTCTTTAAGCATCCTAGTCCAAGGTTGACTCTGCTGTAGAAAGGAGGTACATTTTTGGCATTCTCGCCATTGCATGTGTTCCCATGTCTAGGATGCCAATTCCCCTATCCTTCTTGGGTTTACACACCTTCTGCCATGCCAAGAAGGAACATGGTCTCTTGCCCTGCTTATGCTTCCATAGAAAAGCTTTAGCATAGCTTAAAGCTCTCTTCCAAAGGCATGCTGTAAAATCTATACAAGGAGTGAAGAAGTGAAAGCATGCCAACAACACCATGTTTACTATTACTACTCTTGAATGAAAGGGAAGAAATACGTTGTCCCAAGCTCTAAATTTGGCTATGAATTTGTCCATAAGCCAGTTCGCTATGTCTTTACCTGAAACATCCACTCCCATGGGGCATCCCAAATGTCTAAAGATCTGGCCTTTGTTCACAACTTGGTATCCCCATCTAGTTACATCAAAGGATTCATCCTCGGTCAAACTGATTAACCTTGACTTATGAATGTTACATTTGGAGCCAGAAGCATATGCAAAGACTTGTACAATTGCCAAAGCCTTTCTAACATTATCATTGGATGCATCCAAGAAGAGAAGTAAGTCATCAGCAAAGCATTGAATCACCATTTGCAGTTCATCATTCACTTGTAAACCTTTATTTGATTTTCAGCAGCTGCCAACTCAAGAGCTAGAATCAAAGGATGAGAATTACAGCAAATAACAATGGAGCAAGAGGGAAGCCCTGTTTGACCGACCTTTTAAGGTTGAATGAGCCAACCACAAAGCCATTGAGCATAAGACTTGACTTAGCACCAAAGTTGAGCACATAAATAATGTTTGAGATTAAGGGTCCAAAACCCAACTTGGCAAGCACTCTGCTAAGAAATGACCAATGGACTCTGTCATATGCTTTCTCTAGGTTCAGTTGCAGCATGATGCATTTTTGCTTCTTCTTCTCTGCCAGCTCTTTCCCTAATAGGGCTGCATATATGTTGTCCATTATGGATCTCCCCTTAATAAAGCCATGTTGTCTAGGGGAAATTACCTTTTGCAATAATGGAGTCATTCTCGTTGCCACAACTTTAGCTATGATTTTATACAAGACTATAAGCATGGTGATTGGCCTCCAATGTGAAAAACATTCGCAGGCCACCTGTTTAGGAATCAGTTTGATTAGCCCTTCCTTCACACTACTCTCCAATTGCTGATGCTTGAAGGCCTTATTCACAATGAAGGTGCTGGAACCTTGAGATATGACCAAAACTTGAGGAAAAACTCCACAGTAAGGCCATCCCAGCCAGGGGATTTATCCTTCCCCATTACTTTCAAAGCATTCAAGCATTCATCTTCCTGGATGTTCCTCTCAATCCATTTGGCTTGGTCTAGCTCCACTGCCTGAGGGATAACGTCTAGAAGCCAATTTTCAGCACGGAATCTTTCCGTGGACTCATCCTCCTTCAGGCTTAGAGTAACATGATTTCACATCTCATTAACATGATTTTTTAAAAGACTTTTTTTTCAAAGATAATTTCAGGCCAGATATGTACTTGTCCAAGTTTTTCCTACTCCATTGGTAAACCAAAAACCAGTTCCAATTGGAATGAAGTGGTTTCCTCACCATGATTTGTATCTATACAACTAGCTTGTAAGGGAATATTGTAGAGAGAATACTCCCAACCAGGACAATGACAAAGATCCTTGCCAAGTTGCGGATCCTCCTCTGAATCCCATAAAAGACCTCTGGGAGGTCTTTTAAGGCCCTTAAAAAGATGTAAGAAAGTGACGTATGTGCTCATTTGGAGGAAGTCTATCGATCTGTTAGGCTCCAATCTAGCTGCCTCTGATCCTGCTACTAGAAAAGCAGCAGATCATCTATAAAGAATCCATGGGACATCAAACATGTAGATGATGATATTGTCCTGAGCAGCCCATTTTGTAGATGACGACATTGTCCTCTGCTGTCTGCTGTTCTTAGGCTGAGCTTGGAACATTTAAAATCAATATACTTCATTTCTTAGATGGGAAAGCTTCTTTACGTATGCCCATTGCCTTCAAGTAGAACTCTATGTGACATTTCATTTGTTAGGACCTCATGGATCCTTCAGAGGTTCCAGGATATTCATTTTTGACTTAAAGAGTTCTATTGCCTACATGTCATGTCATTATTATTGTTTACCTGTGTATGGTCTGGTGATGATGATCATTGGATATTGTCTTTCTGGGGACCTGGTCAACAGTTATTTAAAATCATGGAATATGTACGGAATTGTACTGCCATATCTATGATGTGGTTTGGCAGTGATGATGGCTAGCTTTTGTTCAGTTGACCTGGGCTCAAATCCTGGCTTTGGATATTCTCTCTTTGGGGGACCAGGGCCGCTTTCTAGAAATAGAACCTTCTATTAGTGGGAAAAACGTTTGTAGAAGGTAAAGATCACACAATGACACTCCGAGGAGATGCAAAAAAGGGAGGCCCCCTCCTTGGCTCCTTGACTGGCCAACTTCAGAGGGAGGCTACATCAGGAGAGGAGGTGGTGTCAGAATACGTAGCGGAGATGATGACAAATCTGGGAACACAAGAGCAAACACAATGCAGAAAAACAGCACAAGAGAGAGAGAGAGAGAGAGAGATAGAGGCGTGTAACTCTGCGCTATATATACACAAGAAGATCCCGAATACAAGATACAAAGTGGCAAGGGGCTGTGGGGCCATTTTATATGGCCCCCAAACAACAGTCGGCCTGTTGTAGGACAGCCAACAGGACCTACATCTCCACGACCAGTATAAAAATACCCAGTCGGCCAGAAATGAACAGTTGGCCAGCAACATCAGGGTATCCACAACCTGTACCACAGTCGGCCAGCACCAGAACTGAAGTCGAGTACTGCAGGAATAGTCGGCCAAGATAAAGACATCCTGCCACCTCAGGGTTGCCACCCAAGCCATAGAAAAATGGGAAAAAATGTGGGAAAAAAATACGAGGAGTGAGAAAAAATGAGAAAAACACCTACAAGGGCAGGCACACCCACAACAAAGGCCCTGGTGTCTACATAAAAACAAGAGATGACTTCTAACACCCCCTCTCTGCTCCTGGCTGTGAAACCATTCATAGGGAGCTAGGGTGCCGCTTGAGCAAAGCCTGAGATAGCGACTTCGTGAAGAGGTCCACCGTACTCTTCTCCGTCGAACAGAACTCTAGCAAGATGTCATCAGCAACGATCTGTTCACGAACAAAGTGCCTTTGGATGACTGTGGGTTCCTCCAATGGAAGCCCAATCTTGCCATGCAACCTCTACAACCTTACCACCTCACAAGCAGCATCACAAGTAGTCCGGTGCTCTGCCTCTATCGATGACAAGGCAAAAGATGACTACCTCTTACTGCTCCGTAAAACTGCTCCTGGGCCTAAAGTAGATCTCCTCGTATCTGGATCTCCTCCCCAATCTGAGTCACTCCAACCGTGGAGTCGGACTCCATCCATCAATCCTCCTCCCGTGTAAAAGAGTCCATGATCCTTCGCATGCTGCAGAAACCACAAGATACGCAATCCTGCCTCCCAAAGAGTCATCTGCAACCATAAGCTCAACTGCCTCATCAGGAAGCACCCGTCCAATCTGAAATCCATCAACCAAAGCAATGAACCATTCTGCTTCTGAGTCAAAGAGGCATCACACTGCTCACAAGGATCAACACTTGTTACGGTGGAAAGCCAAGTCGTGGAAACCTGCTGAAGACCACGAAAGGCCTTTTGAAACCTGTCAACCACCCCTTCTGAATCCAAAACCACAAAGCCTGGAGAATCAACCTCCTTCTGCAAGTAATCAAGTGCCACCTGCCTAGCTTTCCAAGAGGTCCCCGTGGAAAGAACATCCTCATCTACATGAGTTTCTTTGTCCCGAATACTACGAGACATCAGAGCATAAGTTACTTGTTTAGTTTCCTCTGACTAACAAACACAAGAACCACCAACATCAGTACTGGAAAGTTCCTGCCAACTGCTGCCATCAAATGACAAGCTATCCACCATCTGGTCCCGGAAAGCCTGCACCTGCAACGTATCCACACTTAAGTGGCCATTACCAAACTGCCACTTATCACAAAACTGAGGACGTGGGAGAGAGAGTGCTGAAAGCTTGTAAACTCCATTCTCCACTCCGCCTTCCCATACTACCTGACCTGTTGCTTTGTCCTGGAGAGCAACAAAATACTCATCAAACTCCACCCGTGCGCTAGTCTTGCAAACCTGATGCACTGACAACAGATGAAAACCAAGTGACGGAACATACAATACCTAGGAGGAATGCTTCCCCGCTCTGCCATCGAGAACTATCTCCAACGTGCCCTCACTGTGAACTGGGATAGTGGATGTATCCCCAGTAAGAATGTGACCAGAATATCTACAGAGATCCTGTAAATCTAAACAAGAAGCATCACTGTCTAGAATCCACTCCCTAGTATCCGTTGCGGAGAGTCCTCCAACCTCCTCCCTGCCTGAAGAAAATGAACATCGGTGTCCATCACTTCCAAGTGCACAAAAGCCGGAGTCTTCATGATTACTGTTGAGGAATCTTCACCCTTCTCGGTCTTCCGCTTGGGACACTGCCTCCAATAAACAAGAAGCACCACTGTCCAGCAAATCAGCCCGCCTTCCTCTTGCTTCTCCTCTTCCCGAACAGTCCACCAATCAGCAACACAATAGTCCCTCTTTTGCTCACACAAATCCCAAGAACTATCAAGAGCCTAGGGCTCTGATACCATGTCAAAATATGCAACGGAGATGATGACCAAATTTGGGAACACAAGAGCAAACGCAATGCAGAAAACCAACACAAGAGAGAGAGAGAGAGAGAGAGAGAGAGAGATAGAGGCGTGTAACTCTGCTCTATATATACACAAGAAGATCCCGAATACAAGATACAAAGTGACAAGGGGTTGTGGGGCCATTTTATATGGCCCCCAAATAGCAGTCAGCCTACTATAGGACAGCCGACAGGACCTACATCTCCACAACCAGTATAAACATACCCAGTCGGCCAGAAATGAACAATCGGCCAGCAACATTAGGGTGTTGACGACGTGTACCACAATCGGCAGCATCAAAATTGAAGTCGGGTACTGCAGGTACAGTCAGCCAAGATAAAGACATCCTGCCACCTCAGGGCTGCCACCCAAGCCACAAAAAAAAAGGTGGGACAAAATACGGGGAGTGAGGAAAAATGAGAACAACACCTACAAGGGCGGGCACACCCACAACAAAGGCCATGGTGTCTACATAAAGACAGGAGATGACTTCTAACAGAAGGGGGACATGCCTCTCTGTGGGCAAAACAAAAGGTGCCACTGTCCTCACCAGTGGAAAAGAGGCCTGGGGAGTGGTTGTGGTGAACAGCACCAGCTGTGTAGTGAAAGGTCCGGAGGTGGATCAGAATGTCTAGGGGAAAAGTTTGTGGGTTATACTGGAGTCCCCCTCAAACAGAAAGTATTGGCGCAGAGACGCTCCAAGTGGGAGCAAATGTGCGTCTTCAACCGCTTTGCTCGATTTTTTATGATCGCAGGATGATCGTTCTTGCAATGTAGGTACCTGAAGGTCCCCTGCTTTGTTGCAAAACTAATGTGGAAGAAGACGAAGAGGTGAGTCATTGGGTTCTCTGTAGCTATAGAACATTCATGCTCAAGCCTTATTGCTGGCAAGGCCTGGATGATGGCCTCCGTGAGGCAAAGGTCTGCAACAAACTTGAAACCTGACAGGTCTTGTCGGGTTTGGAGCTGCCGAAATCGATTCAACCTGTCGCTCATCTTGACTTGGGGAGCCAGGGGGACTTGAAGTATAAGAACCATCTTATCACTAATCTAGAACTAAAGGTTGGAGTAAAACAAGTAATAACTTTTGTTTCAAAGGAAAAGAAAAGGCACAAGAACCCATCTAAAGTGTAAAACAGGTAATAACTTTAAATACTTGCTTCAAGGGAAAGGAAAATATAGCAAAATCACACAAACCCATCACTCCAAGTCATTTAGAAGCAAAAAATGAAAAAGATTTTCCCACATGAAAAACATTGGTTTTTCACGTGAAAAGTAGGGTGTTTTTCACGCCCTAAAAATCAAAAGAGAAAAGTTATTATGCACACCTCACTAACAATATCTAACAACACCACAATTATCCAAACTTAGAAAATAAAAAACTCAAAGGTTTTCATGTTGTGAAAAAATAATGTTTTTTCATGATGTGAACAACTTCTCTAAATTTTCATGTCTTCTTGCATATATCTTTTTGACTCCTTTGTGTGATACTAATTACATTCTCTAAAGGCATAAAAGGAAACAAGCCTCATTAATTCATTTGTGTGTGAATTGCATTGTCTAAACATCATAGATAAGGATAAGACATAAAGGGAACAAAACTCCTAAGTTTTTCACACAATGAAAAACTTTCATGATCATGAAAATACCACATTCCAATAGCACATCACACCTTGACACATGTTGATAAATTCAAAAGGCATCTACCATGCATTTAACCTAAGCTGCCCTGTTTGAATCATTATAATAACTAAATCAAGCTTGTGGGTTCTTCTTCTTCATTTTCATTTGCTTGCTTCTTTCTCATTGTGCGTGCCATAGCTATTTACAATCTCTTCCTTGTCATAGCTCTCGCTTACTTTAGCCCCTATCACCCATACAGAGTCAAAGCTTCTCATCATCATTATTATTAGAAATAGAGTTGCATAAATGCACACACACATGCGTGCGCAGAGAAGGTCAAGGGAGCACACAATGAGATGATAGATAGATAATGAATGTGTGTAGTACAAAAATGATAAGTATATCCTAAGATGGGTGTATACTAGCACAAGGGAAAAAACCTCCTAACGAGAAAAAAAGTGTCCCGGTTGGTTCTAGTGTGTTCACATACATCACTACCAAATATGGCTACAAATCTTCCTTGGAGTGATATGTGAACAAGGGGTGACCTGGCATTAGAAGTACAAAGGTGTGCCACGTTGTTTGGACTGTGATAGGGAGCCCAGACTAGTTCCCAAAGGGAAGTAAGTTTAAAGCTTTGCGAAAAGCTTCAAACTTCTCTCGTGGGAGAGTCTTCGTGAACAAATCTGCAAGTTATCATGTATTGGCACATAAGCCAAGCTGATTTTTCTTGTAGAGCATCTCTCCCTGACATAATGATAGTGCACCTTAGTGTGCTTTGTGCAAACATGAAAAACTGGATTGCTCACAATTGCCATAGCTCTTTGACTATTAGCGAAGATGGTAGTGGTTGGGGACTTGCCAATACCCAAATCAGCAAACACACTCAATTGTAGTTGTAAATGTCAGCTTCACAGCTAGAAGTAGCCATAGTGGGTCATGATATACATGAATCACCAAGGTGAAAGCAAAAACCACTCATAGACACTTGTGTGTCATAACATCTAGTCCAGTCTGAGTGTGTAAATGCATGCAATTGTGATTTATCTCCCTTGGGTTAAAATAACCTAAAGTCCTTAGTGCCCTTTAGGTAGTAGAACACCCATTTGACAGACTGCCAATGATTTGTGCTTGTGCTATGCATAAATTTGCTCAATATTGAGACCACATATTGAATATCAAGCCTGGTGTTGCACAAAAAGATAAGGCATCCAACAGGTTCTTAATACAAGCCAACATCAAAAGGATCACTTGTATCTTCAAGACTTAGTTGTAAACCTGGCTTCATAGGTGTAGCCACAGGTTTACAGTCTTCAAGATTGAACCTCTTCAACAATGCATCTATGTATTTTCTCCGCAACATAACAATGCTATCATTATGCTATCAAAACTTAATGTCCAAATAATGGAGCAAGAGTCCAAGGTTTGTTTTAACGTATAACACAATAACCGATAAAGCATCCTTATTTCTCATATAGAGGGTATGTCAGTTGGGCACTACAAAAACCCTGTGCAATCAAGTATGCATGTATCTTTTCGTACCATGCTGTGGGAGCCTGCTTAAGACTATTTGATTCCTGAATTTTCTAAACAAAACCACGAGGTTGAGATACATAAACCTCCTCATGCAAATCTCAATTTAAGAAAGAAGTTTTGATATCCAACTGACATACATTCCAACCTTTATGTATTGCTGATGCAATGATACTCCGTATGGTAGTCATACGACATGTGGGTGCAAAGGTATCACCATAGTCATCTCTGGTGCATAACCCTTGTTGGAATTAGGGTTGCAGGAATGCACACACAACTTCAAGAAGATGAGGAAGCTTGAGCACAACACAGTAGTGTATTATGAGTGCCAAAAATGAAAGATAACAAGCCCTAGAAGATAATGGGCGTATATACAATGCACGGGGGAAAAAACCTCCTAGTGAGGGAAAAAGTGCCCCGGCGGTCCTAAGTGTGTTCACACACATCACTACTATAATATGGTAACAAATCCCCCCTGGAGTGATGCGGTGAACAAGAGCTAGCACTCATGTATAGGGAAGTGTCTAGCTATGTGGACGAATCCACAAAAGGGAGTAAGCCCAAAGCTTTGCGAAAAGCTTCGAACTTCTCACGAGGCAGAGCCTTTGTGAAAAGGTCTGCAAGGTTATCCTGTGTTGGCACATAAGCCAAACTGATCTCTCCTGCAGAGAGTCTCTCCCTGACATAATGGTAGTGCACCTCAATGTGCTTCGTACGAGCATGGAACACTGGGTTCCGCGCAACTGCCAATGCGCTCTGACTGTCAGTGAAGATGGTGGTGGCAGATGGCTGCCCAACACCCAAATCAGCCATAAGGCGTCTGAGCCACACACACTCAACCGTAGCTGTGAAAGCTGCCCTGTACTCAGCTTCACAACTAGAAGTGGCCACAGTAGGCTGCTTCTTGCTCAACCATGATATGCATGAGCTTCCAAGCATGAAGCAAAAACCACTCGTGGACACGCGTGTGTCATAACAACCAGCCCAGTCAGAATCTGAAAAAGCATGTAAATCTGGCGGCAATGATTCCCCCTTGGGATAAAACAACCCAAGATGCCGAGTACCACTCAAATAGCGAAAGATACGCTTCACTGCCTGCCAATGCTTAATGCCTGGGCTATGCATAAATCTGCTCACCTGTGAGACTGCAAACTGAATGTCTGGCCTCGTAATGCATACATAAATGAGGCAACCAACAGCTGTCTGATAGAGTGTGACATCAAAGTGATCTCCAGCATCATGAAGACTCAACTTCAAACCTGTCTCCATTGGAGTAGCAATAGGCTTGCAGTCTTCAAGGCCAAATCTCCGCAACAATGTTTCAATATACTTTGTCTGACACAAAGCAATACCTCCATCACACTGCTTAAATTGTATCCCCAAATAATGATGCAAATGCCCCAAATCTGACATCTCAAAAGAGGCATTCAAATCAGCCTTAAAATCAGCAATATGACTCTCATTTGGTCCTGTGAGCAGCATGTCATCGACATAGAGAGCAATGATTAGATGTACACCATCCACACGTTTAGCATACAAAGTGCTTTCTGTTGGACTATTCTGAAACCCATGTGCAGTCAAATATGCATGTATTTTTTCATACCAAGCTCGTGGAGCTTGCTTTAAACCATATAAAGCCTTTTTTAACCTGCACACTTTGTTTTCCTGCCCTCTTTGAACAAAACCACGAGGCTGCGATACATACACCTCCTCATGCAAATCTCCATTTAAGAACGCAGTCTTTATGTCCAGCTGATGTACATTCCAACCATTATGAGCTGCTAATGCACAGATGCTACGAACAATGGTCATACGACATGTGGGAGCAAAAGTCTCATCAAAATCAATGCCCTTCTCTTGAGCATAACCTTTTGCAACAAGCCTAGCCTTATGGCGATCCACTGTGCCATCAGGCTTACGCTTCAATTTGTATACCCACTTAGTGCCAATGGCCTTCTTGCCAGGGGGCAAGTCACATAAAGACCATGTACCATTCTTCATAATAGCATCGTATTCTGCTTGCATAGCAGCCATCCAATTTTCTGAACTTTGTGCCTCATCAAATGAAACAGGCTCACTTTCATCGCACATACTAGAAACAGCCAATGCATAACAATCTGACGTATAAGAGGCACCATGAGAGCCAGAACGAGTGCGACTAGACAAAGGGGCATCCAACTTGCTGTCACGCAAAGTCTGCACCAGCCATCTAGGCATATTCCTAGAGCCCTCAATCTCTTGTCTCTCATCCTCAAGTGCATCATGCACATCTGCATCAGATATAGGCTGATCTGTGCCATCATTTAAAACCTGCATAGGCTGAAAAACTGCCTCATGAGGTATTGCACTTGACTGTGCACCACTGAAAAGAGGCAACAATGTATCATAGACATCACGTGAGCTGATATCTGTCTCCTTAGTACATGAAACCAAGGGCTGAACTGCATCTTCCACAAATACAACATCACGGCTAACCAAAATGCGCTTTGTTTGTGGATGATACAAACGATAGCCTTTGCTCTCAGCACTATATCCAACAAAAATACATTTGACAGCTTTGTCATCCAATTTTCTGCGATGTTGCACAGGCACTAATGCATATGCCAGGCAACCAAAAACACGTAAATGGCCAACAGATGGCTTGCGGCCATGCCAAGCCTCATATGGAGTGACAACCTGTAATGCTTTGGTGGGACACCTGTTTAGTACATAAGTGGCACACATGACAGCCTCAAGCCAAAAACCATGTGGTAGACTTTGACTCTTAACCATACATCTTGCCATTTCCATGAGAGACCTGTTTTTTCTCTCAGCCACACCATTTTGCTGTGGTGTATACGGCACTGTACATTGGTGTTTTATCCCACGCTCAGCCAGAAATGCATTAAATTCTGAAGACATATACTCCCCCCCTCGATCTGAACGGAGGGTGCCCATCTTACTTTCTGACACATTTTCAGCCATAACCAAAAACTGTTTGAAGCACAAAAACACTTCGGACTTTGCCTTCAAAGGATATACCCATGCATGCCTGGTAAAATCATCAATGAAAGTCACGAAGTAAAGGTAGTTTCCAAATGATGGAGTTTGCATGGGACCACAAACATCACTGTGAACAAGCTGCAATTTGCGTTCAGCTCTCACTGATCCATCTTTGGGAAAGGAAGCACGCTGCATTTTACCCAATATGCAGCCCTCACATACATGCTTGACAGGTGCCACAAGCTTAGGCAAAGAAGACACCATTTCAGATTTCTGCAGGCGCAGCAAACTTGCAAAATTCAGATGACCAAAACGTGCATGCCACAGTTTTGCATTTGAAATAGCCTGCGTATCCATAATAGCACATGCTGAATCCTCTACACATTTGCCATCCATATTGAGCTTATACAGCCCTCGACATAGTGAACCAGATGCTACAATGATGTCACCACAAGAGAGATCATGAACAGTACATCTGTCATCCACAAATTTTACAACCAAACCTGTTTTGGCAAATGCGGAGACTGACAGCAGATTCTTTTTGATCCCTGGCACATACAATGCATCAAAAAGTGTAAAGGTGTTGCCATTTGCAACATTCAGCACAATCTGTCCAACTCCTTCAACGGGATAAGAGGAGTTATTGGCACAAGTGACAGTATTCCCTGTGGGAGCAGACTCAAGGAAAGTGAATAAACTGCGCTGCGAGGTGATATGCTTAGTGGCACCACTGTCAAAGTACCATACATCTGAATCTACTGCAGACATACATGTGTCATGCAAAGATGGGTCATAACTGCACTGCGCATTGAATGCCCATTCTGTATCTAGCACAACATTAGCAGATTCATTGTTAGAAGGAGAGGCATCTGCAACAGCCATACCAGCCTCTTTCTTCTTAGCCTCTTTCGCAGCCAGCTTAGGACACGCTTTGATGACATGATCATTTCCCTTACAGTACTTGCAAAATGTCTTCTGTTTGTCACCCTTCTTCTCATCTTTGTCTTCCTTCTTTGGTTGCGCAGCATTTGCAGATTTCTGCTTACTAGAAGAAAAGCCAGCTTTACCTTTCCCGCTTCTCTGACTAGCAACGAAAGCTTGATCTGCGACACGCATATTATTCCTGTTTTGCCTTGACTGGTCTTCTTGCAGCAAAACAGAAACTAACTCCTCAAATGATAAGGCATTGGGATTGCCTTTCATCATCAAGCGAAGAGTGGAAGCAAAACCCTGATAAGAATCTGGTAGACCATTCAAAACAGTCTGCACAAGTGAACTGTCTGACAGGATTTCATCTGCAGAAATGAGCTGCTCTTTGAAATCCTTGATCTTTGTCAAAAAGCTATCCATAGAATCACCTTCGTTCATATGCTCACTCTCCAACTGTTTTCGGAGGTAAGCAACACGAGCCTCATTTCTTGCCTGATACAATGTGGCAAGTACATCCCAAGCATCCTTAGAAGTCCTGCAGGAGCGAATATGTGGGATAATGGTACGTTTGACAGACAGCGCAATCAAGGCATGAGCCTGCGCATCTCTACCATCCCAACGAATCTGCTCTGCTGAAAGTGGTGGTTCTCGAACAGCTGCTACAGCACTTGTGCCTGCACCATCATCAACAGTACCTGTTTCTGATGTGTTTGCAGCATTCCCAGCCACAATAGGACGTGCATCAATACCCTGCACAATGTTCCATAACCCCTTTGCTACCAATACATGTCGCATCATATATGCCCACAATGGATAGTTGGTGCCATCCAACTTATCCTCAGCAGCCAACATGCGGAATACATCATTGTTGTCAGCCATGGCCAATGACTGTAGTACTAGATGTAAATGCTGTCTGTAAGAGGTAAACCTGTATAAAATCGACCTGTGCTATGTAGCACAGCCCAAAACAGACGAATGGGCACCTGTCCTGCAGATTTTAATCTTGACAGAAAATCTGCACAGTAGGACGATTTTGCCTGCGCAGTACTTGGAATGCAAAAACGGAGGGCGAAATGACCTCAGATCAAAATTCTGAAATGACCGAGCCCTACGGGCTCGCCCACGGCATATACTAACCTGCAGTCGCTCGTGAAACCTCGTCGCAATCGGAGGAGATGAAGCGGCAGGTGCCGATGATGCTGCCCGGGAGGAGGAAGCCTGCTCTGATACCAATTGTTGGAATTAGGGTTGCAGGAATGCACACACAACTTCAAGAAGATGAGGAAGCTTGAGCACAACACAGTAGTGTATTATGAGTGCCAAAAATGAAAGATAACAAGCCCTAGAAGATAATGGGCGTATATACAATGCACGGGGGAAAAAACCTCCTAGTGAGGGAAAAAGTGCCCCGGCGGTCCTAAGTGTGTTCACACACATCACTACTATAATATGGTAACAACCCTTTGCAACAATCCTAGCTTTATATCGCTCAACACTACCATCCGCTCTATGTTTGAGCTTGTAAACCCATTTCGTACCAATGGCCTTCTTGCCAAGAGGCAAGTCTATCAAATCCCATGTATTATTTTTGCGTATCAAATCATACTCAAATTACATATCACTCATCTAATTTTTAGATTCCTTTGCTTCATCAAACGAGACAGGTTCCTCTTCATTACATAAATTTGGCAATAAGAGCATGACCCGTGTCAACATGAGATGCGTGATGAGAACCTACATGTGTGTTTTGCTAGGCAAAGAAGTGGCAGATCTGTTGTCACATAGTGTTTGCACTAGCCATTTCGGCATACTTTTTGAGTCCTATTTTTCCTTCTTTCCTCATCAACTGCATCATCCACATTTGCCTTATCAATACGTTGATGTGGGCTAAAAAAATGGTGATTTGTAGTCTTTGTGAGTTGATTTTTTTGTATTTCTTTGATTGCCCAAATACTCTACATCAATGTGTCTTGCATTGAACAATGAAAGAAGAGGGTTGAATATGTCCTGTGAACATACATTTTGTTGTTTTTTACTTGAAAGCAAGGGTTGAATTGCATCTTTCACAAATACATCTCTACTCACAGAAATCCGCTGGTAGTAGAAGGATGAGAAAGATAATAACCTTTACTTTTCGAGTTATACCCCACAAAAATACATTTAACAGCCTTATCATTAAGTTTGCTGCGAATTTGCTCAAGCAAAAGTGTATAAGCAAGACAATAAAAAATGTGTAAGGGAGCCACAAAGGGCTTTTTTCCATTCCAAGCTTTAAAATGCGTGATTGTATGCAAAGCCTTTGTAGGACATCTATTCAAAATATATGGTGTACACTTAACTGCTTCTAGCCAAAAACCATGAGGTAACTCCTCACTTCTGACCATACAACGTGCCATCTCCATGAGAGACCTATTTTGACATTCAGCCACACCGTTTTGCTGAGATGTATAGGGCAGAGTACATTGATGTTTTATTCCATGATCAACCATGTATACATGAAACTCCTTAGACATATACCTCCCCTCCCCCCGCGAGCAGTACGCAGGGTACCAATCTTACATGCAGAAGCATTTTCAACCATAGCAGCAAAGTGCAAAACCTTCATAAATAGGACCACATACATCACTGTGTATAAGCTGTAATTTTTGAAAAACTCTAGTTGAACCACCTTTGGGAAATGATGCCCATTGCATTTTTCCAAGAATACAATCCTCACAAATATGTTTGATAGGGGCTTCAAGCAGTGGTAACTTAGATACCATGTCATTCTTATGCAAATGCAGCAAACTGTCAAAGTGACCAAAGCGTGCATGCCATAGCTTCACATCACCCATTGCTGTAGTAGAAACTGTACATACAGCATGCCTTTGTCTTTTATATACATCTAGCATGTAAAGGCCATGAGACAAAGTACTAGAAGCAACAATTGCGATCATGAACAATACATCTATCATCCACAAATTGAACCACTAAGCCAGCCTCAGCAAATGGAGAAGACAAATAATAAGTTCTTTTTGATCCCTAGTACATATAATACATTTGAAAGCATGATCGTTCCACCATTTGTAGTAGTGAGAATAATTTTACCAACTCCTTTTACATGATATGAGAAGTTGTTTGCACATATTACAGTGTTTCTCTATGGAGTAGATTCAAGTGATGAGAACAAACTACGATGAGAAATAATGAACTTACTAGCACCACTATCAAAATACCAAACATGTAAATCTACCACGCATATATCCTTATGTGAAGGGTCATGACTACATTGCATAATGAAAGCCTAATCATCATGTGCATAGTTTGTAGATTCTTTGTTTTATTTGATGTCTTTTCTTTTTCTTTTTCTTGAAGTCTTTCTTCTTGTATCCAATTTCTTTATATAATACCTTACTTGATGTCTTTGTTTTTTTTGCTTCAAGTATTCCTTTTTTCATGCAATTTCTTTGTATAACACCCTACTTAATGTCTTTGTTTTTCTTGCTTGAAGTATTCCTTCTTGCATGCAATGTCTTTGTATAATACCTTACTTAACGTCTTTGTTTTTATTTTTCTTGAAGTCTTTCTTCTTGCATGTAACTTCTCTACATAATACCTTATGCTACAGATGCTATCAAGGCATACTCCAATCAATAAAACATAGGAAACCCTAATTTTTGAAATCCCTACCTTGCATGACCTCTCATCATTATTCTTCTTTGTCCATCATCCATATTATAAAAATAAAAACCCTATAATCTTCTAAAAGAATCTAAAATACAAGGAAAAATGATAAGCCCATGCACCTGAAAAACCAGTTTGGTTTTTCACATCATGAAAAGTGTCGCATAATTGACAAGATAGAGCTCTAATTGACCATCTCAATTAATAAGTCCCATGTAAAGATGTAGAGATGGAAAGATGTCGCAGTGGAAAAACTAAGTGTTTTTCATGCCTAGTTTAAAACTAGTTTTTCATGCCAAAATTAGGCTAAAGGAAAGTAGCGAGAGACCATATTTTATTATCTTTACTCATGTATGCGGGTAGACACCTTAGGCAATGATAATATAACATCATGCCTCTATCACTAGGGCCTTATGTCGAATTATAGTTGATCAGCATCATATCCATCATATCTCTCTTTAGGTTGATCTATTAGGACCACGATCAATTTCAGAAATTGGACACTGGAAACAATGGCAGGGTCTGGGACGTGGCGCCATGCAAGTATCCAAGTTAGAAATTGCTTCCTTTGTTGTCCATTTGACCAGAATGTGCCCTCTCCAGCCAGGGGCAATAACTCTTCTAATTCTGGCTTTGGTGCTCGAAGAGGGTATGGCACATATGGCTGCTTCGTTGGAGTAACATCAGAATATGCCTCTGGCAAGATCCACCAAGTAGTTCAAAAGGTGTTATTTGCATTAACACTTTGAACATTAACTTTGGCTTGAGTAGAGGATTCCCTGCTTTGATTAATCCCTTGTATTCTGCAAACAGACAAAGACTCAAGAATAGTATTATTAGTAAATGGCTCAAGAGTATCTTTGGGTAGAGTGTGACTAACCTCTTGAGTTGGCCGTGGTGGAGATGAGTCAGGTGCCGGCAACTCCTCGGGGGCGAGAGTGTTAGTGGGAAAATCTAAGGGATGAGCAAGAAGTCTAGAAAATATACAATCAGCCTGAGATTTGTCAGTAGGAGGAGCACTTGGGTATGGATTAAGTAATTTACTTGTGACATTTGAAAATACAGGGTAAGTTGGATTAGATGAGAAACTTGATGTTTCCTCTTGATCCTCTCCGGAACTAGGGGGTGGGTGGCTGGGTTTGTTTAGCTTCATAAATTCTTGTAGCTCAATGATATCCTCCGGAGATATTTTAAGATATTCAATATGTATATTATCAAAATTATAAAGTATGGTAGTCAACATGGCTTCTAGATGTTTGTGTATATTCGGATATGGTTTAACAATCCCAAAAGGATGATCTAGTGTAGACTCATAGAGATTTAAATGTTGGTGGGTATTATATACTTCTAACCACCCATGACTTATGATCCACCGATAACTGCGAGCTACAACCTCGTAATTGGCCGGTGTATTAGGAATATCATTTGGAACAAATAGGTCTAATTTATCGACACTGTTGTCTAGGATGTCTAAGTTTTGTAACACCTAACACCAACTATGAAGGTTGAGCACAATGGGGTGTAATGGATAGAAGAAAATATCCTTTGGATCAGTCAATACTAGGTCCCCCTGAAAAATCCCCATGATTATAGTAGGGTCAGCATCACGCTCTGTATTTTGTTTAATAAGTGTTAATTCTCCTAGGCCCAAATCATCAAACAGATTGATTTCATATTGTAGTAAAGAGAGCGTTAGTGTAGACAAAAAGAGAGTCAAAGTTTGAGGAGGGGCCAAGGAGTTACTGGCAACAAATCTATTTCCAAGGTTCACTCAAGAAGTAGTGGCAACTCGTCGGTAGGTTCTTGTCTTTGGTTGTGTTCTCGGATTGCCAGTTGGTGCTCCAATTCATTACTTTCAAGTGTTTGATACCTCACTTCTTGCTCCTTAGCAACCTTTAATCTTTTTAAGATTATATCTCTGTGTGTTGCTTCTGCTGCTGTTAAATGCTCTTGGAGTGTTTGAACTTGGTTGGTGGCATCTTGGACCTGCTACCATAGTGTTATATTTCTGTCATAAAGCATATGAGTGGTCAGAGATGGCATCGACACACCCTCTGCTCTTGTTCCCAAAGAGAAGCACTTGTTCCCACCGCTCCTTCCAATCCAGAGTGTGGCAACTGTAAGAGACCATCCAGGCCTTCCATAGTCTATTGAAGGAAAGACTTCTTTGTAATCTCCTCTACATCATCCAAACGTTGTCGTTTGTTGGGGCTTGGTGTCTCCTCAATTCTCTTTCGTTTGCCTATATCCAATCGTTATTTTGGGAGTTCTCCTTGTAATGATGTTGCTTCCTCTAGGCTTTGGTGTTCTTCTTCTGCTGGCAATTTTTCCTGTTGAGTGGCTATCTCTATATCAACTCAATGGCGGAAGAAGGTGTATCTGATATGGTTGAATTTCGAAGAGGGGAAAGGTTTTTGAAAATTAATTATGATGGGCTTAGAGGTGGGGTTTGTTGATGTGTCTCTGCTGCCGTCCCCATTGGAGGTGCCGATAAACTAAAACTTGTTGCTTCCCGTTGCCTCAGTACTTTCTGGTAAGATGCTATCTCCTAGGCCTTTGGTCTTTGTGTTTCCTCTGCAACATCACGCATCATTCCCTTCATCTTCTTTTCAATTTTCTTCTTTCTACCTTTCTTGAGCTCCTTCATGATTTCCTTTGTCAACTGTGAAAGTGCAAGGTGTGAAAACCGTGAAACTATTTTTCCGTGAGATAGGTTAAAGCCATGAAAGTGTAGGGTGTAGATCCATGAAACAGTTAGTGTATATACCCTGTTTGAGAGTTAATTGGTGAGTGTAGTTTTAGGTTGTGTTTAGGGCAAAGGAACAAAACAGTCATATGCAGTAATTAGATTTTGTGAAAATGTAGAACCATGAGAGTGCAGAGTGTGAGTTACAAACGTGATTGCGGGGTTTTGTGAAATGATGAGAATGTAGGTTTATGCAGGTAAGGAAAGCAATCAAACACACTCATGCAATTAAATAAATTCATGTACTTGTATGACTTTCCTATCATACAGTTTCGAAAGAACCGAAAAAATGGAAAGAAAACACGAAGGCAAGGCACAAGCTCCCACCTTAACTCGGATATGTCGATTGCGCAGGTAGATGATTAGTTGAAAATCAAAGGCGTGGAGATGCAAGCTCGGGGATTGCACCTGATGCAAAATGACGAACGCAGAATGCACAAAAAAGGAAAGAATTTGATTTTATGGCGCGGCTGTCGGACTGGGCGGGTGCCTTAATGAAGTATGCCATGTGGCCTCCCATGATTGGTCAAAGACAAAATGATCACTTCATTGCGTGAACTATTTGGAGCCAATTTACGACATAAACTATTTGGAACCAGTTCATGACATGAACTATTTTGTATAGAGTGCAAGCAAGGTTGATACCCTACTTTCCTTTCATGCTCAAACACTCAATTATGTAATCAAAAGTTGGTTGAATGATGTGAATGATCATTTTTTTTTCATTTTAACCCGTTTTTACCTTGTATCCACTTTTGAGTAATGGATACGCTTGTACTTCCTTTTGTTTATTGCCATGGGAACCAAGGTGGTACTTTGGCACTTCGGGGCATTTGTTGTTGTAATGTTTTTAACTCTGTGTGAATGCTTGATCTTTTCCTCCATCCAACTAAAGAGTGCTTCTACTAAATCTTGTTGATTGGGATTTGTATCTGTGTCCATTTGTTGCACCTTTTCTTTTTTCTTCTCAATAACATTACCCAGCTCCTCTATTGTGGTGGGTATAAGTGGCGGGTTTGCTATCTTTAGTTCATCCTGTTGAATTGGCTTCTTTCTCCACACCAATTTTTATGCATTCCTAGCATTTTTTTAGCCGGGATTTTTCTTTGGTTGCTCTTACTGTCCCTTTCTTTGTTTCTAAAGGTATTTGCAAACGATGGGCTTTGGGTGGGATTTGGGTGCCCATATTGTTGTATTGCCCTGGTAATAGCCTTGTGCCGCTAGAGCATTTCCTTTCGAATCCATTGCTTAACGAGTACCTTGTGGAGTGCGGCTTCGTTTGGAATATTGCGCGGCTAACATTTAAAGGCCATCTCTATCCCTTGTCAGTAATTTGAACTTTTTTTCCTGATTCCTTAATCACTCCCTTCGCATCATTGTATAGTTGGTTTCCAAGTTGATCCTTAGGCACCCACTGCTAAGTACTTGGTGACTTTGGTTGTTTTTTGCATATGGATTGTGGGGTTGATGTCTTCTCTAGTACGTGAGCTATTGTTACCGTCCTTGGTGTTTCCATACCATCAATCATAGCTTACTTCCCTTTGTTTATTGGGCTCCATAAGGGCACAGTAATGACATTGTTGCCTTCATCTAGTTGTGCCATTCTCTTTTCCCACTGGATATTACACTTACTGGTTGCAAATCCAAGATCATCCTAGGATCATTTCTTCTTCCATAGATCCTGTAGGCATAACAAACACCTTTCCAACCAAGGGATTATTTCTGATGGAAACATTAACACTTAGAGATCCCTCGGCTTTCGTAGTTGACAAGTGCACACTTCGTACTTGTGCATTGGTGGCCTCAAGGTGTGGTTTGTCTAGAGCTACCCATGTCTCATAAGAGATCAGATTATGACTTGATCTCGTATCTATTAATGCAATGCTCGTCATATGACTTTTAGTCATAGAGACTTTCACCCTGAGTCATGCTGGCTCAATGTCCAGTTCATCCTCATCAAAGAGGGTTAGTGAAGCCATGTTCACATGCAATACTCTCTTTTGGAGTATCTGTTTGGCCTTGGCCTCTCTTGCCTTAGCTTCTTCCTGAGCTTGTTTAATTTTTTCTTTTGTTAGCTCCTTCCGTTGACTTAAAAGGTGCTCTTGCACGAGCATCTCTTGGGTCAGTGGTCCAAATTATTTTTTAAGCTTGCTTCCATTGATGTAACCCTCCATTTGTACGCCCTCAATTGTTTCAATTCTAATCAACCCTTAAGGTGTGATTTCAGACACTCGAAAAGGTCCTAATCCTCTGTACTTGAGTTTCTTTTTTCTGGTGCTTCCTACACCATACATGAGGACAAGGTCCCCCATTTCTAGTCCCTTTTGTTTCAAGTTATTATCAAACCAATGTTTTCTTCGTAACTTTTGTTGAAATATACAAGTGAAAAGGGTGTGTGTGGGAACAAGCTCTTGGATAGAGGCTGTAAAAGAGGAGATGTAATTGTGAAAGAACCTGTGAAAAGGTTAGGAGAATCTACTGGGAGAGAATAATGGGTAGCATGAGGGAATTTAGGAGTGTGGAGTTATTCTGGGAGATAATCAGGGAAAAGAGAAGAGGTGGAGAGAATCAGGCAAGAGGTGGAGATATTTAGGGAGGTGAATCATGGAGAAATCAATGGGATTAGATGCTTGATGTAAACTCTATAAATTGAGGCATAGCCCTAATGAGAATTTGCTGGTTTTTGAGTATCCATGCCTACATTAATCTATCTGCTAATTATTTACTAATTACGTCTTAATCATTTCTTAATTACTTTGTTAATCATGTTGATTCTAGTGTATGATCCACCATAGCTCATCATTATGCTCAAATTTCAACATGGTATCAGAGCCATGCCTAGAATCAACCAGATTTATGAGCCCATTAGTGAATTAATTAGGATTAGTAAAATAATTAGCAAAAAATCAATTTTTTAGTAAGCTTTCACTTCTCCCCTTCACCCCCAGCCAGTGGAGGACTCCATTCTCCTTGCACACATAACATTAGGCTAAGCCCTCTTAGGTACTCATAGTAGACTCATAGGGCTACACACATCTCAAATCTTGTGGGCTAATTCAGCGCAGAACGCCGGCGGGAGCTCGATTTGCAGGCTACGTTTTTCTGAGATGTTTTGGTGATTTCTACTTCCACAGATCAAAGGTCTCTAATTCCTCTTAGCCCAAGGGGTAATCAAGCATGCTCTACAAGCTGGTGAAGACAGAAATCAATTTCATCAAGTCTACAAAGAGATCCAAGCTCTTCATCAAATCTGCAGGTGACTTTGGTAAAACAGAGATTAAGCTTTCATTATTTGATCAAATCTTGTGTTTCTTGGCTTAATCCTCTACTAGACTCATTGCTATTGATGCCTTTGAAAGCATTTGAGCTCATTTGAAGTGGAAGGCACCAGATCTGGGCTCCCCGCATACTCTGTTTTTTGCACACAAAATAGAGCATTAATTTGCTAATCAGTAATTAATCAGTGCTAATCACTGTATTTTGGTGCAATTGAGGGTTCAAATTAACCATTAGGTATCTGATACAGATCCCTATAACTTCAGATTGCAAATCGGAGTTGGTTTGATACTCCAACCATCCCGTACAAATTGGTTACCCTTAATTTAGTGTAATTTTTGGAAAATTGTGCTGATAAAATTTGTGAAAATCATCATTTTGCATTTAACCCTTGGTTAATGCCTGTAAATCTCATTCAAATACAAGATTATTCACAGCCAGAGTTGCATTTGGAATGTGCATGAGAATGAATGCTATACGCATTATGTATTGGGCACATTTTATCAGTGTAAAAATGGGAACAGACACTGCCCTTGTCCAGATTAAGGCAAGAGGTAAGACCTCCCGCATAAATTTGGGTTTGCATTGCATAATGACAAAAGATAAACATAAAAAGCCCAAAGGAACTATCAGCAAAATATTGAAACATGTTGCTCACATGGAGCAAAATGACCTGACGGACGAGCTCATGGCCCCAGCCATGAAAGAAGAAGAATATCTCTTCCCAAGAAGAGGATCCACACCAAGAAGAAAAGCTGAAGGAAGACATGGACACGAGAAGAGAAGCTGCCACAAGAAGAGAAGCTGCCCCAAGAAGACTGAAAGAAGAGACGGACGCGTGGAGAGATGCTGCCACGACAAGAAGACTGAAGAAAAGAGAAGATGTGAGGCTCCAAAGAGTGAGGAGCCATGTGAAAATCTCTGAGAGAGAGAGAGAGAGAGAGACCCCACAACCCAATGTAACCTGCCCCAATAAAGTAAAACCACCTCTGAGCCACCGATGATGTAGGCCACGTGGTAGATGTATGTGTGAGCACTTTAGTCAAGGTCGCGGGCACTTATAGTAGCCTTGGACACATAGAGAGAGAGAGTGTCAAGGACTATGGAGTTTAGGGACTTGAGGCACTGGTCGCGGGCTATCAAGTAAGAGGGAAACTTGATACAGGGTCCAGGTGTGTTAGGATTATTCACTTGAGGGGAGGTGTTGAAATATACAAGTGAAAAGGGTGTGTGTGGGAACAAGCTCTTGGATAGAGGCTGTAAAAGAGGAGATGTAATTGTGAAAGAACCTGTGAAAAGGTTAGGAGAATCTACTGGGAGAGAATAATGGGTAGCATGAGGGAATTTAGGAGTGTGGAGTTATTCTGGGAGATAATCAGGGAAAAGAGAAGAGGTGGAGAGAATCAGGCAAGAGGTGGAGATATTCAGGGAGTGAATCATGGAGAAATCAATGGGATTAGATGCTTGATGTAAACTCTATAAATTGAGGCATAGCCCTAATGAGAATTTGCTGGTTTTTGAGTATCCATGCCTACATTAATCTATTTGCTAATTATTCACTAATTACGTCTTAATCATTTCTTAATTACTTTGTTAATCATGTTGATTCTAGTGTATGATCCACCATAGCTCATCATTATGCTCAAATTTCAACAACTTTTCGACCATAAGACCATGTGATGCAATTAGTCGAGTTTCATCTTCAAGGCTTCGATGTGTACATGAAATATAAGGTCTTAATCAAGTGGTCTCAGAATTGGTGCACTGGCCAATGCTTGCTTCAATCTATCATATGCTTCCTGGCATTCTTCAGTCCATTCAAAGACAATGAGTAGCTTATATAATGGTCTGGAAATTTCAGCATAAAATATTATGAAGCGGTGATAGTGCCCAACGTGGCCCATAAATCTCTGTACACCTTTGTAATTAGTGGGTGGGGACAATTCCAAGATCAACCTAA
The DNA here is from genome assembly GCF_041138505.1 of Cibotium barometz. Classification (NCBI taxonomy): domain Eukaryota; kingdom Viridiplantae; phylum Streptophyta; class Polypodiopsida; order Cyatheales; family Cibotiaceae; genus Cibotium; species Cibotium barometz. Next base: position 21,993,997 of record NC_141105.1, on the reverse strand, counting down.
CTTTGCCTTTGACAATGGAGATACCGTTCTTAGAGACAATGTGTCCCAATATCACACCATGTTTGACCCAAAATTGGCACTTTAAAGAGTTTAAGGATATACGATACAATCAACATCGCTCAAACACTTTTCTCAAGCAAGCTAAATGTTCTATCCATCGAGAGTGTGCACACAGATCATCAATGAATACCTCCAACCACTTTTACAAGTAGTCTTTGAAGGTTGTGCACATTATTTGTTGGAATTTTGTTGGGGCATTGGTGAGACCGAAAGGCATGACTTTGTAAGCAAATGTCTCCCACATTGTATTGAAAGCTGTCTTACGCTGGTCTTCGAGCGCTATAGAAACCCGTCTAAGAAGCTGTAAGCTTCTTCACCAACTACTCTCTCCAAAACGTGTTCCGTGTATAAGGCAATGGGTAATGGTCCTTCCTAGTAACTACATTGACCTTTTTGAGATCAACACAGACCCTAAGTGTCCCATTCTTCTTTGCCACTATTACGATCGGTGACAACCAATCCGTATGTTTTGCTAGCAATGAGTTTCTCAATTTCCTCCTTTTACAATTGTTGCATATTTAGAATTCATCTGGTATGGTTTTTTCCTAGTTGGTCTTGATCCGTCCATGATTGGGATTGTGTGTTACACCACTTCAGGTGTGGTACAAACCCTTCATCTCTTTGTAGTTCCAAGTGAAAGAATCCTTAAACTCCTTAAGGAGAGCAACAAGCTCCTTCTCTTCAGCCAGAGTCAAGCCCTTAGTGATATAAACAGGTTTGGTTTCCTCCCCTGGCTCTGCAATATCAATTTCCTTAACTTTAGCTAGGCCATCGTATGATGTGGATAATCCATCTTCCTTAACTCTTTTTGCCATCAATCGGACCACTTTTCGTTTGTCAATTGTGTATGTTTTGAAATGGTCCAGTACTTAAAGCAATTCTAGTTTATCCTCATCCTCACTTTTTGTGTTAGCCATCAACTTCTTAGCCTCTCGCTTGGCTTTTGCCAAAGCTTTGTTTTGTTTTCGGCGCCCAGCTTTTGTAAGATTAGGCATTTCCGGTTCTCGAAGAGTGACTTCCTCCCTATGTTTCCCTTCAAGGTATATCTTGCTCAATTCCTCACCCCAATTCTTAGAAAACTCGTCATATACCTTAGTAGCGTTGAGGTATCTCAGCCACTGGGCATCTGTGGTGGGTTTTCTTTGTATAGCAGGGCATTTCGTTGAGCAATATACCATTTCTGATTTTGCCATCTTCTAAGGCATTGGGAACTTGTACAACCTTGTGATCCAGTCCCTTCTATGTTTGAAACTTCCTCCTCCGATTCCTCTTCAATGGGTTGCCAATTGACCATACAGACAGAGGTAGTGGTAATCTGGGAACAGTCCCAGATTCAACGTATCGGGTTCCTCGGGGTTGCATCACATCTATGGTGGCTAGCACATGCATCCAATTTTCACTAAAATCTGGAGGAGGAAGTGATGCATACATTTCCACTTCCTCTTCCTCTTCCTCTTTTGAAGCTTCCGATATGGTTTGCTTAATTGTGATCGAATCATTACCAAAAACAGTTGCCCTTCCATGGGGTGTGCTTTCCATGTTCGCAAATCTATTTTTAGAATTTACGAGTTCCTTCGAACATACACATGGTCTAATGCCCAATCGTGCACCAATTTGGATTCCCTCATGCAGGGTCTCCCCAAGATTATGTTATATGAGTTTGGTTGGTGCAGAAAGTTCATTACCACAAATGTATGATGGTAGTGGAACGTAAAGAGTTTAAGTCACACATTCTCTAAAAGCCCAATGGGTCTTGAAGATGTTTTGTTTGCCATTTTAATGATAAGATCTGCTCTTTTCAGATCGGGTTTTCCCCAATTTTTCCAACATTGTTTTGTGATAGCCAGTGCTTGGTATCCATAATATGATGGATTGGGATTGGAGCATTAGTGTCGTCACTTTCGTAATAACGCCCCAATTGATTAACCACTATTTTGACGAATCTGAGCATTCTTTCCCTTGCATGTTTTAAGTTTCTGCTAGAGGTGATTGGGATTGGAGCATTAGTGTCGTCACTTTCGTAATAACGCCCCAATTGATTAACCACTATTTTGACGAATCTGAGCATTCTTTCCCTTGCATGTTTTAAGTTTCTTTCTGCTAGAGGTGATTGAATCTCCTCTGCAATGTCTGCTAGCTTTAGTCCGCCCTCTACCCATTATTTTATGTCTGCCCACAATGTTGGTGAACTGTGTAGTAGCAGTTGTTCCAATGACATTTGCACAGAAGTGGACAGTACAGCTGCGAGACTGCCTATGTCTTTGGGCTCTTTCATAAATGAGGGTTCCTTCCATGTGGGCATCTAATATCCATCCCTAGGGAATGAATGAATGGACTCATCCTCCTCAAACATTCTTGACATAATGTTTCCTTGAGATCCCTCTTCCGACTCTTCTGGAATTGGAGTAGGTACGTCCAATTCTCTTTCCCTTGCTGGTTCATTTCTTGGATAAATTGTATCCCTAGCCCGATAAGCCTGTAATTTACCTTCATGAAGTCATTGACACTCTTCTGCTTGGGCCCTGGCTTCTTCAAGTTTTCTTATCTCTTCTTCAACATTTGGGTATTTACCAAATCCTTTAAGGGTTGATGGTCTTTCCCCTTGCGCCTCTTGGTGGTGGTGGTCAGGCTCATTTGGTTTTAGCGATTGAGTGGATCCGATGTCGATAGTATCTTCTTTAGATCCATCCTAAATGTGACCCTGGTGTCACCTTTACCCACTTTTTTCACCCTCCTTCTCTTGCCAGTTCTAGAAGTGGTGGCATCTGCAGGGTTCTTCCCTTTGTCCCCTAGTTGGGCTTGGGCTCGTGTCACACGACATTCAATGGCATGATGTTTCTAGGTTGCACACTTAGGGTCCGGAAGGTGGCCTGGTTAGAAGTAGAAGCAGAACCACTTGCGTAGTATGGGCAATCTTTGATCAAATGATCAATCCCACATTTAGTACAAGTAGGTACTGGCATGTCATTAGGTGGTGCAGTCAATTATTGAGTTTGATGAGTATGAACCACATTCTTGTTAGGACATTTAGCGATTCGATGAGGTCCACCGCAACAACCAAAATATTGTAGCGGCCCTCTCCTCATATTTGCATTTGTGACCATACCTTTCCACTGTACCATGGTTTAAAACATAGGTACTAGCATATTATTCTGTAAGACATAAAATTCTGGTGCAATCTCCGCAGCTTCCTTATAGTAATTAGCATCGATTTCTACCTCACGCACCATTTCCATATCCTCCAATCAGTACTTGGTTGATTTTAGCTTGTGGTGGTCGTGGTGGTTGTGGTGGTAGAACAGGTGGAGGTAGAGGTGAAGTGTCATCTATTCGAAACGTCCCCCTATGTAAATAGAAAGGGTTTGGCTATCATGCAGCTGTAGTGATTTGCACAGGTGGTGCTAGTAAAGCCAGTGGTGGTGCTCTAGGTACAGACAGTTGTGCTACGGTTTGGAACCTCGGATACCTGCACATGGAGGTGTCATGATTCCCTAATTTTACACAATGCGCATAAAAGAGTAATGGCCTTGCTCTTAACTATCGTAGTGTGATTCAAATTGCACATAGAACACCACACCAAATCTCTTCGAGGGTAAAGATGGGTATGCCCATGCCCAGATGTTTCTCTTCCATCCTTCACCTTCAATTTGTCCAGTATGGCATTACTGAGTTCGTCCACAATCATGTTCCCAACTTGCTTGTTCCGAGTTCCTATTTCTTAGTGACTCGAAACTCACGAAGTTTTTGCTGCTGATGATATTTTGACATCTTCTGGTTGTGGCAATTCCAGCATATTGTCTTCATATTCGATTGCCAACTTACAACATGCATCCAAAGTAGCTGGTCGGGCTAATACTAGATAATCATGCATTTTGTGGTCTCGGACTCCTCTCCGGATGCATGGCAATAACTGATCATCAGTTAGCCTCTCCCGTAGTTTGCATCTTGAATTCGCTGGGACACAGACTCTCATAGACTCAATTTCTTTCTATTTGATGTTGTATGCAGTTGTGCCACAGGACTCTATGTGTCGCCACTTCAGGCAAAGCTTAGCACAAACACATTCTTGAGCTGAGTGAAATTGATCGTATCTTCCGGCTTGAGGGTTCAAAACCATTGATGAGCTTTTCCTTCTAGGGTTAGTGAGAAGACATGAATCATGGGGTTACATCACTTACTGGCCCACAGGGCATGTGGACTCAAAGATCTCCACATGTTGGATCGGGTTTCCATTCCCTGAGAACTTTTGTATGAGCTTTGAAATGATGTGTGGCTTCATTTGGGATGGCCTGGATTCTAGAGCAGTGCCTAGTTCCTTGACCATTCCTCGACCCATTTTCGTAGCTATATTCAACAAATCTTTCCTTGTGGCCGCATTAAGATCTACATTTAGATCCGCCCTTGGTCTTTTTCTTGGTGTACAGGCGGTCCTCTACTTCACCAATTCCCCTCGCTAGGTTATCCCCTTTATCCTGGGTCACCAACCCTTCCTCCCCTCTTGGCTCTTCATTAATGGGTCACCAACCCTTTCTCCCCTCTTGGCTCTTCATTAATGGGCTCTAAGTTTGGAATTTCTCCCTCACTCCTGCCCATAACCATTTCTGGTTCTTTGCCAGGTGATTGAAATAGGTTCACATTTCCCATTTCCTTTTGTTCAGCCCTAGCTCTTTGAGTATCGAGCTCTTGTTTCCTTAAGCTCAATTCTCGCAACTGTCATTCTACTTCAATCCTTTTCAAATCTAATTCCACTTCCTCTGAGGTTGGGAAGAATACTTGACCTATCTTGGCTGCGCCTTCCAAGTCTCTTCTCATTCTAGGAGTGCCAATGTTAGACAGCCTAGAACTTGAAGGTTGGGTTGGTAATTCTTGCCTTGGACCTAGTCCAGCACTGGTTGACGGACCCGTTGCCTGTAAATTACGCTTCCTCATCGTTGTTGGTTTAGAGACCAAAAAATCCTCGGGCTAGATCAATGATACCACTAGATCTTGTAGGAGAGGGTAGTTTCTCCTCTTCCCCAAACCTAGAGAATCGTAGCCCTTCTTCCATGGATTCTTCACTACTTGTCTCAATGATGGTTAGATTCCTTAAGACACTTAATTGAGTGCTCATCATTGAGTGACTTGAACCAATACTCTTTTGATAGGAAGATCCTAGGTGATTTGATACACTATCGTCACAGGAGTGAGGTTGTCTCCGATGAGCTTTCTAGACCTCAAGTGCATGTGAATGTGATTTGATAAGCTAATTTGCTACCCCAATTGAATTTTGGTAAAGTATTGTCAATTTGTTTTCTGAGGCCGTGAGACTGCAGATAATAGTTTGAGATGTCAGAGAATCGTTCATGTCGTGAAATGGTAAACCGTTCACGTCGTGAACTAATTTATGTAGTTTTACGTGTTCTAATAATTGCTTCAGACTCAGAAATCAGCATTACCTTGTTCTAATTTTACTGGTCTCAAGCACTTCCCTAACCTTAATCTAACAATACTAGGTTCGTGAACTAAATCTGGTTACGCCATGAAACTGCAGAAATAGTTCACGTCATGAAATTTTAAACCGTTCACGCCATGAAAAGCTACCCCATTCACACCGTGAGATGTAATTGGTTCACGCCATGAGATGCACAAAAATCGTTCATGTCGTGAAATCTAAATAGTTCACGTCGTGAACTATATAGTGTTTCACGTCGTGAAGCATTTTCTGTTAGTTCACGGATTAGGATTTTGTTGGACCCGTGGTATTAGAGATGTTAGGATAAGACGACCTATTTTTAGCAAGTTAATCTCGTGATTTGCGACACTAATTGTGACGTTGATTGCGGGAGCGGTTCACGCCGTGAGATAGCAGGAAGTAGTAGTTCACGTCATGAACTGTTTTCCTGCAGTTTCACGTGTAAAGTTTCCGCATCGACACAGAGGAGTTTGGGTGCAATTACTTATCTAGATGTTCCAAAATGATTGTGCTAGATATAAGAAATGTAATGCAAGTTCAAAACACAACTAATGGCTCCTTAATTTTGTGATTTTTGTGGATTTTTTCAAAGAAACAAAAATAGAGTATCACCCTGCTCGTTCTTGTTCCACGAATTTGGTGATACAAACATCAAAATTGAAAGGAAAAAACAGTGAAGCTTTCCTCTAAGGTCACTCCAGTACACACCCACACAACAAAAATGACCAATTTCTCACACAAACTTTCACTTCCACACTCAAACCTTATCCATTCATACCATACACAATGCACTACCAGAATGCAAAGGCAATGATGAAACTTGTGTAATGGGAGGTAAACTCAAAGAGAATGGAAGAAACAAATGTGTTTCCCCAGCAGAGGCGCCAAAAATGTTATGGGCTACTACCACACCTCCAAGAAGGAACTCTATGCATTCACCTTTGGAAGAACACAACTATCATAGGGAACTTACCAATGCTTCAAGCTCATGTCCCCCCCCTTGACATCTCCAAGCTCACTTGAGAAGCTCCAATCCTCCAAGTTTCACCTCCAAGTTATCACTGTAGAGTCGCTCACACCACCACACAAGGCAATCACTCTCTCTCACTTCTCCACACAAGCATACATGCCTACAAGTATAGAAAAGGCACATGTGCTAGAGTACTCTCTCTCTCTCTCTCAAGAAAAAAGCAAGAACTCTCATAGAACGAAGGGGGATTGTGTCCATTCATTATGAGAAAATGCCTTATATAAAATTGACCCTTATTCACACTTGGGCGTCCAAAACTTACTAAGGCCTTGGGTGGCCAATATCTCATAATGTACAACTTTTATAGTGCCTTTGCATGACACTTATTAATGTCCTCAAATGGAGGAGCATATTTGTTAATCCAAAATGGGATTAACAACATGCTTCCATGTAAGCCTCCAAGTAAGGTTACAAAAGCTTTTCAAGTATGTTGTTTCCATTCATTTAGTATCATGATAGTTGACAAACTTCACCAAATAGTACTTATGAAGCTTACCACCCACAAGCTTACGTTCTTTGTGAAACATAATCTATTCCATCCGTAAAAACCTCTTTGATTTCATCCACTTTTGGTGGATCCTCTACGACCAGGTCCATTGGTTTTGGTCCCACACATTTCCATAAGAGGCTTATGTGAAAGGCATTATGGATCCTCCCATGATTTGGAGACCATAATTTAAAAAAACATCATTGATCTTTTCTGTAATTTGGAAGGGTCCATAATACCTGGTAGAAAGCTTTCGATACATGCCTTCCTTTTTGGACCTCTTTTTGAGTCTAGCTTTTTTAAGTTTCGGCAACACCCATTCACTCTCTTAGACATCCATTTGCGTCATGTCTGCAACATTATTATACTTCTCTTGCAAACGTTCATCAATGGTTGTTCGCACTTGGCAAAATGCAATATCCAAGTCCCTTACATATCATATGTGGTAGATTTCATCCTTAGTGCATAGAAGTCAGAGAGAGCTCTCCAAAAGAGGCTCATAGTCCTGGGACCCATTATGGACTTTGGCATTCCATGATGCTACACTTGCGCGACAAGAAGATTCTAACCATATCCTCAAGTTTTATGAATCCTCTTAACAAGTAAAATGTGAGCTTGGTTGCTAAACATGTATACAATTGTCCAAATTACATTACTCATGCTTAAGGTGCAAGGCAAATCTATAATGAAGTGCATTGCATTACTTTCCCATGACTGGTTGGGAAAGCAAATACACCATTCCTATTTTAGGGGCAAGGCAGATCTATAATGAAGTCCATTACATTACTTTTCCATGACTTATTGGAAATAGGCAAAAGCCTGAAACAAACCTAAGCAAACTTGGAGCCTTTTTCCTATCATATTTGACCTTTTGACAAGTAACACATGCACATACATGAGCATCAATGCCTTTGCCCATGCCGGCCAATAGAAAACCTCTCAAGTTGTAGGCAATATAGCTCTATGGCCAGGATAGGGATGAGCATCCACCAAGTGACACACATTTGCCCATGCCGGCCAATAGAAAACCTCTCAAGTTGTAGGCAATATACCTCTATGACCAAGATAGGGATAAGCATCCACCAAGACCTTTTGCCTCATGTTCTTGACCACGCAGACAATTGTCTTTCATGAGGTATCCATTCTTGATCACAAATGAAGTATGGGTTGTACCATCCTACAAATCAACCCATATGCATGCAAGGTCCTCTTCTCAATGATACAATTCACTCATCCCATACACTCATCCCATACAAGTCACGTGAGGCAATAAAAATTGCATCCATATAAGGCTTCCATGATAAGGCATTGGCAACCATATTCTTCTTCTTGGAAGTATGCAACACAGAGAGGAAGTTCGCCATCCTCATATGCTTCTTAGAGAGCTTGGTTTGGGTGGGAAAGCACCTCAGGCTTTGGTGATCGATCTTGACAATAAATTCAGCCCCTAACAAGTAGCGTTTCCAGAATGTTAGGGTGTGAATTATAGCCAACACCTCTATCTCATAAATCCCAAGTGTTAGGTCGGCATCATGCAATGTTCTTCTCTCATAAACCATGGCATGGACCTCTTGATTCAAAACAGCCCTGATACAAGTGCCATATACATCACATTAGACACTAAATGGCCTACAAGTCAAGAATCACCAACACAAGTCCTCTTGATTCAAAACAGCCCCGATACAAGTGCCATATACATCACATTAGACACTAAATGGCCTGCAAGTCAAGAATCACCAACACAAGTCCTATGATAATGGTGTCCTTAAGCTATACAAACATATCACTTTATCTTTTATCCATTTACATTACCTTCTTCGCAATGAGTGCAAAGTGCTTATCTCATGTAGTACAAGCATAACCAAAGAAAACTTTGTACTTTATGTATGGACTTGAGTTCTAGCCAATCTTGGATTGCTTGGATCTTGGTGGGATCCATGCAAGTCCATTTTTTGGACACCCTGTTCCCCTCCCTGGCCCCCTCTCCCACCCCCACCCCCACCACCACCACCTTGAGGATATTATATTATGAAGAGTACTTGTATTACAAGTTTTGAGGACAATGAATGCCAGATTTTCACATACATGTGTAATGAATAAAATACCAAACAGAGGAAGTCTTAGGATCCGATACCGATGCAACTCCCTCATATGAGATCAAGCAAGTATCTGGATTCCACTTAATCTACTAATACAGCTAAGAATAGATGAATAAGTGTAAACATCAAATCAAATAACAAAAACTAAAAATTAATGACATTGCACTAGGGTCAGGAATTGAAAGAGTGCACACAGAGCGAAAGCAAAGGAACACTAGAGTGTGCTGAATAGAGAGTGCGAGAGAGAGAGAGAGAGAGAGAGAGAGAGAGAGAGAGAGAGAGATGAAGCAAACTATGTTGAATATACTGAAGCAAAACAGTCCCAAGCAAGAGACACTAGAAGTCTCATAAGTGAGGGAGCAAATATGTACAAGGCTGAATGAAAAGTGAGAGGCCAGCCCCACCTATTTACAGGTGAGGAAGGCTAGCCGACTAGAGCAGAGGAGCTCGCCGACTGATAAAATACCAAATGGGCTGGAAAAAATCCCAGAAAAATATGGAAAAAAGGGGTGGCCATCCCACAATCAAGGGCCATGCAAAAGGGACCAAAAGGACACTAGAAATGGGCAGAAGCAGGTGATGAATGTGCTAACACCCCCTCTCAGCACCAAATGCTGAACATACTCCGAGAGTCGAAGAAGTCGTCCTCTGTCAAAGACAAAAGAATGCAGCAACAACAGGTACTAGGAAAGCTCCAAAAGCAATCTACAAAAGCACCAGAACAAGCTATCAATTACACTGCTTCTCTAAAAGAGAATAACCATGTAGGTTGCGTCGTGCTGCTCCAAATATCGGTGCCAAACCTAAATGTAAACACAGTATCACAGGAATCCCTAGAAGCCTGTAGCTCTAAGAAGATAATGTCCTCAAAAGAAATAGAGTCCATCTGCTCCAACTCTGTACCAAGAGTAGCCAAATGCTATACAATAGCATCCTCCTCGAAGGTCGGCATCGCCAGATGTAAGAACTCAACTGGCCCCACCACTGAAAACTGATGTCGAGACTCCACAGGCCCAACCAAATCCAAATCCCAATCCTTCATTTCTTGGAAGTACCACTATATTCCACGCACGGTCACGGACACACCTGACCACAATCCAAAATCCTCACACAGAGTAAGGAAAATAGGAACATTCACAATAGTGGTAACTGAAGTAGTAGTAGCCTCCTCAATAGCATCACACAGCATAGATGCAGGCTCCTCTATAGAAGGCAAAGGGACCAGCAACACATCCTGGTCACTGGTTGACGAAGAAAGAGTCGGAGGCGAAGCCATAAGAGACAAATCCCCCTCAAAAGCTGTGAGCAAGGATAGCCCACTGTCTTTTTCAAAAACATTACCAGAGATATCATCCTGGCAAGAAGAAGTATGCATAGAAACTGAAGACAAGGCAACAGGAGAAACAAACTCCTGAGATGCAGGGAGAAAAACTGACCCACTATCCTTCACTGCACGAACATCTCCAATAGAAGTATCCATTAGATCACTGGCTGCATAGCACCCAGAAGCAGAAACCATCTGTCGATCACTGGCATCACCATACAGGTCACAAAGCAACTGCCACACAGAGAAAGTAAAAGCATCATCAAGAGCATAGATGAAGTGTCGAAGAACCAAATCCTGACAATTCAGGAGGAAAAAGCCATAGATCTGTCCGCCAGCCTTTCTCCACCGACACACATCCTCCGCACAGGCAAGATCCGACAAGCACCGATTCTTGTACGAGCGAAACTCCATCAAACCATACTCCCTGAGAATAGAAGTAACCTGCAACTTCCTTAACTGAAAGTTACCACCATCCAACTTATCTGCCTCATCAAGGAAATAACAAGAAAGTGATACGGGAGCCAAATCTGAAGCAGTCATCATTGATCCAACCAATAGGACCAACCCTCATAAGATAAAAAAACTGTCCAAATCAAAAAACGCTGATGTAGGTCCCTTCCTCCCACCAAAACGCAGCCCTAAGAGGCCGGACAGCACCCGAAAATCCTCCTGTAGCAAAAAACGTAGAAGCTTCTGTCAACTGTACCTCCAACCTTGAGGCCACTAGAAGAGGGAAGCAAAAAATGCAGATTTGATATAGAGAGAAAAGGCAACCACACAGGGCCTGGGAATATGTTGTAAGAGGGTGCAAGAGAGAAAGGCATCAACTAGGACTGTAGCTTGGGCTCTCCTCAAGAAAACGCACAATCTCAGAAGAAGTGTCCTCCACAGGTACCAAGGGTGCCACCAAAGCCCGAAACACCACAAACCCCCTCTGCAAAAGGTAATGACCACCCGAGAGGAAAATGCAGCCAGAAAAGGACTGCTGTCTTGAAAAAACAGGCCGCCTATGTCCAAACTCCACGTGGAATGAAACGCTAATCAAAAAATTACCTGATGGCTGCAAGCGATGAAGCCAAACTGAAGAGAAAGTGATCAGCTGGTGCTGTCCAGAAAACGTAGCAACAAAGAGGCTGCAAATCTGAGAAAAAACGCAGAGGAGAGGGTGCTAAAAATAGGGCTGAATCTGGCGCAGCAGAGGAGTCGCTGAACCGGGAGTGATGATACCATGAAAGAGTGCACAGAGCGGAAGCAAAGGAACACTAGAGTGTGCTGAATAGAGAGTGCAAGAGAGACATATGGAGCAAACTATGCTGAATATACTGAAGCAAAACAGTCCCAAGTAAGAGACACTAGAAGTCTCATAAGTGAGGGAGTAAATATGTACAAAACTGAATGAAAAGTGAGAGGCCAGCCCCACCTATTTATAGGTGAGGAGGACTTGCCGACTGGAGCAGAGGAGCTGGCTTACTTGTAAAATACCAAATGGGCTAGGAAAAATCCCAGAAAAATATGGAAAAAAGGGGTGGCCAGCCCACAATCAAGGGCCATGCAAAAGGGACCAAAAGGACACCAGAAATAAGCAGAAACTGAGGATGAATGTGCTAACAAGAATGAGCCAAACCCACCAATGAATGCCAGATTCCCACATACACGTAGCACTCGAAATGAAGACAACACCAAACAACAGGTACTAGTCTATGTATGATAGACACAAGGTCCCACCTTGTGTGTTTTCCAAAAAGACGGCTACTCACCAATTCCCAATCCCAACGGCAGTCCAGGGCCACCTCCTAGCATCTATCCGTGCGTTCCATGTATAGGCACTCACCCAAGACTCAGCCACATGGGGAAAGAAGGTAGTCCGCTTGTAAGTCTTCCACGATCAATGTAGACTCCAGAGTCCAGGGTGTTGTGATAAACACAAGGTCACATTCCCCACCTTGTGTGTTTTCCAAAGACAGCTCGGCTTTCAATTCCCGGTTGGTCTAAGTACTTCCACTGTCACCCTCCTCTTCTCAAGCATGGCACCCGCACGGCACTAGCCACTTTCTCTTCACTCAAAATTAGCTACCTGCTTCAAATGGTCTTGCCCGGTTAAGTGGTGACCATGGTGGCAGTGACATCCTGTATAGGAGGGGCTAGTGATGACAGAAGGACACAACAGGGCTGTAGTATGGGGCAACTCACAGGTGGCGCACAGTAGGGCTGAATAAGCAGGGGTACAAGGGCTGCTGTACGGCTGAATAAGTGGGGGACAAGGGCCTGCTTACAGAAGGCATACAACAGGCAGCGTGGGCAACAAGCTGGAGGCACACAAAGTGGAGATGGGGGGCTGTAATATCTGCGCACAAGAGGAAGAAATAAAACGGGCTGTACTGTTTGCACACAGGAGGGAGGCAGGGCTGCCTGATTTTGTGCAAACATGAGGAGGACGACCCAGCATCAGGATTCAGGATGATGCAGCCAGCCTTTTTGGCGAGGGAGAAAGTAGTAGCGGATGGTGTGCAAGGAGTTGCATCCATAAATCTTCCAACACATTATTACCATGCTCCCAGGAGATGTAACAATGCTTGTCCAGGATTCAGAATGGGAGAGAAAATTAGCTTTTTCCGAATCAAGGCTGGCAAAGGCCACTGAGCAAGAACAGGCTGGGGTCACGTCCAAGCCTGGAAGAACATAACTCGGGTTCACTTAACTTCCAATGCTTTAAGATTTCTCGGTAGCCTTGTAACCACAGCCCTTCGACCACCCTTCATCCAAGTTCAACATCCTAGCTTTCATCCCCAGGCTGCACTCCTCCAATAAGCTAGCAAAGGAGCTTCTTGCTTTGTATCTTGGGGTCCATAATACCAGTAAAAGCCAAAGTGTCCCAAGTCGGTTTTCATAATTGACACATCATCTTGCAAATGGCCAAGAAGGCTCCTTTATAATGCTGCAATATAACATCATCTTGCAAATGGACAAGAGGGCTGCTTTATAAAGACATCAGTCTTCACACAAGGCTAGGTAGAACAGCATATTGTGTTCCAGGACCCATTGCAAGTCCACATCCACACTCCAAGCAGGAATTAGATTAAACTTTTTAATTCAAGCCCTGGATGCCAATGCAAGCCTAAATGGCAGCCTGAAAATGTAAAAAATTCTCCTCCTTCCCCTTCATCGAGGAATCCTTTGCAAACTACACATCCAGCAGCTCTATTCTGTGCATCTGCATCATCAGCTGCTACAGCTCCCCAAGTAAGTATCTCTCAGTTCCCCAAGTATTTCCTCAATCTGAGGATGCTAAGAGCATAGCCTCCCTTACAAGTGCTACATCATTCCACCTACCCACATCCGCATAGATGTTGGACAGTATCACATATGGTGCATCATTTCTTGGATCCAACTCAAAGCAAAGATTGGCAGCATGCTGGCCCCTTTCCATGTCACAATGAATTCTGCAGGCACTAAGCAAACACATCCATGCTCCAGCAGCTTTGTCAGATGATAAATCACTTATCAAGCCCTGGGCCTCTTCTAGATGTCCTGCTCGACCAAGAAGATCAACCATGCACATATAATGGTCAATAGAGTAAGTGAGCCCATAATTTCTCCGCATGGCAGTAAAAAAATGCCTCGCGCCATCAACCAATCCTGTATGACTGCATGCATTCAGTACACATAAGAAAGTGATGCCATTTGGCCTGATACCCTCAAGCTGCATTCTATTGAAAAGGGCTACAACTTCTTCACCATAGCCATTTTGAGCAAACGCTGTAATCACAGCAGTCCAAGTGACAACATCTCTACACGGCATGCTGTCAAACACTCTTTCTACATCAATCATACTCCCACACTTACCATACATACGGATAAGGGCACTCCCTGTCATTGCATCTCCCCCGTGCCCACTGTGACCTATGGCAGCCTCAATCACCCGTCCCTCTTCAAGAGCTGCTAGGCTGGCACAAGCATCAAGAGCACAGACAAAGGCAACATTGTCGGGAGTAACACTTTCAAGCTGCATCTGCTGAAAAAGTTGAAGGGCCTCCTTGCCATGGCCATTCTGTGTAAATGCTACCATCATTGATGTCCAAGAAATTGTGTTTCGATGAGGCATTCTGCCAAAGACTGAGAGTGCATCCCTTACACTTGCACATTTCCCATACATTTTCAGAAGGGCATTTCCTACAATGATATCATGCCCATGCTCGCTGTTGACAGCTGCAATATGCACCTCCCTCCCAACCTCAGGCTTGGCCAAACTGGCACAAGCATTTACAACAAAGCCCCATGTGATATTGTCTGGCATTGCACCATTAAGCTGCATATGGCGAAATAGAACCAATGCATCTTCATTGTGTCCATTTTGTACACATGCCCCAATTATGGCAGTCCAGCAGACAGCATTTGGTTGAGGTATTTTATCAAAGACGCTTCTTGCATCATGCAAACTTCCACATTTTCCATACATATTGACAAGGGCAGTACCCACCATAACATCTTGCTCACAATCACTGCCAAGAAGGGTGGTATGGATGGACTGTCCGTCTAGGAGGGCAGTCATATCAGCACACACATCGAGAGAGCATATAAAGGTTATGTTATTGGGCTTAACACCTTCACTACACAATTGCTGAAAAAAGTCCAAAGCAACCTTACCATGGCCATTCTGAGAAAAAACTGAAATTATTGTGTTCCAGACAACCACTGTTTTATTTTCCATTTTAAAAAATACACTTCTTGCATCTGGCAGAGCCCTATGCTTGCCATAAAGATTGACAATAGCTGTTCCTACAACCACATTTTGATTGAGCCCATTGTCAACAATCAAGAAATGGATCCAATGCACCTCTTCAATGTCTAGACATGCATCAAGAGCACATGCGTATGTGACACTAGTTGGACTAATGCCTTCAGCTTGCATCTGATGTAGAAGAGCTAAGGCCTCCTTGTGACATCCATTCCGGACAAATGCTGCAATCATGGTATTCCAAGAGACAACATTCTTATGAGGCATGCTGAAGAACATGCTCCTTGCTTTGTCAAAACTGCCACACTTACTATACATATTGATGGTTGCAGTGCCCACAATGACATCTTCCTCATATCCACCATCAATAATGGCAGCATGAACTTGCTCCCCCTCTTCAAGTGCAGCCAGGCTGGCACATGCAACTAAGGCACATACAAGTGTGATGTCATTTGGTTTCACATCTTGGGCCTGCATCTGGTGAAAGAGGCCCAGGGCCCCTTTTGGCTGCCCATTCTGAATGTAAGCGGCAATGGTGGCATTCCAAGAGACGACATCACGGGCCGGTATGGTATCGAAGACCCTCCTGGCATCAGCCAAGCATCCATGCTGTCCAAGAGATTTGATGAGGATATTCCGCGTGTGAAGGTTAGGGTTAGGGAGTCTATCACAAACGGCACGTGCATCCAGGAGACTCCCACAATTGCCGTACATCTGGATGAGGCAATTTCCCAAAAAAGTATTGCGATCGTACCCATGATGGCATATATGGGCATGCAAAAGCCGACCATCAGAGAGGGCCTTAGCTTTGCTGTGTTGTCTCAAGAGTGAAGCGAAATTCTCCACGTGATTTGGCATAGGGCTGGGATTCTCCTCTGTGGCTAGCGTTTATGCACATGCCATTGTTTGCGCAGGCGCGAGCTATGCCCCTCCAGCCACTGTGATGGGCATCTTGCCATAGCAGCCCTTCTGTTGTGAGCGCAACGCCACTACTCGCTTGGGCCATTTTCACAGTGGCACTCTTACGACAATGCATTTGTGTATTTGCAAGTCTGTCCCATCGTGTCCCGACACGGACACGGACACGGACACGGGGTTTTCACACACAGATAAAGCAAACAAAATCCTCATGGATGGGGGAAGTCTCCCTTGCCCATATGAAGTCCCCCCAACCCACCTGCCCTTTTAAATTGACATCCCAAAATAGGGGAAAGCACTTGGGCTGACTCTGGATTTTTTCCGACAAAATGTGCAATTTTTTTATAAAATATTCGTCTCACCGCCCACCACTCTACGTATTGGGCCTTGGCACTCTATGAAATTATTCAAATTTGACAATGCATCTGTGTATTGTCCAGTCTATCCATCATTGTCCACACATGAAAACCTGAAACGCCTCTTAGGGGGTTTTCAGACACACCGATAAGGTAAAAAAATATTCATGGGTAGGGAAGTCTCCCTTGCCCGTATTATGAAGTCTCCCCAGCCCACCTGTCGTTTTAAACTAACACCCCAAAAAAGGAAGGCGAGGGGGCGGCTTGGGGCGCTTTCATTTTAATTCTGAAAAAAAGTGTAATTTTTTCTAAAGTCAAAGGAGTGCAAGCTCCTGGACAGGGAGCCTCCCCCATTCCCACCCGAAATTCAAGGAAAACGTTTACATTCGCGCTTAGATGTGTAAAGGTGCTTAGTCTCATTACACAACTCAATGAAAGCATGCTATATAGTATACACATCTGCAAAAGGCTAACACACATAGCTAGGCACTTCTTCATGTGGTAATGACTTGATCTCTTGCTAGGGAGCCATACAAGTAAAGAAGAGTGTGAAGCGATCTCGTAGCCATGGATACCCTAATGTATAAAGAAACCTTAGTGTGCTAACACACATAGCTAGGCACTTCTTATTACCGGTATATATTTTATCATATTTTTGATGCATAATGATCATATAAAAACATGCTTGATTTAATGTGTGCAAAAATCAGTTTAATGGAATATGCAAATGTGCACAAGGTTATGTGCGAATGAGCACAAGGTTATTTTATGAGTTATTTTTGTTGGCCACATGCCAAATGTTTGTACAAATTATTTATGTACGCTTGTGCATGGCGTTGCTATATTCCTAGCATATATGCTAGAAGAGTTTTGATAGTGCTTGAGCTATTTTTGTAAAAAGTGGAAAACCAAAGCCCAATTTTGTATGCACAACTATTAATAGCTCTTTGGGGCTATTTATTAAATACAATTCTCACAATACTCATGTCATGAAAGTGGAGCTACACGCATAAGGGAGGAGATTGCACCCAATCTTGTCTTGATGGTGATGTTGTTCTATTTCTCTTGTTTTATGCTATGCTATGCTCTTTCATATCAATTGATTCAAGTCTTTGCTTTAATCTTTGATGTATTTGTGACTTTTTTATTATTTCTTCAAAAAGTACAAAAAGGTCTCGTGACAGTGGTATCAGGGCTTTGGGTAATTCACTCTTCTTGAAGCATATCAAAGACTTGTGGGAACAAAGAGGTGAAAGAGACAGATCAAAGACTTGTGGACAAAGAGGTGAAAGAGACAAAGGCAGCGGTGATTTTGGTGATTTTTCAATTTAATCTGAAGAAGAATACCTTTATGTTTAGGTGTGGTTGTAAGAAGGCTTGCTTTTAACCATTGGACAATAAATTTCCATTAATCTATTCTCCAAAGGGTAAAGCAAGGTGGAAAACCATTAGTGGGTTCCTGAAAACCATAAAACCGCCTTTAATCTCACTAATTCTCTACATAATCCGTCCGTACAGATCGAATTAGCAAGGGAAGAAGCAAAGAGACCCATAACAGGATTGCTAAACTAGTAGCAGTGTTTGAATTCCATAATGGATGGTGCATAGTCTTCAATAAATCAATTTTGGTGGAAAATAGGTGGTTCTCTGGTGGCAAGCTAGCCTCTGGGCAAAACATCTAGCAAAGCAGGCTCCAAGGCATACCTCATATAATGATTCTTCCAAGCAAACCTTCTGGAGATGGCCATACCAAGGGCTCTACAGCCAAAGAGGAAATCTCGGGCTGCAACATGCAAAGACATGCTCCCAAATCCAAGGCTACTTCCAGATTATCTAAGACAGTGGAGGTGTCCACTATGTGTAGTGTAGTGCCTGCAAGTCCTCCCATGAGATGCATCAAATATGAGGACATTAGCTCCCCCTTCCACCATAGCGCAATGCAAGCCACTCTGTGTGCAATGCAAGCCACTCTGCCATGCTTGTTGCAAGCAAATATCAATGGTGTCTGGTTGTGATGATTCTCGCTTCTTCTACAGATGTGGTTGTTTAGCTCTATTGCACTCCTCCAGCGTTGTTGCACGCTTAATGACGGGACTCCAGCTATGCGCTGCTCTACAACCGCAAGCTGTGCTCTACAACCGCAAGCTGTGCTCTCTGGTGACCAGCTCTATCATGCTTTGACGTGCTCTCCGACGGCCACCACCAAGCTCGACTTGCTCTGTTCTCTTAATGACCCTTGGGCTCTACTCTTCGTTGCGCAATGTGATGACTTCTCTGATGGATGGCCACATGCTGCACTCAAATTCCATGCATGCTGTGCTTGACGGCCACCACACGACCACCTTTCTCTTATGGGATAGCAGAGTCGTTGACAACAAGGGCTACCGGGGGTGGTCAGTGAGGGGGGTTGGGTGAGATTGAAGCAAGAGGGAGGCTGCTGAGGGAGGGGGGCTTGGTCGGTGGGGAGTGAAGAGAGGGGGTGGTCGGTGGGGTGAGGGAGAGAGGGGGTGGGGTGTGGGGTCAGTGAGGTGGTCGGGTGAGTGCGCAAGAGAGATGGATGGGGTGCTCGTCAGTTCTTTCGTAGGTAGCTGAGGCCTAATCTCAATGTTGCAGTTCCACAACAGCTCGGTTGCGTCGGAGATTGGTTGCATCCCCAAGGGTGAGCATAAGGTTGCTGGCCAAAGCTGGGCGCAGCAGAGGATCTTCTCCTATGAGTGGGGGTCGCGAGGACGGAAAGGGACTCGCAAAGGGGGAGGGTGGGCTGGGCTGGTACGAGAAGGAGAGAGGAGGGGGTGGGTTGGCCATGGAGGTGAGTGGAGGGGTGACAGAGAGAGAGAGAAAGAAAGAAAGAGAGAGAGAGAGAGAGAGAGAGAGAGAAGAGAGGTCGGTGAGGTGATGAACGAGAGGGGGTGGGTGTGGGTGGCCGATGGTGGGGTCGCAAGAAAGAAGGGGGAGAAGGGAGAGAGGGGTGTGAGGTAAGAGAGAGAGAGAGAGAGAGAGAGAGGGGGTGTCACGCACGAGAGAGGAGAGGGGGGGGGATGTTGCGCATGAGTGAGGGTGGGTGCTGAGGAGTGGGAGGGCGAGGGGGTGGGGTCGTGAGGGGAGAGCGTTGGGTTGGTGGGATGAGTGAACAAGGGGGGGCACTAGTGGGGTCGGAGGGGTGAAGGAGTGAGGGGAGTGAAGGGTGTGAGGTAGGGGGGTTGGTCGGTGGGGTGAGGTAAGGGGGGGTTGGTCGGTGGGGAGAGATAGAAGGAGAGTGGTCGGTGGGGAGTGAGAGAGGGGTTGGTCAGTGAGGGGGGAAAGAGAGAGAGAGAGAGGGGGGGGGGGGGTGATGGTCGGTGAGGGGGGTTGGGAGGTGGGGTGTGCTTGGTCTGTGAGGGGGAAAAAAGGGGTGTGGTTGGTGTGGAGAGAGGGAGTGAGGGGAAGAGGTGTTGCGGGTGTTTTTTTTTGGGAAAATTAAGAGGGGGAAGTTTATTTTTGGCTTGTAATGGGAAAAAGAAAACTAGAAGGGTTTTTTTTTTTGCTTAAAGCGGTGAGAAAAGGGGGGGTGGTTGGTGAGAGGGGGTGGGGAGTAAGAGCAAGTTATGCAAAAGGGGGGGGGAGAGAGAGAGAGAGAGAGAGACAGATGAGAGATGAGAGGGGGTGACGGCGGCGAGGTGTGAGAGAGAAACCTTCTTTTTTTTTTTACGTGTAATGGAAAAAATGACTCAGAGGGGGATTTTTTTTTTAAGAGAAGCGGAGACCCGATACCTGACACTTTACGAACACCAGAGTGAGGTGAGGAAGGTGTTATGTCGCTCAAACCACCACCCTTGGCTGGCCGCATCTTCAAAAACCCGCTCTATGAAAGGCAAGGGAAACCCATCTTTGATTGTGCACTAATTGAGTGGTCTGAAGGCGACACATATCCTGATCTTGTTGGTCTTCTTTTTTGGAATCACCTTTATATGTGACAACCACTCGAAGTGCTCAATGGGAACGATGATACCTTCCTCTTCCATCTTGTCCAGCTCTTTCTTCACTACCTCTGAATATTTTGGGTTCATGCGGTAAATTCCCTTCTAGACTAGCCGACTGCCTTCTTTTAGTGGAATTCTGTGAGTGCAAATGATTGGGTCTATCCCTGGGAGATCCTTGTAAGTCCATGCAAACACATCTTGGTGCTCTTGAAAAAGTTGGTGATTCTCTGAAGAGTGGAAGGGTCCTCCAAGCAGCGACCAAGATGGGGTGTGACTCCTTTGTTGTGCCCAGGTTCAGCTTTCTCACCTCCTCGTGGTAAGTGGTGGGTGGAAGAGGAGTGGTGCCAAGTGCTACTTGATGGAGAGATAAGGGGTCATGGGCTGGGGTGATGTCTAGAGGGAAGCCACCAATACATCCCTCCGTCCAGCCAGCAGGTATCTCTTCTACTGGCAAGGCTTCCTCCTCCCTAGTCTTGATTTGCTATGCCCACCTCTCCTTGCGAGTATGTATGGGAGGGAGAGGGGTTATAGGTGCCTCTAATGACTCCTCTTGAGAGGCCTTCTTTCGAGGTTGTCGTGAAAACTCTCGTTCCCCTAGACCTATGACCTCTATCTCCTCCTGTTGAGACAATGGTGCAGAGGAGGAGGCCAGAGTGAGCAAAGATTCTATCCAATCCCATACTACTGCTTCTTCTAAGAGCTCTTCTTCTTGGGACACCTCTTGAATGGGATCTGGGTCCCCACTATGTCCACCATATTTCACTGGAACCCCTCATAGGAATTTAACCAATTCCATAGAGGTTCTAAATCTCCTCCTGTTGAGACAATGGTGCAGAGGAGGAGGCCAGAGTGAGCAAAGATTCTATCCAATCCCATACTACTGCTTCTTCTAAGAGCTCTTCTTCTTGGGACACCTCTTGAATGGGATCTGGGTCCCCACTATGTCCACCATATTTCACTGGAACCCCTCTATGGAATTTAACCAATTCCATAGAGGTTCTATCGCCTCTCCTTTTGAGCCGAATGGATCCTAGGCCTCATCTACTGGTAATCGTTGCCATTTCTCTTGCTCTTCCTTGTCACTGGGTCCTTCCACCCAAATGGGAATCATGTCATGTAGGGAAGTGCCCCTTGCACTCTCATTGGGGCCTTTTTCCAAGGTCAAGGTCAGTGTCCCCTCCGGGTTAGTGATATGTAAGTTGTCCCAACCCCAATTATGGATCACCTGAGCTGCCCTCAACCAAGGCCTTCCAATGAGCAAGCTGTAGGCCCCTTAAGCTAGTGGGAGATCTAACACCACAAAAGTCATTTTGCATACTAATCCCTCAAAACTGATCGAAAAGGGAGTTGGCTCCGTAATTTGGAGACCCAAGACTTTCCTAGTAGCTTCAGGCATGATGTTAACACCAAAACCACCATAAAAAAAGGATTGAGCTACTAAAAGGCCACTTAGGACAACTATTGGAAACTCAAGAAGCTTAGAGCTTGGAGCTCCTGGGCTGTCGCCCACTACTACTAGATGTGGCTTCACCCCTAGTTGCCTTCTGATCCATCGAATGCTGGACCAAGCCTATCAGTTGCTCTCCTATTTCCTGGCTCAAACCACATAATTGAGGAAAGGTGATTTCCACCTTTTCTCCTCCCAACTTAAATTACTAACCTTGGGTTGGGTAGACTCCTCTGCCTTTGAAGGTGTGGTGGTTGGGGGAATGACCAAGGTAGGCACCACTTCCTTATCCATGGGTGGTGTTTGAATGAATTCCTCCGCGTGGCCTCCTTATAAGCCTGATCCACAATGGATGGGTAAATTGCACCATCAAAAGGAGGAGTTGGTGACTTTGGGGCTCCTTGGGGGACCGGGTGATGGCCACGGGTGATGGCCACCACTATTGGAGTGCCAGCAGTGGGAGGTGGCACTACATGTTCCACCATGTAACCAGTGGGGTTCTAGGACAATCTCAGGTGCAGTGGTCTCAGCTCTCTAGGCAATGGAGGCATGGGGGCGAGCCCTTTGGTACAATGCATTGAGCTTGCATGTGGCTGCTCCCCCCACAACGGTAGCATATAAGAGGCCGGGTGGGGTTGTTGGGAGGACGACTATTGTTAGGCTGAGCCCCATACGTGTTGTTAGCGGCTAGAGGTACTAGAAGGACTGTCACATAGACCACTGGGGTGGGTTTTGATAGACTTGGGGTGTTTGTGGGACCGGCACGGGTGGGAGGTATGGCTGATAGGTTGGGAGAGTGCTTGCTTGATATGGGATTTGCATAGGCAGGGGGTTGTATGTTAGGGTTGATCCGAGATGACTGTAGAACATAAAATTCCTATAGTATAGTTTATCTAACCATACCTAGAAATACATTACTCTCCTCAGCAGTACCTACAGACCATGTCACTCTCGTACCTAGAAATATTACTCTCCTCAGTAATACCTCTAGAACACAAAATTCCTATAGTATAGTTTACCTAATCATACCTAGAAATATATTACTCTCCTCAGCAGTACCTACAGACCACCATGTCACCCTGGTACCCAAGATATATATAGCCCTAAGTTAGTCCACATTTCTATTAGTGTAGGGCAGGTCCAAAATAGATGCCAAGAGTGCTCTCCAGTAGATATGAATCTACAACATTTCTCAATGCATAGCCCATCTCCCCAAGTTATTCGACATTGATCTTAGTAATGGAGGGCAACTCCAAAATAGGGCAGCATGTCAAGGGTCCTCAATGCATAGCCCATCTCCCCAAGTTAGTCGGCATTGCTCTTAGTGAAAAGATACAGGGGAGAAGGGAGCTTGAGCACACACACACTCTTACAAACCCTAGAAGAGAACACACAAGGTGAGAGGCTAAAAATTATTCTTCTTCTTCTTCAACAAAGGAGGTCTACAAAAGAGATCACACACATACTAGAGTATATACAAGCGGTCCATAATGTGAACACGCTAAAGTGAAGTAGGTAGGTGTGGACTAGTCAGTGTAGTCCAGCTATAGAATCTCTGGCGAAGATATGTCAGTGCCAGCTACCAAACCCGCCCACAGTGATGTAAATGTCGAACGGTCATGCAGATGCCTCGTGAGTGTTAGTTCATGTTGAGCTTAACATCTCAACACTCCCCCTCAAGCTCAACTCCAGCTCGTGAACTCCAAGCATATCTCGAAATCTGCGAAGCTTCTTAGCTCCCAAGGCCTTCGTGAAGATGTCAAACGACCTGATCCTGTGTGATGACGTAGGCCAAGTCGATGTCACCTCCCAAGACTCTCTCCCTAATGAAGTGGTAGTGTACCTCAACGTGTTTCATCCACGCATGGAAAACTGGGCTCCTATCCAACTCTATACTGCTAAGATTGTCACAATATATGACAGCCTTTCTCTCCACATGCAACCCCAAATCAGCAAAAGTAACTTGCGTAACCAAGCTACCTCACACGCTGCCACCGCACCTCCTCTGTACTCTGCCTCTATACTCGACAAGGCAACTGTGGGCTACTTCTTGCTGCTCCATGTCACAGCAACACTTCCCAATGAAAACATAAATCCACTAGTAAATCTCCTGTTTGAGATGCTACCTGCCCAATCTGCATTTGTGTACCCATATAGCTCTAATGGTACACCTGCTGTATAAAACAATGCATAATCAACAGTGGCCCTCAAAAACAGAAGTGTGCATCGTACACTATCAAGATGTGGGTTGCGCGGAACCTGTATAAACTGGCTCTCTAAGCCAACAGTGTAACTCAAATCTAGCTCGCCGATCGTGACATAGATCCAAGTCCTCACAATCTTCCTGTACATAGTGGGGTCCTCCAACACATAACCTGCATCCGTACTGAGCTTGACATTTTAATCTAATGGCATCGAGATTGGCATACAACTAGCCATCCCATACTAGGACAACATGTCCAATACATATTCTTTGTGAGGACAGCCAAATACCATCAAGTGTGCAAATGACCTCAATGCCTAAAAAGTAGCGTAGATCTCCCAAGTCCTTCATGTCAAACTTTCTCTTGAGAAGACTTTTCACATACTCAATCTCTTCCAAGTTGTCACCCCCAATAATAAGATCATCTACATAGATGGTGGTGATCACATTACCCTTATCACTCTTGTGCACATATAAAGAGTGATCTACATTTGCCATGTGAAAACCAATAGTGACAAGATACTCAGCAATCTTGTCATGCCATGCTCATGGAGCTTGCTTCAGCCCATACAAGGCCTTACGAAGCTTACATACATACTCTAGGTGACTTGTATTCTCAAAACGAGGTGGCTAATCCATATACACTTCTTGCAAGTCACCATGCAAGAACACATTTTTTACATCCATCTAATGTAAAAACTAGCCTTTAGCTGCAACCACCGCAATCACAGCTCTCACAATTGTCATCTTTGTAACCAGGGCAAACGTCTCCTCATAATTAATCCCATGTGTCTATGCATATCCTTTGGCTACCAATCTAGCCTTGTACTTGCTTATGCTACCATCATTGTTATGTTTCACCTTATATAACCACTTACATCTAATAGCTTTCTTGCCTTTAGGCAATGGAACCAAATCCCAAGTCTCATTTCCATACAATGCAGCCATCTCCTCATCCATAGCTTTCTCTCAATACACATTTCCCATAGCCTCATCAAAACATGTGCAACCTGCACAACTTTTGCATGTAGGCATAGTGATGTGCCACATAACCATCGTAAGTCAACCACTACACAGGGTTTTTGACTTTTTCAGATCTTTGTAACTTTGCATTCATGGCTTCCAAAGCCTTCTTTACACCACGTGTCCTCATTGCTAGAATCCCAAGCTCCTCATCAAGGCTCATCCCTGAGCCACTAGACTCTCCATAAATAAGAGAATGCCCTACATAAATATCAGGCATACCAAGGGGCTCAACCACTTTCTCTTTACCTTTATGTGATGTACCAACTACATTTCCAAGACTGGTATTATGATGCAGCATGCCACTCCATGGTCTATCAATAGAACTGCTACATGAGGACTCTCTTAGTCCACTCAATGACTGTGATTTGCTGACTTGCATTCTGTGCAACCACATTTCCACTTACATTAGTCCCAACAACAACATCTTTTTCAGCAGCATACCAGCTACTCATCTCATCAATAACAGCAAACATCCTTGCTTACCCTCAATTCACGTGTAGCAAGATTATATCATCCATATCCCTTTTACTCAAGGGAATACCTAATAAACACACATTTTTCTACCTTTGGATCCAGCTTAGTACGCAACTCATCTGGCACATGCACATACGCATTATATCCAAAAACTTTCAAGTGAGACAAATCAAGTTTCTCACCAGTAAACTCCTCTGGCATTACATCATGTATGGTTGTAGTAGGAGTCTTGTTCATGATATAAACTGTTGTAGACACAGCCTCAACCTAATAGCTATGTGGCATATTCTTCTTTGACATCAATGCTCGCGCTATCTCTGCAATGTGCCTATTTTTTTGCTCAAAAACTCCATATTGTTGGGGAGTGTATCTACATGTAAACTGTCTCTGAATGTCATTCTTATGCAAGAAACCAAAGAACTCATTGGAGAAGCATTCTCCCTCTCCATCTGACCTTAGGCACTTCACATGCTTTTCTATCTGCTTTTCAGCCCCATCATTATGAAATTCTGAAAATGAGTGAAAACTCTGTATATGTAACAACTCTCCTGAACCATTTGCAAACATTGCATCACTCTCGTTTGACCTTCACTTTCTCTTCTTTCTCCTCTTGCTCACATTTCTTGGCCTGCCGTACAAGGCCCTTGGAGGTGATTTTCAACTGGGAGATTTAATTTAGAAGTCTCATGGTGGCTGCCCTTGCCCATTATGTGGTAAGGAAAATTGGAGGACCTTTAAGTTCTATGTGATGCTGGCTATGCCAACCTCCTAAGATTTTTGTTTAAGAACTTTCTCATCAAGAACTCCCAAGCTACTGCATTCAACGGTGACTGTGTTTGCCTTCTTGTTGCTATTCTAAGCGATGGCCTACCACCTACTGCAACATGCCTTTGTGCAATGCTTTGACTATTTTGCCTTTGCTTCTCTCTACTCTGCCACGTTGCTTTTCATGGCCTCATGACTTTGCTTGCCTATTGCTACCATATAGCGAGTTGCGGCCTCTCATGGTTGTTGAATGTGTGATACTTCTCTAACACAAACTTGATTACATTGGCACTTGCCGACTTGATGTCCAAGCTCTCTATTTATGTAACTTCTTTTAGTTACAACTCTTCGCCTCCTTAACCTCTTTCATGGGGTTATCATAGCCATTGTATGGCCACCTTTAGAATCTCCACAATGAGATCTACATGCATGCTACCATCTTGCATGAAATCAAGGGTGCTTTCCATTTGCTTCTCAGGAAGCCTCCAAGGTGCAAAACACTTATGTGAAAGCCCTAGTCACTTCCACCACCACTTTCCCATCTTCCATGAGCAATTCCGCGAGCCATGCCCTTACAACATGCTCCAACATGAGCTGCAAATCAGCCCATTGCCACTTTGCTCATCTCCTTGAGCAACATTCACAAGTGCATCCTCTTCTCGATGCATACACATGTGAACTCCATTGAGTCCACCATCTCACTTGCCATCATTTCTGACAAGCATGCACCTCCACAAGAGCATTCTCCCATGCTCAATAACCAAAAACATTTGAGGTAAAGCTTCACACCTCCACAA
Source organism: Cibotium barometz (assembly GCF_041138505.1). Classification (NCBI taxonomy): domain Eukaryota; kingdom Viridiplantae; phylum Streptophyta; class Polypodiopsida; order Cyatheales; family Cibotiaceae; genus Cibotium; species Cibotium barometz. The sequence continues at coordinate 21,966,862 of NC_141105.1, read as the reverse complement.
ACTTCTTAGCAGCTTCCTTGTTGACACCAGAGACTCCATAGCCTTCATACTTGCTAAAAATATTTATTTCAACTTTGATGATGAGCAGGCTCTCCATGTTATAAAACTCTCATTTGCAACTCTCTTGGGCAGCTCCTTTGATGTTGATGAATACTTCATAGTCTTCATATTGTTGAAATCTTCATATTCAGCTTTCGTGGGGCAGCTTCAAGACTCTCTCCAATCACCAACATAATCTTTCTTCAAATGCAATACTAATGACAATGAGTGTGCTAAATTTTTTTATAATAAACTCAAAATAATGCTTAATCAAATAACATCATCCTTTCACTCTCCCATCCTCCCTCTTTATCCTTCTCTTACCTCCTATCCTCCTTTCCTCTCTCACTCTCTATATGCTCCTCTCCCCCTCTATTCTTCTCTTACCTCTTATGCCCCTTCCCTCTCTCGCTCTCTATATCCTCCTCTCTCTCTCTCTATACATCTCTTTACTCACTCTCTCTATCCTTCTCTCTCTCTGTCTCTCTCTCTCTCTCTCTCTCTCTCTCTCTCACACACACACACACACACAGAGCAACAGATCATCCTGGATGAATATTGCTTTCATTTACAAAAGGAAACCATGTCAGAAAGATGGTAGGATATGCTCTAGTGTTGGGTAAAACTAGTGGTTAGATGCATGCACATCAAATAGCGAGGTTTGCTTGTTCAATGAGCAAGGCTTGTTGGTAGGCATCTCAGCACCATTTTACATCATTTCATAGCATCACTATATTGCAAACATCAGAGAGAGCACAAAAAATTTAAAAAAAAGGTAGCATAAGGTCGAAACTATGCACTGCATCATACACATTCAAACAAGTTGTGTTGTGGGGGCCATCTCTACCGTCTACTGCACAGTGTATACTAGCGTAATGCGGCTGTGTGTGCAGAATGTCATTGTGCAGTGATACGTTTTAAATATTTTTTAAAAAAGAGAGAAAGATGGCTTTGTGCAGATCAAAGGCTCCATCGTTTTACAACCATTTGCCGACGTTCAGCAGCGCTTAACTACACAAACATCATCATTCAAGCTACAAACATTTCTCTACTATATATTACAGGGCTTCTCTTGAGGTGCCACATGTCTTATTTTTGAGGAGAAGGGGTCCACTGCCATGCAACGCCTGCCAGTAGGAGCCGCCGTCTTTAGAGGTTGCAGGGGCACGTCGGATGCAGAGGGGTTCTAGGGGAATTTGAAGTCGCCGCCCGTTTAGATTGAGAGGCTTGCAAGAGAATTCAAGTCACCACTTGTCGTTCGCCTTGCTTTCAAATTCCCTCCTCCACCTTCTCCTCTACGTTTTGCCCTACCTCCCCCCTACAATCGAACAATCTAGGCTGAGGCATTCTCCTCTCGCTCTCCCCTTGCAAAAAACTGGAACCAGGTTAGCATCTCTCTCTCTCTCTCTCTCTCTCTCTCTCTCTCTCTCTCTCTCTCTCTCTCTCATAGGCCGACTTTGGCCTCTCGTAGACGTTAATCTCTCTCTCTCTCTCTCTCTCTCTCTCTCTCTCTCTCTCTCTCTCTCTCTCTCTCTCTCTCTCTCTCTCTCTCTCTCTCTCTCTCTTGCCTCTTTAACGAGTCAGTTTGTAGTAGAGGCCTCCCATCCACATGGCTCACTAACACTATAGTACCCATACACAAGTCGGGGGACCCCATGGACGCAGCAAATTACAAGACCATTATGATTGGCCACGTCATGGCCAAGATTTTTGCATCCGTTCTAGAGATCCAGATCAATGAGCAGGCAGAAGAGACAGGACTTAGAGCACAGGGACAGGCAGGATTCCACAGGGACTATTGCACACTAGATCACATTTTTACTCTCAGGGCCATGGTGGAGGAGGCGAGATCACGGAGCCAGCGTCTCTACTGCTGCTTCGTAGACTTCAAGAGAGCATTTGATACTGTTCCCAGACACCGTCTCTTGCACCGGATCTAGCAGTTGGGATACAGCATGCAGATTCAGTGGGCTATAGTAGCACCATATGAGCATGTCACAGGCAAAGTCACGACCAGGACCGGGCTCTCCAATGAGATCCATAGCACGATAGGGGTGAAACAGGGCTGTCCTCTTTCACCTACACTATTCGAGTTATACATCGACGAGCTAAAGACTTTCATGCAGACCTTGGGGGGAGGGATCATTGTTGGCAGGAGCTCTTATTCCGATTCTTCTTTATGCCGATGATGTGGTCTTGATCTCGTCCACTACACAGGGACTTCAGATGCAGCTGGACGCTCTTCATAGGTTCTGCCAGGAGAGGGAGTTGAATGTAAACCTTGGGAAGACCAAGGTAATGATCTTCAACACCTCTTATTCAGCATTCCAGAGACATGAGGGATTTGTGTTTGGAGGAGCTGGTCAGAATGTTACACATACCTGGGAGTGGTCTTCATAGGGCCTTCCTTCACTATGATACCAGGGGCTCGAGACAGGATGCGGAGAGGATATGCTTCACTGGCGCATCTCGAGAGACAGTGTCATCAGTCTCATTTCCAACACCCGGACACAAAGTCCCTCTTGTTTGACACATCAGTGCGACCTGCCACCATGTATGGGAGTCCTTTTTGGGCATGCACCCTCGGATTGGACGACTGGAGAGCGATTGAGAGGGTACAGATTCTAATGTTTTCCAGGCAAGCCTTCGGTACCCCACCACATTTTATACTGGCAGAGTTTGGAGCCTCACCATTGGTCCTCAATGTAGCCCTCCAGACTATCATATACCTCTAGCGGATCCTCAGATTTGGAGACACAGTAGAGGGTCGCACCCGGCTTCCATGGCTTGCTTTGACTTCATCCCAGGCTCTGGCAGATGCAGGTACTGAGAGATGCTAGTTCCATAGACTCCGTACATGGTTTCACTCACTTGGCCTAGACCTAGACAGGCTTCCGCCATTCAAATACAGTCTCGACGCTCCTCACTTATACTTAACACGACACCAGATCAGTCAGGTCATTCGTGCAGACCTACTCCAGCTCTACACATTCCGTACACGGATCCTCCCCACACGTTTGCCTGTGAAGATGGCTGCATATCGCAGTCATTTTCTCAGGATCTCGGACGAGGGTTTCATTGAGCCTCTAGGGTACACGGGGATACATCTCTCGCATGTACTCAGGATCTCTCTTGGACAGCTTAGAGTTTCATCCCACAGATTGGAGATTGAGGCAGGCAGGATGAGATGGACGAGGAGAGGCAGGAGAGGCAGGAGAGACAGGACCCGACATGCTCCATATGTGACATGGGCGAGTGAGACAAAGGAGCACTTATTATGCAGATGCCCAGCGTACTATGAGATCCGGGGGAGGTTTCACTATCTCTTTAGAGATGGCTTTGGCCCTATTTCCAGGGGTCATTGACTATGAGACTCACAGGGAGGATCCACAGATTCCGGAACCGACATGGCTACAGAGACCACTGTTGTACCCACGAGGATGCACATATGAGATGATTCAGCTGAGACACACAGAGCACCTACATATAGAAGCCACTATAGGAGACTGGTCTCATGACACCAGAGGACATTACGGGCATTCAGACAGAGAGACCTCGGGGGGGGACCCTCCATTGTCGCCTACGGATCGCGGGCTCTCAAGGGACCATATTATCCACTTGATCCAGGAAGAAGAGGAGGTGGAGGGACACGACTTCTTCTACTATTATGGTGCACCTGCTGACGAGGGAGCCCAGCCCTCATGAGTACCTATATGGCATGACATGCTGCTCACATGATGTACACTTATAGCATGATGCATAGCTTTTCACAAATAAATATGTTTACTGCACTACAATGAAATCTTCATCAAGACACCCTCCACTACATCCTCTTCGGGATTAATAAAAACAATGTGTACACCTAATTTTTATGCTACCATAGCACAATCTCCACATCTAGCATAAAGCTCTACTAACACTTTCCCTTGCTTTACATGACGCCTCAACAAGCTATCCCAAAAGTCACATCCACGCTAAGATCCACCTGCAAAGAAAATATCTCTCTTAATTCCACCAAAAAATGTAAGGCCCTTATTTTGGAGCACATGAAGAGTTAACTCCATAACTCACCATGCTGTCCCATCTGGGCATCTACCCCAATGCATCATGTTGCAAGGATCAATGATATAATCAGGTGAGAAAGGTTGGAGTAGCAATAGGCTTGCAGTCTTCAAGGCCAAATCTCCGCAATAATGTCTCAATATACTTTGTCTGACACAAAGCAATACCTCCATCACACTGCTTAAATTGTATCCCCAAATAATGATGCAAATGTCCCAAATCTGACATCTCAAAAGAGGCATTCAAATCAGCCTTAAAATCAGCAATATGACTTTCATTTGGTACTGTGAGCAGCATGTCATCGACATAGAGAGCAATGATTAGATGTACATCATCCACACGTTTAGCATACAAAGTGCTTTCTGTTGGACTATTCTGAAAACCATGTGCAGTCAAATATGCATGTATCTTTTCATACCAAGCTCGTGGAGCTTGCTTTAAACCATATAAAGCCTTTTTCAACCTGCACACTTTGTTTTCCTGCCCTCTTTGAACAAAACCACGAGGCTGCAATACATACACCTCCTCATGCAAATCTCCATTCAAGAACACAGTCTTTATGATGTACATTCCAACCATTATGAGCTGCCAATGCACAAATGCTACAAATGGTAGTCATACGACAAGTGGAAGCAAAGGTCTCATCAAAATCAATGCCCTTTTCTTGAGCATAACCCTTTGCAACAAGTCTAGCTTTATAGCGATCAACACTGCCATCTGGCTTTCGTTTCAACTTAAAAACCCACTTACATCCAATGGCCTTTTTACCAATAGGCAAATCACACAAAGACCATGTACCATTCTTCATTATAGCATAATATTCACTTTGCATTGCAGCCAACCAATTTTCTGATTTTTGTGCCTCATCAAATGAAAGAGGTTCTTCCTCTTCACACATACTAGACACAGCCAAAGCATAACAATCTGATGCATAAGAGGCATGCTGAAAACCTGAACGAGTACAACTAGATATAGGTGCATCAATTTTACTATCACGCAAGGTTTGCACCAGCCATTTAGGCATACCTCTAGCCTACTCATTTTCAGCCCTATCCTCATGAATTACATCTAAATCTGCATCAGAAATAGGCTGATCTATGATGTCGTTTGAAATCTGCATAGGCTGAGTATTTGCCTCATTAGAACTTACATTTGAATTCCCACCTGTAAATAGAGGCAACAACGTATCAAATACATCCCGTGAGCTCACACCTGTCTCTTTGGTACATGATAACAAAGGCTGCACAGCATCTTCCACAAAAACAACATCTCGACTAATCAAGATACGCTTTGACTGCGGATGATACAATCTGTAACCCTTGCTCTCAGCACTGTAACCAACAAAAATGCATTTGACAGCCTTATCATCCAATTTTTTGCGTTGTTGCACAGACACTAAAGCATAGGCCAAGCAACCAAAGACACGCAAGTGACCAATAGAAGGCTTCCTGCCATGCCAAGCTTCGTATGGAGTAACAGATATGGAGTAACAGACTGCAAGGCCTTAGTGGGACACCTGTTGAGTACATATGCAGCACACATGACAGCCTCAAGCCAAAACGCATGTGGCAAAGCTTGGCTCTTGACCATACATCGTGCCATCTCCATAAGTGACATGTTTTTCCTCTCAGCAACACCATTTTGCTGAGGGGTATACGGCACTGTACATTGGTGTTTTATCCCATGACTAGCCAAAAATGTATCAAACTCTTTAGACATGTACTCCCCCCCTCGATCAGAACGAAGGGTGCCCACATTACAATTGGATACATTTTCAACCATAAGCAAAAACTGTTTGAAGCACAAAAACACTTCGGACTTTGCCTTCAGTGGATATACCCATGCATGCCTTGAGTAATCATCAATGAAAGTCACGAAGTACAAGTGTTTACCAAATGACGGAGTTTGCATAGGCCCACATACATCACTATGTACAAGTTGCAATTTGCGAGTGGCCCGCACAGAACCATCCTTTGGAAATGTAGAACGCTGCATTTTGCCCAAAATACAGCCTTCACAAACATGTTTCAATGGTGCCTCAAGAGGGGGCAATGAAGCAACCATATCAAATTTCTGCAAACGCAGCAAACTAGCAAAGTTCAGATGACCAAAACGAGCATGCCATAGTTTTGCATCTGAAACTGCCTTTTCATCAGAAACTGCATTTGTTGAATCTTCCACACACTTGTCATAAGAATTGAGCCCATATAGCCCATGAAACAAGGTGCCAGATACAATAATCGTATCACCAGAAGTCAAATCATGAACAGTACATCTGTCATCCACAAATTTGACTACAAGTCCAAGTCTAGCAAGCGCAGAGACAGATAATAGATTCTTCTTTATCCCTGGCACATACAAAGCATCTGAAAGTGTGAAAGCGTTGCCATTTACAGCAGTAAGCATAATTTTACCAATGCCCTTCACTGGGTAAGAAGCATTATTGGCACATGTGACAGTATTTCCATTAAGAGAAGTGAACATATCACGATGCGAGGTAATGTGCTTTGTAGCACCACTGTCAAAATACCATACATGAGAGTCAACAAAAACTACCAAACATGCATCATGTACAGATGGGTCATACTGGCAATACACGCTAAACGCCCATTCTTTATCCTGCACAACATTTGCAGAATCTGCATTTGTAGAAGCATCCGCTATTGTGGCTGCATTTGACTCTTTCTTCTTTGCCTCTTTAGCCTTTAGCTTAGGGTAATTCTTAATGACATGATCATTTGCCTTACAATAGTTGCACCTGATCTTTTTCTTGCCTTTATCAAGAGCCTTCTCAGACTTATTGTTGCTACCTGTGGAAGGAGAAGAAGTTGCAGACCTATTAATAGGAGAAGAAACAGTGGAAGGGGCTGCCTTACCACTTCTTCTCTGCTGGGCAGCAATAAATGCCTGATCTACTGCACGCTGCCTAGCCCTGTTTTGCCTGGACTGCGCTTCTTGTAAGAGCTTATTGACTAAAGTATCATACTTGACAACATCAGGTCTGTCCTCAGTAACAAGTCTCCACGTGAAAGCAAAACTCTGATATGACTCAGGTAAAGCATCAAGAACAGTCTGCACAAGAGAATGATTAGGAATAATCTCACCTGCAGAAATCAACTGTTCCTTGAGATCTTTAATCTCAGCAAGAAAAACATTCATGTCATCATCTTCCTGCATAATCTTCGATTCCAGCTCTTTACGCAGGTAAGAGATTTTTGCCTCGTTAACGACCTGCATACAAACCAGCTAGAATATCCCAAGTCTGTTTTGCTGTTTTAGCTGAACGATTATGTGGGGTGATGTTACGTTTGACAGAAAGTGCAATCAAGGCATGAGCCTACGCATAAAACGGAGCCCAAAATGACCTTAGATACGATTTCTGAGAACACAAAGCCCTACAGGCTGATTTACAGAGTATAGGGACCTGCAAGCACTCGTGAAAGCTCACCTCAATCGGAGAACGTGAGTCGGAGGGTGCCGACGACGTAGCCTTGGGAGCCGATGTCTGCTCTGATACCAATTGTTGGAATTAGGGTTGCAGGAAAGCACACAAAGCTTGTAGAAGAAGAAGCAAGAATGCACACAACACAGTGTATTAGATTGTGTAAATGTACAAAAGATAAGATAGCCCTAGAATAATGGGCGTATATACAAGCCGGGGGAAAAACCCTCCTAAAGAGGGAAAAAGTACCCCGACGGTCCTAAGTGTGTTCACACACATCACTGCCTATATATATGGCAACACTTAAAAATCCATCTACACATTATTATATCCATTCATTTTACAAATATAAGAGTACAACTAAGTAGTAAGTATGCTTTATAGAATGTTACGCACCTGAACACAGCACACTTGGTAGCCTTGATGACATCAGGGTTTGAAGCTACCACACCTTGTTTCTTTAGGGATCCCACCATTTCCTCAAACAGCTTCCCAAAATATAGTCTCTTAAGATTGGCGAGGTCATTTAGGAATGTATCTGAAAAAATTACCTTGTACTTTTTTGATATTGTTGCAAGGACAACTACACCTTGCACTCTAATCTCATGCTATATGACTTCTCTTCGAAGCCGATCCCTGAATAAACTTGCATTTGTTGCGTTGCCATTTAAATTATTATTTAAACAAAATAGATTACTTTGTAAATATCAAAAAGATAGCGAAAGTAATTATTACATACTTTTAGGGATTTGTGGATCCTTCAGCCTCTACAAATTGCCATCAATCAAAATATCCAAAATATGTGCTTTGTGGTCATTTGGCAATGAGCTAGCTGCCAAGCTGTATAGCCTATCCTCTGTCAAACAATTCGGTTTCTCATCCCAATTAACTTGCACTAGTCATCTGCAACACAATACCAAAATTAAACCGCAACATTAAAACCATAAAATGTTGTTACTGCCTATGAAATAGACAGAGGAAATAGTGTAGGATTTCTTACTCAAAGAAACCTTCCCCTTGTGCAGGATTTGCAAATCACCGCGCTAGCCACCTTGTAGCATGCCTCCATTTTCTTTCATCTTTAGAAAATGACGTTCTCCATTTCTCTTCAAACTCTTGTGCAGGCAAACTATCTACTAGGGGATCAATATGTCGAGTGGATGCGAGATACTCATCCTATTATTCACGAATTATAACATTAGTGGATGATATGCAAATGTTAATCATATATTGAAAGTGTCTAAAGATTTAAGGAATACTATTTGGGAAAGTTCCAAAAGCTCCTAGTTATGGGTGGCCCTTTTTTTCCGTGTCGAGGCATGCTTGTCAATCCATGCCTTGTTCATCTCTTTGGTGTGCTTCATAATTGTTTCTTTGTTTGCCAGCTCAAGTGCCCTAATGAGCTACACTTTTTTTCCGTGTCGAGGCATGCTTGTCAATCCATGCCTTGTTCATCTCTCTGGTGTGCTTTATAATTGTTTCTTTGTTTGCCAGCTCAAGTGCCCTAATGAGCTACACTTTGTCCACAAGGGAAGAAGAAACATAGCCCACGAAAATTTAAGGTTATGATGAAAGATTAAAACATAGTACATCGAATATTCCTAATCAAAAGAGTCTTAAAACGTATATTCTCTTCTTGTTTAAGCGAGCTATCACTATGAGAACCTCCCCCTCGCTATCCTCATTGAATTCAATTAGGATAGCATCAACACAAGGATGTCTTGATGTGACATTCTTGAATGCTACAGTTAGATAGTGCAAATCTAATTAGTCCCAAAACTATTTTATAAAACAAAAGACCACATTCAAAAAAGTAGACAATTTAAGTAGACTCACATTTATTAATCTCTTCCATCCATGCCACAACTCGATGATTGCCATCCCACACATAGAACATCTTGTTGCTCATGAATTCTCACTCTGTGCCTTTAATCATATTCTTGAACTCCTCATTTTTCAATCGCCAGATGTCATCCCATTCAATAACATCATCTTGAGTCACTTCTCTAACAGGATTATGGGATGAGGAGATGGAGCAAATCAACCTGCATCTATCGGCAACATGCCAATAGATGCAGGTACTTGTCACTTCTTGGCAAGTGTGCTCTTTACACGTTTTGCATGCTTCAGGATGTGGGGTTTCCTTTTATGTGTTTATAACAATCCGAACACATCGGCATATACAAGATAAATTGCTCTTAAAAAAATCACTAAAAAAGAGCATAATTGGAAAGGTGGAGAGAGATAAAATAAGACTTACACAATCTCTGGCTAGCCACACAATGATGTATCCTTTAGTTTGATTTAACTTGTCAATATCACCATCTTTGAGGGGAAAAGGGTGAGGAACTTCTCCCACTTCAACATCTTCTATCGACATGCCAACATAACCAAGCGGCAAAGCAATTCCATGGATAGCATCCACGATGGGATCTATATGCAAAACGGTCGCAGTAGCTACCTTGGTATCACTGAACATCAAGGACACGTGTCCCTCTTTGGAATTGGGGAGACGCCATGAGGACAAAGCAGTAGCACGAGAAGAAGGAGATTGAACAAGGAAGAAAGAGTCCTAAAAGATATAAGAAAGCAAAAGATAACAATAAAGCAAAAAAGCAATAGATATAAATAGAGGGATAAATATAAATAGAGAGAAAAAAAGATTAAATTAAAAAAATAAGGTTTTAAAATTAGGTTTTGAAAGAAGAGAAAGAAGGAAGAAACAAAGAAGAAGAGAGGAAAGAGAAGAAACAATGAGGAAAAGAGAAGAGAGGAAAAGGAATAGAGAGAGAGAGAAAAAAAGAGAGTAAAGGAAGGGTTGGTGAGAGAGAGAAGGGGAGTTCCGTGAGAGAGAGAAAGAGAGTGTGTGTTAGAGAGAGAGGGAGGGGCTATCCTTTTAAGGTTTAGGGAGGGAGAGATTCTATGAGAGAGAAGGAGAGGGGGCTATCATTTTATGGGGGAGAGGTGAGAGTTTTAGTTTTAAAGAGGGGAGGGGACGTTTTGCTATTAGGAGGGAAGGGGGAGGGAGAGGGCGTTTTTCTTTGCAGGGGGGGTGGCTGCCGCATTTCAGGGGGGCCGCGTTGCTTTAGGGGGCCGGGGAGGGGAGAGGGTTGTCACGTTTAGCTTGGGGGGGGGGAAGAGGGCTGCCACGTTTTGTTTAGGGGAGGGGAGGAGGGCTGCCGCATTTTGTTGGGGGGGGTGGGGACTCAAGCATTTAATGGAGAAGGGGGGGAATGGCGTATGCACCCCCCACTAAGGGCAATGGTCGCCCTTAGTTGGTGGGGGGGCTCGCCAACTAAGGGTGACCATTCCCCCCCTCCCCTCCCCCACCTATTAAGGGTGATGGTCGCCCTTAGTAGGTGGGGGGGTCGTTAACTAAGGATGACGGTCGCCTTTAGTTGGCAACCCCTCCCCCCCATCCTTTTAAGGGCAACTGTCGCCCTTAGTGGGTGGGCCCCCGCCCACTTAAGGGGGCGACAATCACCCCTAAGTGGGTAGTTTAGGGGGAGGTCGCCCTTTGTGGGCGACCCCTCCCCCTAAACTACCCCCCCTAAGTGGGTGGGGCGACCCCGTCGTCCCACCCACTTAAGGGTGATGGTCACCCTGAGTGGGTGGGCCCCGCCTACTTAAGGGCAACAGTCGCTCTTAAGTGGGTGGTTTAGGGGGGGTTCGCCCTTATTGGACGACCCTGCCGCCCCGCCACCCACTTAAGGGCAATGGTGGTTGCCCTTAAGTTGGTGGGGGGGTTCGCCAACTAAGGGCGATCCCCCTCGCACCCACTTAAGGGCAACAATTGCCCTTAAGTGGGTTTGGGGGGGTCACCCTTAGTGGGCGACCCCGCCCCCGCACCCATTTAAGAGCGACAATCGCCCTTAAGTGGGTTTGGGGGGGGGGGTCGCCCTTAGTGGGTGGGGGGGCAGGGTGGCCCACTTAAGGGCGATCCCCCCCCACACCCACTTAAGGAAGACCGTCGCCCTTAAGTGGGTTTTGGGGGGGTCCCCCCCTTAGTGGTGGGCAACCTCGGCCCACCACTAAGGGGGTCCCCCCTTAGTGGTGGGCAACCTCGGTCCACCACCTACTTAAGGGCGACCATCACCCTTAAGTAGGTGGGGGGGGTCGCTCCCCCACCCCCACCCACTTAAGGGCAACCCACCACCCACTTAAGGGCAGCCATTTCCCTTAAGTGGGTAGGGGGGGTCACCAACTAAGGGCGATTCCTCCCCCCCAACCAAGACCTTAATGGGTGGGGGGTTCGCCAACTATGGGCAACCCGCCCCTCCACTAACTAAGGGTGACCCCACGGTGAACCATGACCCACTAAGGGTGCGACCCCCACCAACTAATGCTTCTCTTTCTCTCTCATGATCAATTAGTTTATCAATCACACGTACGATGCTATTGTCTAGCATCGACTCCATGGGGTGATGGAAGGACATTGTTCTTATGTCACATTGCATATGCATTCTCTTATGCTAAGAAGTTGTGCCTAAACTACCCACTCTTTCCAAGCAATGCCTAAACTAACCACTCTTTTCAAGCACATCTTTACTTGGGGTTAAAATCAGTTGCTTAAGAACTATACAATACAAGGATGTACTCTTTACTTGAAATAAAAATGGATGAAATCATAAAAAGAGATGGCAGAAAGGTTATAGCTTAAATTGGGATCAGAGCAGAGATATAAAGGTTATCAAATCATTACATGAGAGTTAGTTATGGAATAATCATTATATAGGAGTTAGTTATGGAATAATCATTAAATGAGAGTTAGTTATGCATGCATTTATTATATAATATAATTATTAAAAATAAATTTTAGATTTTGTGTATTAATGACATTATTTATAATGATCATTGTTAAAAAATGAGTATAATTTTTAAAAAATTATAATATGTATAGAATTCGTGTTTAGATTTTGAATTTGTTGTCATTAGTTTGTTGTGTGTTTGTGAGCTGGTTTTCTGAGAGCTTGTGTGTTTATGAGCTGGTTTTCTAAGAGCTTTTCTTGCCATGGTGAACACTTCTTTTTATATTTTTGTGGGAGGTTTGGAGAGTGATCCTATTGTTAGAAATGTATAGGGTCGTTTTTATATCACTAAAGCTAATGATTTTGATGGAATATTATGTCCTCGCTCTAGATTGAAAGTTTTTACAATCAAACCACAAGATGATGGTGTAGATCATCTTATACCTATCCACTCAGCTAGACCTACAGGAGGAGGAACCATGTTATATCTTTGATAAAGATATAACAATAGAGTACCTTGTTATTCCAATAATAGGAGAGTCAAGCAACACTACAGCAAGCACCCCAAAAGAAGTCATTATTGACCTTACAATAGGAGATTCTCCCACCGGTACACCACTTCAAAAGAGTGTGGCCAAATACTTATTGTCTGAGGAATCTCATGCTGGTATTCTTCGTAGAGATTGTTATTAGCAAGCACACGTAGTATTGAGAAAGTAGAAGAGATTCCTCAAATCTATAATGGTAATGTGGCTTTTGAGTTGCTGAATGTACGTGATCCTTCAGCCTCTCTAATGCAAGGAATGGAGCAAGCACATGATGGCCATTGTTGGGTGAAACCTACAAAGAGTCATGTGAAGTTTTCTAGAGTTGTACAAAAGAGTTCTTGTGGAGGCTTATTTGAGTGCACTTATGCCTTGTGTGGAAGCAGAACTATGAACGGCACACCGAATACAACATCATGGATTGGTAAGCTTATTGTCTTGGCTTAATTTCAATAAACTTTGATTCATAAGAGTATTTATTAAAACTTTGTAATTTTTCACATAATAGGCAAGCTCACACAAAAACTTCCCTCTCTAGGCTTAACAACGGATGAATATGGATCACTAGCTTATTTCTACTACAAGAACAAACCTGTATGTAGAAGAATGAGTGGTGCTACAGTGTACTATTGTATGCCTACTGATCCACATATGTTGAGATTGATGATACATCAAGGGAAACATTTGCATGAGGTACAAAGGGACACATCAAGGAAAGCATTACAAAAGATAAGAGAACTTGTGCAAGAGGCAGTTTCAGAGGTGGCTCAAGTGGTCCAAGGAAGATACAAATGGATATCACCAAACAACTCGTATTGGATACAGTTATTAGGAAGCATACAAAGAATGAATCAAATATAAGCAACATGGAGTTGTTACTATTTTTGGAACACATGCATCCCCTAATTCAATGTCAAAGGTAATGTTCTTTCCATATTGATTTTAATTGTTTGGTAATTCTTGTGAATGAACGTTTACTAGTTTGGTAATTGATTTTAATTGTTTGGTAATTCTTATGAATGAACGTTTACTAGTTTGTTAAGTTGTCCAATTCTCTTGTAGATTCAGGAGGATGGTGCGTGCTTCCAGGATCAATGGTTAAGTGCAAGGAGCAGAGTCAAGTATCCTAGAATTGAAGAGACAATGCGCTTTTGAGTTCTTCCATGGTAGTCGTTTTCCTGGGCAAGCTTTAGATGAGTCAGACCAGTGTTATGTGTTTAAAATGTCAACCACACAAGGCCTGCATTGGATTTAGATCTGGTGAACCGTATACGCCAAACATGAGACGGGGATTTGAGGAAGGCTTGGGTTTGTTTTGATCATGTTAAGCATGTGGTGCAAGGATGGGCAACAATGGCTGCACATGTATATGATCCAAGGCACAGTTTGGTCTTGTAAAGTTCTCAAAATTTTGATCTTATGTTTAGTACTTTTCCAATTGTCGTTATGATGGCATGCAGCTTGTAAGAGCTCATAACAATTGCAACTTGCAAAATGAAAGAGGATGACAGAGTGGCATAAGTGCTTTTTTGGGAGATGATTAACAATGTTATGGTTCAAAAAGGCTTTTCTAAGCCAATTTTTTTTGGCTTAATGACTAATGAAGCTGGAGCCAACTGGAGAGCAGTTACGGTCTATAATAATGGACCAGAGAATATATTGGAAGGTTGTGAGCGTTAATGTCTTTTTCATTGGGAACAAAGCTTAAACATCCATACAGTACAATATGTAGTTAGGAATTTTCAGGAAGAGCACAAGCGACTATGTCGTTAGTGGCGTTGTGTATTAAGTGAGGAAGAGGTACGTTTAAAATACAGACACATTAGATCGTGTGGTGGATGAACGGTAAAGTTATTGGAAAACTTACTAGCTATGGATTATTGGGGCTTAGTTGGTGGCATACTAGATATCCCCATTGGAGGAAACATCTTGTAGGGGTAAGTATTATTTTCTTGGTTTTTGAAAAGAATAGCTTGTATTTTGAATCTAAATTGTCAACTTAACTATCTGGTATAGAATACGATTGGACCTTGCAATTAACTTAATCTCCTGTTGTGTAGGATGTCGACGATGCTTGTGTGCCGCACATGCCGACCACCAATCTAGCATAAATGAAACATGTAAGTTGGTTAGTAGGAAAGGGTTTCAGGGGAACCATCTCTTTATATGATGCAGCTATTTCAGACCTTGCTAATGCCCTCTTGCAATCCACAAAGAAGCATTCATTCATGCAAGGTAAATATCATGGAGCAGGCCCCTACAATAACAAAGTTGATGGAGAAGGCCAAAACATCAAAAGCTCCAAGTCCATCAAGAACTAGCAGATTGGTGAGGAAAGCAGTGAGTGGCACACTAATGCACATGTAGCTAAACTTTTTTGGTGATAACGTTACTGTTAGTCGGTGTCAAAACCCCATAGTTATGAATCTTGAGGAAGATAACTCATCATATCATCCAGAGTATGTCACAAAAAACCAGCCACACAAGAAACAAGGTAGGAGATTAAGCTTTCCACCCACTATTCCTTTAGCTACAGGTGGTCAACACAATGCAGAGGGAGAGAAAACTAAAGTAAAGGTGTAGAAAATTGTGGAGAGTGACATACACGATTCAATGCAGGCTATACGTCGAACATCTCTTCATAGCAAGGTAACTTGCCAAGGATGGTTAGGTGGCTGAGATGGCAAGTGCAAAAAGAGCATCAAGAACTGCGGGCAAGGTGTTCCAATTCCTTTCTATGGTATGAGAGAATGTTCTGGGGGGAAAAGGTGTCAGTTTATGTGGTTTTGTAACAGCAACATGGATCATACTTGGAGAGTATGTAACACCATCTGTCAATCACCTGCTAGACCCCTGGTTGTTTGGCCAGTGGGACGAGATACAAACCTGATTGTGGATGAGATCCAAGCATTAGAGGCTAGTGGGTTTGTGTTGCAAAAGGGACAATGTCAAGAAGCAAATGATGTAGGCCAATGGTCAACAAGGTAGAGAAGTGGCATATCAGATATATGGCAGCCAAGAGAATAGATTTGGTAATTTCAAGTATAGCTCTACGGTCTTTGAGCACTTGGTCATTAAGGTCGGGCAGATGGAAGTGTTTGTAATTGAGATTTGAGGAATCACTAGTACGCAATGAAAAATACCGAGTGACTATGGGAAAGAATCCATCATGCACATGTCCCAACTTTCAAATCAAGGTAGGAGCTGGATGACCATATTGAGCATGCAAGAACCTTTATTTTGTATATTTGCATATCTTTGGGTTAGATGCGAACCATAATATGTTTATACATCAACCCACTTTAAAAAAGAGGACCTAGTGAGAATGTTCAGCAGGAGAACAAGGTGAAAAGGACCTAGTACTGTTGACATTATACTGTAGTTTTGAAAAGATCCTTCATGTTGCAATAATAAAATGTCCTTTGTCTCAATTCTCTAGCAAGGACTATTTATTTTTCGCATCTAAAAAATGAAGTCTTCTCTTACTCCTCTCTAAACATCATAGTCCTTTTCCTTCTTATTCCAAATGACATGAAAAATTTGCAAAGGGGATATGGAAATGGAGAATCACTCAACCAAAGATAGCACACTCATAAATAAGCAAATAGATAATTATTATGCATGTGCATCAAAATGAGAGAGAAGTAAAAATGATTATTTTATATGAAATCTCGTAATACCAAACCAACATTCCTCCTTGTAAAGTGAATATAAAAATCCATTTTATCAGCCGATAAAGTGGAATCCTAGATCGATTATTTTCTTCTCTTTACTCTCCTAATTGACTCCTAAAACCACTTGTAATCTAGCTTAGTTCTTTGAAGTGAAACCTAACAAAATAGCTTTTGTAACCATGCCTTTCACTAGTCACTCTCCCAAGATTTTAAACCATATGAAACAATAAAATCAAAAGACTATAAACCCTTATTAACCAAAATCTACTCAATTTATGATACAATGTGATAGATACAATAGCATGATCATCTCCAAAGATAGGAGAGTGCATACATTAGGGATATGTCAATGTATCGAGGCTCACAAACAAGGAGTTAAAGTCACTGATGGGGCTACATGTGTTAATGCAATCTAAAATGTTAATGAAGGACCATACATTGATGTTAATGAACCGTACATTGATGAAGATCCATGTGTTAATGTATGTATTATGCTTGATAAATGTGTAAGAAGGAGATCGTACACATTGATGAAGATCCATGTGTTGATGTATGTATTATGCTTGATAAATGTGTAAGAAGGAATTTCAATATCCATCTCTTTTTATTATTCTCGTTGGGATCTCTAAGTGGAATTCAAGATGAGCATCCTTAACTTGTTGATAGGCACCCCTCTCTCTGTTTACTGCTCCCCCTCTTCCTTTTCCTCTCCCTTTCTTCCTCGTGGTTCTTGGGAGATTTTTGTGGGGTAAGCACCTCTTGCACTCTAGCCTTACCACTAATAGAGGCTAGATCTTCCTTTGGCTCTGGTGTTTTTCATCTTGGGATTTGGGATTTGCTCTTCCCTCTTTCCTCTTCTTATCAATAGAACATTTAGAGAGAGAGAGAGAGAGAGAGAGAAAGCGTGTGTTTTTTCTCTTGTAAATTGGCAACATCTCATCATCTTTGGAACATTGTTTCATGCATTCTCCCCACCTTTCTTTGAAACTCAAAGGCGGTAATCTCAAGTATCTCCTCTCAATAATAAGAGCACCATCATTCATAAGAAGTTATTAGCTCACATCTTCTTCTCTATCAATAGCTACAAATGCTACTGCAGTAGTTGAGAGAAGGCATGACATTGCATCTAGGGTGTCTCGCTTGCTAATAAGGCCAACCAAAAGGTCACTAAGACAAAAAAACAGCTCATTAGCCGAGAAAAAACTTATTGGTACAACCAAGGAGAGAGGCAAGAAGAAGAACACAGGTGCAACAAATTAGATTAGCTTTATCTTTTGTGTGTGTCCCTATAATCAACAATGGTGTGGTATAAAGATGAAAGCAATTACATTGATGCCTCCCTCCATTGCATCACAACAAAGTGGTTAGCAATACCTCTCTCAATTAATACATCTAAGGGATGAATTCCCAACACATAAAACCTCTTTTAGAATTCCATGAAGAGCCTTGGGATAACACACTTTTGGTGGTAGTTGTATAATAGCATCAACAACAAGGGTTGACTTCTTCTAGATTCTCACATGGTAGTACTTAGCTTGATGTACCTCCGATAATTCCAACACGTTAACGATGCCGAATTCTCCTTCTCACTAGTTTAAAACTCTTCTAGATTCTCACATGGTAGCGCTTAGCTTAATGTACCTCCAATAATTCCAACACGTTAACGATGTCGAATTCTTCTTCCCATTGGTTTAAAACTCTTCAAGTTTTAAATGTTTAGTTAGGTGTGAAAGGGTCAAAACAACTATTTTAGATTTTTTTAGCATGTCCTTAGGTTCTCTGCCTTAACCACCATGCCTAAAACAATTTTATCTATGTCAAATAGTCACATTGGCCAGAAAACTCGAGGATTTCACTATTTGTAAACCTAGTATATCACGTGCTTTCAAGGCCTATATCTAAACTCCTTATCTGTAGATTTTGCATATTTAAAATTAACCCTTTTTCAATATAAATATGTGGCTTTTGAAAAAAAATTGTATTAATGGCACTCTTGTGTAAATAATTTTCTCTAAAAAATCAAATTAAAAATGTTCTTTTGTTGAACTCAAGTGATAGGTTACATACTTTATACATGAATCCCCCAAGCTAGAAAACCATACCAAGATAAAGCCCCGAGGTGGTCACTTTTTAAGAGATGTCTATATCATGTGCGTTCATGTACAAACTCCTTTTTTGTTTTTAGAGAACCCCCTATTGTATACAAACTCCTTTTTATAGAAGGGTCCAATATATATTTACATGTATCCTTCCATATTTTTTACACCCCCTATATATAAATACTACAAAAGGAAACCTATAAATATACACCTTGTATACATTGTATATGGCATGATTTAAAAATATCTTGTCGATTAACTCATGTGATATGATGTATTTAAAAATATTAAATTTTTTAACACCCCTAATACTACCAAGGAAACCTATAAATATACCCCTTGTATACACTGTATATGGCATGATTTAAAAATATATCGTCAGTTAACTCACGTGATATCATACATTTCTAAAGAGTGACCTCCTTGGGGATAAAGCTTATCATGTGAAAGTGACTTTTGAGATCAATGGTCGTATGGAAACAAGAGGAAGCATGATCAACATTAGCAATGCTCATCACAAGATCATCATCACCACGTGGTTTTACATCATCACATTTTAATAAAAAGCTTGTGATAAACTTGTTGTAAATGATCAAACAAGTTGTGTGTGAAATGAACTCGATCATGAATCTCGCATGTTGAGGGTAAGCATGTGCTCTCAAACTTGCCATAAGTGAGTGAGTTGTGTGAAAAGTTTGGCCTCACCCTCATGCTCCAACTTTAGGTGGTGTAAGGATATTCCATTCATAGAATGTGGTTCAAGGCAATGATTTGAAGCACTAGGGCTGTATGTTCAGGCCCACGAGCTTGTAATATAGCCCCTTGCATGCATTGAGTGTTGTTGGGAAATCCCATCACTAGACGTGGCGATGGAAGGGGAGCAATATTCTTTGGATCGGTACATAAGTTATTTGTTGGGAAGAAAACCTTAATGTAGATGACAAAAAGTCTAGAGATGCTCTAAGTCACGATTGATCTAACTTGAGCAATTTCATGGTTTACATGTCAAATAGGTTGTGTTTAGATCAAGTGCTAGCCGCATGACCTGTTCTTTCTAGGCACACAAGAGGCTGCAGGGGGCATAATCAATCATGCCTTTGTCATTGGTAGATTCTTTTGGTATTGTTGGTTTTGACTCTTTCTCATTGCAATATCAAGAGTCAAGCACGACTCCGTTTTAAACATAACTAAATGCATATAGACATAAGTATACTCTTTCTACTTCATACATACATACATGCATACATGCATACATGTATGTAGCGATATATAAACATATTTATGTATGAATGGATTTTAGAGAGCTATGTATGATCATGGCATAAATGAAGTACAAATACCAAAGAACTATTTTCCACTATGGAATCTCTAATTCTCCCAGACATATATATTCACATATTCACACTTTTTATTGTAGGAAGGGGACAGAGGTGAAACAGGGGGGCTGCGCTCGGGGGGGGGGGGGGGGGGGGAGTGGGGGGGTGGGCTTAGGGTGCGAGGGAGGCGGTAGGCGAGTTCAATGCCTCTAGAGGGCGAGAGGGGGTATGGTAATGCTTAAGGCATTAATTAAATGCCACGTAATAAAGCAGGCGAGTTCAACGCTTGGTCTGCAGCACAGGTGCAGACCAGGGGGGTGGGGTTAGGGTGCGAGGGAGGCAGGCGAGTTCAATGCCTCTAGAGGGCGAAAGGGGGTATGGTAATGCTTAAGGCATTAATTAAATGCCACGTAATAAAGCAGGCGAGTTCAACGCCTGGTCTGCAGCACAGGTGCAGACCAGGGGGTGGGGTTAGGGTGCGAGGGAGGCAGGCGAGTTCAATGCCTCCAGAGGGTGAGGGGGGTATGGTAATGCTTAAGGCATTAATTAAATGCCACGTAATAAAGCAAGCGAGTTCAACGCTTGGTCAGGTGCAGACCAGGCGTTGAACTCGCCTGCTTTATTACGTGGCATTTAATTAATGCCTTAAGAATTACCATACCCCCCTCGCCCTCTGGAGGCATTGAACTCGCCCTTGTGCAGACCAGGTGTTGAACTCGTCTGCTTTATTACGTGGCATTTAATTAATGCCTTAAGCATTACCATACCCCCCTCGCCCTTTGGAGGCATTGAACTCACCTGCCTCCCTCGCACCCTACCCCCCCCCCTCCCCCCGGCGAGCGCAGGCCCCCTGTTTCACCTCTGTCCCCTTCCTATTCTCGCTGGCCACCTTGCTCGCCCGTGCGTAGGCTTTCTGTGCACCAACCCCAGCCCCCTTCCTCCTGAGATCATCCGGTAGCTACCATGTCCTTTACCGGCATCTCCCCCTACTCTCCATGTGCTCAGCGCCCACAATGCTCTCAGCCTCTCCACCGCTTGTTCAAGCACCTCCTCTCCCATTGGCAACTATTCACCCCATCGCCTCCTCACCTTCCCTACAATAGCAAGCTCGTTTTTCTACACGACCCAATGATATCCAACGAGAGATCCCTTCATTTCCACGAGAGAGAGAGAGAGAGAGAGAGAGAGAGAGAGAGAGTTCTGTTGCCTATAGCCTCCAAGTGAGCGAGGGGTAGAAACAGAGCAATGTCTCTAGAACTCTTTATTCACATGCAATTCGACAACTGTTTTCTTTTCTTATACGAGTACATATGTTTTTAGTCATGCCATACATATTATGGGCAAAAAGAAAAATCCACAACTAATTAATTAATGTAAGAAAAAAAACGCTGTGGGTGTGGCCGAGTTTCTGTGGCACTTTTGGCACATATAGAGAGCTAATGGCCAAGTTCGGGAAAAGCCCACGTACCTTGCCGGGTAGGTTCAGCTTGCCGCTTCGAAAGCATGCTACGGTGCTTTTCGTATGCAGTGTAACAGCTTGAATGCAGAATTCTGAACGATTTTGATTTTTGCGCAGACCTTTTGTGCGTAAAGGCTCAACATAACACGCCTATGTGAAGGCCGGCGCCCGAAGGCCGGAACCCGTCCATAATACATATACAGGTACTTATTCTCAAGAAAAAGTACTCGTTAATTATTCATTTAATCATAGTCTTCTGGAGATGTTTATGGAAATTTGAACTAGCATGCTCTGAATGCAAGCATAAGAGCAAGAAAACTGATGAACCGAAGGCTTGGGACCCACAAGTGTGGCTGTACCTGGGACAATCTGTTGAGTGTGGCCCGCAGTGAGATGCTGTTCCTGTAGCTCCTACCAAGCTTCTCCACAGCTTTTCCCGGTTTTGCTGTGGTCGCTAAATCACTTAGTTTCCAAATGACAATAGGGGAAGAGGTTATGGGCTCTGCTATGATCACCCAGGATACATTTCGGAGGGGTTGCCTTGTCGCGTAGTGGAAGGCGCGGCCTCCCTCTTGGCCCTGCACTTTTTGGCAGGGCCCATGAAATACAACTTTGGGAAAAAAGCCTTTCAAAAGAAACCATCACTCAAAAAACCACGTGTGTACATAAGCTGAGCTATAGAGCCCTGCAACTCTACACCCCCATATGCAATGTTGTACTACCTTAGAAGCTACTGGGCATCTGGGGCAAGAGGGGTCTGCTCCAAAAAAAGCCCTCAACTGATTAACAGGGAGGCCACGATGTAAAAATAACCAAAAGAAGTGGGAGATCTGGCTCCTCCGAAATGAGTGTCAAAGTCTGTGCCAAAATTTCTTTTGAATCAATGGAGTAACGCCATAACTCTTCCAGAGCAGTCTGAGTGTAAGAGTCATTTGAATCTGTCCAAGTAAAAAGAGGACGATGTAGTTGAAAAAAGGCTCACTCTTTATAAGATTGGCTGCATCAATATACTCCCACTCAATAGGATCCCAATGAAGATATCTGATAGGACATCCACCATACAGCCATAAGCACCAAGACCCATGGGATGCAGAGGGCCAACATGCTCAGTGCTTCGAGAAGCGACTAACTACTCTCACTGGGATGAAGGGTAGTACCATGAATAAATCTCCTATGTGTCACATTTCATCAATCTCCATTTGCTGGGTAGAACAAAAAACTTGATGTCCCTCCTCATCCTGCTACAGCAACGCTAACACCTCTAATGGCACTCTTGTCATGGAGAAAACACCCAGCCACCCAGGATGATGCTGATTGTGAAATGTGCCAGTAAACTTATGAGATATAGCCGCATCAATATGATTGATCCATCTAAGATTCCCACTGAGGTTTTGGGTGGATGCAAGTCTCCAATCCAACGGAAGACTTTTAAAAGTCTTCCAAACAATAACTGTCATTGCACGTCTCTCCTGCATATATCCAAACACACCCAAAGGTCGCCCGACCTCATCTCTAACTTGCGATTTAATGATTCATTTAAAGATATAGTCACTCTATGCAATGAGGATTGGACTTGAAACAAGTCATGCCACCATGAAATTCAGAAGTGAGCCATACAACAAGGTCCTCTCACGAGCTCCCCATGCTGCATGCAACCCTACTGTGTGCACCCGTGGGTGTGCACATTTTGCCCTTCGCCCTCTTCCTGTCTGTGCAGCCTCCTCTCTCTCTCTCTCTCTCTCCCCCCCCCCCCCCTTCTTGCACTTGTGCGGCTGCACATTCTGCCCGCCATTCACCTTGCCCCCCTCCTGCATTCCACATCTCCTGACCGCAATTCACCTCCTCCTCCGTTTGCCCGCCTTCTTCTCCACTATGAACACCCTCTTATTTAGTGTAACATGCGGAAGCTCTGGGAGTCTTCTTTCAGCCCTAAACACTCCTGGAAAACATGCTGATGCAAAACACAGATATGAAGAGAGAGTAGAGAGAGAGAGAGAGAGATGCTGGAAATTCAGTATATTAATATAGTACAAAAAGGTACTTTTCTACAGCCCTAGGTTGTCTTCATAAAAAGGGTGATAAACACCAAAATTCTAGTCCTAAAGCTGGACCCTACTGATCCAATCCCTAAAGGACTCAATGATTAGAACTATGAGCACACTTTGCTATTTATAGTCTCTTAACTTTAATGGAGAGCTGGCCGATTGCTGATTGGACATAAAATCATATAAATGATGCGCATGTAGCTGCCCCTTTTTTGATTCAGCCGACAGCCCCTTCTGGTCTCAGCCGACAGCTCTTCTTCTGTTTCTGGTACAGCCGATAGGGATCCAAGTCCATTCTCTAGTCCAACACTGCTCCTTGTGCTCCAAGTCCTAGCTCTATCTGGTTCACTCTCTTTATCTGGCTGCCTCTTCTGGACCAGCACCTGAGAATGTCCATGGCATCTTTCATGCACATGACATCTCCCTCTGCTAAACTTGATGATGGGATTCCAACCTGTTCTTGGATGACTGTCATCATTCCAATCTTTTCCTGAAGTCCCTCTGTCATCCATCCATCCCTGGCAACCCTTTTCTTTGAAAGCCTGGCCCGTTCTCCAAAACCACTCTGTCTCAGAATAAGATCTATGCATCTGTTCCATCTAGTCCACAATCCATTCCTGCCCTGACTTTGAACACTGTCTTGGTCTTCATTCCTGAGAAATGAGTCTTGCACTCTCACATCACCCCTTGGAGGATAAACCTCCCTTGGGACCGTTGCCCGAGAACTATTAGAAGTCATCTCTAGTCTTTATCAGACACTAGGGCCTCTGTTGTGGGTGTGCCCGCCCTTGGTAGGTGTTTTCTCATTTTTCCTCACTCCCCGTATTTTTTTTCCATTTTTCCCAGTTTTCCATGGCTTGGGAGGCTGCCCTGTGATGGCAGCATGTCCCAGTAGCTGGCCGACTACATGGGTTCATCACCATGAGCTGGCCGACTGTTCATTCAGGTCCACGACCTTTCATTGATGCTGGCCGACTGATGCAGTTTTGTTGGTCGTGGAGAATACAGTCCTAGTCGGTTGCCCCTTCTATTGGCCGACTGCTCTCTTGGGGCCATATAAAATGGCCCCATAGCCCCCTTGCCATTGTATCTTGTCTTACACTTCGAGATCTTGTGTATATAGAGCAGAGTTACACGCCTATCTCTCTCCTTCTCTTGTGCTATCTATTTTCTGCACTCTACTTGCTCTTGTGGTCTCTCAGATTTGGTTATCATCTCCGTTGCGTATTTTGACATGGTATCAGAGCCCTAGGCTCTTGAAAGATCTTGGGAGTTTTCTGAGCAAGAGGGGGATTGTTGCGTTGCTGATGGGTGGATTGTTAGGGATAGGGACTGTCCGGAAGAGAAGAAGCAAGAGGAAGGCAGGCTGAGTTGTTGGATAGCCACTTCCAGGTTTAAAGTTTTTTTTTCCCACCCTTTTTTAGTTACATCCCCGCGATGGCAGATTTGTTAGAGATGGCTGAGAGAAGCATGTGAAGATCCCAACACTCCCCATGTTCCCAGTGGACCGTCAGTTGGACGAGAACAACTACGGCATCTGGAAGGTTATGATGGAGTCTGTACTGGAGTCATATGACCTTGCTGATTTCATCGTTATCGGGGTTCCACGGCCGGAAGCAGAGGAAGGGGAGTTACAGTCAACCAGGAAGGACCGCGAGGCACAGGCACAGATGTGGGATTGTGTCAACGCCAGGGTCCGTTCATTTATCTTCCTCAACTGCACACCGCAAGTAATCAATCACGTAAAGCATATGACGCTAGCTAGAGGCATAGGGCAGCACTTGGCTTATCTTTGTAACAGGGTATCGCCCATGAAGAGGATTTCCTTGGAAGTACAGATGCAGGTTATGAACCTTGCAAAGTTGTCGACGATGCGGGAGCACATTAACAAGCTGCAGGCCCTTCAGCAGGAAGTCCTCTAGGCTGGGAAGGAGATATCATCAGAAGATATGGCCATTACTTTGTTGTCCCACTTGCCTGCACAGTATTCCGCTTTTTACTCCTCTTTGATTACTAGTGGCAGGCTTATCACCATTACATGGGAGGAGCTTGTGCCCATGGTCTTGGACCAGGAGGAACGATTCACAAACCCTCCTCACAGTGGAGGTTCGGAGGCCTTAACTGGCCAATGGCCGAAAGGCCGGAATAACAACAAGGGCAAAGGGAAGGCTTCACCGGAGAAGTCTTCTGAGAAGAAGCCTGACACAGATTGAGAGAAATTGAAGGCCGAGAGGTGTGCGAAGGAGCTTCTCCAAGGATGTAGCTATGGCCTCCAGCTCGGGGGTGAGTCCGGAGGACTCTATGACTGGGAGGTGAGCCTTAAGCCTCGCTCCTATTTGGTTTCTAGTCAGATTGTTCAAGGGCTAGGTCTAGGGTGACCTTACATTATTGGTATCAGAGCCTAGTTCTAACGCAAATAGAAACTGTTCACACGGTGGTTGAGGGCATGGCTAGAAAGCGATGAGTCTTCTAGGGAAGGGGAGAAGGTAAACGGATTGTTATCTCATGTGCATGACTTGCAGGGGGGACCCGGCTGATGGCGGCCATGTGAGGCTATGCCAAGGTCGTGTGTGAGTGGCTACAAGTGCTCTGAGGGACTGTTGGGAGCGTGGTCGCAAGGAGCATCTGAGTCGGCCAAGGTAGCTAGGCTTGGATAGGCGCACCAGTTTGGGCAGGCTTTTTGCCCACAGCCTGGTGGCGCATCACAGCCTGGGCAGCCTGTTATGGCTAGCATGACCAAACGCTGAAAGCTGTGCGTTGGCTATTGGCTGTAGCCTGGATAGAAGATGGCGCTGGCTGCTTGCTGGAAAAAGGGCTGGCGTTGGGTGTAGACTGGGTAGGAGGTATAAGCCCAATGGAGCGTGCAGTGATGACAGATGCAACCATGTGTATGAGAGATAAAGATAGAGAGAAGGGGGAAAGAGAGATGGGAATAGGGGGGTTTCACACAGTACACCACGTTGAGCGAGGAACAGGCCCCGCCCCCTCTTCAGGAATTTATTTCAGGAACAATCCACGGGCTTTTCCAAGCCAGGACCAATACAACAAATGAATACAATATCAAACAAAAATGTCGATGTCAAGATCGGGCTGAGATCGATGTCGAGGCACAAGATAACTGATGCCGAGCTCACCACTTGGATGACCCACAAGAGGTTTGCACCGGGCTAGTACCAATATCCAATGTCCCAAGTCTAAACCAAAAGATCTCCAAGTTTGTAAACAGAACTCACAGTAGATATATGTATCCGATGGAGTTCTCAATGCTTTGATATAAGGTAAGATATCAAACTTTGGTGTAGGGACAATCCTCAACAAATCTGTCCAAAAACTGTGTGAAGATGCCTGAGGAAGGACACGGGTTCCTTTTAGAAGAGAGCGGATGCACAAGGTGGTGAGGATGCTGTTGGTTCAAAGGCAGTCCGGCGTTTAAGCTTGGTTGGCGACTTCTGATGGCTGGTGCTGACACCGGTGGTTTCAGGGAGCTGCAAACAGTATACAAAAGGGCTGTATACTGGGCAGAGGCAGCACAAGCTGCACACAGGATGATGGTGATGCTCAAATAGTGGCGGCAGGGTGGTGCACAGCTTACAGGCAGAGGCGGCGCTATGCTCTTCAGGGGGGGGGTGCTTGCTGCAGCAAAGGCGGGGGCTGGTTACACAAGACAGCGCTGCTGCAATGCAGGTGGCGGCGCAACAAAGCAAAGGCGGCTGGAGACAGAAACAGCGCTGCTGGGGTGGCGCAGCCAGATGAACAGAGTGCTGCAAGGGCGGCGCAGCCAGGCAAAACAGAGGTGGAGCAACTGTGAGGGTGGATGCTGGAGAGGCGGTGCTGGAGACGGAGCAGTGGCGCTGCTGGGGTGGCTGCCGCCGGCTGAGATGGAGGAGATGGGTGACGTGTGGAGAGAGAGAGAAGTGGATGATGAATCTTCACGAGTTCTCTTTCAAGAATCTCCATGAGTACTTGTCTGTGAACCTCCAAGAGGATGCATGCTTCTTTATGTACTTGAAGGGGTGCCTGCTTTTGCCATGCTTTGCTTTTGCTTTTACCACTTGGCTTTTGTTTTATTTTCTTGCTTTTGGTTTGCCTCCTTGCTTTTGTTTTAATAATAGTCTAAGTTTTTGATTTATGCTTTTACAATCTTCAAGGCCTTGCTTTTTGGCCCTGGAGCAGCTTTTTGATCTGCTTCCATGTCCTCTTTCCAATGGTGCCCTCAGCTTTTTGGTCAACAAAGTTTCACTTTTACTTTTTCCTGCTTTTTGACCAAGATGGGTGCTTTTTTCAATTCCAACTTTAGGAACCCTGTTTCCATGTGTCCATCATCTTGTCCATGTGTCCGGGCATGAGTTCTATCATGTGAAAAGAGCATGGAGGACCAAATAGTTACATTCCCTCCCTCTTACATCATAGTTGTCCTCAACTATTGTAACTTGGTTGAACACAATGCTAATCAATACACTTAAATACACTAAGATTTGATGGACACTTGCTCAAATACAAGAAGTAAATTGCTAAATTGACAAGAGACACAAAATGAGCCGGAACGGCCGACCCCTCCCTCAAATAAAGTATATTGATCTTGGGAGAATCAAGTACATAGTGTCATGGGCATTTCTGACCAGATTTCCATACCAATGCATATGAATAAAGTATTGCAAGCAAGTTGTCGATGTAGACTTGCAATCCACACTACCCTCTCAAGTGCCCATGTTCCCTGCTATCTGCTCTCTATTGTTCCACCAACACATGGTAGCAACAATCTGCAAGAGAGTACGTAGGACAAGGGAACACTACACAGGGTATGTGGTCTTGTAATCCGGTTCCTCCCTCCTGCTACTTGCTCCCATATTTAAGCATAAAAGCTTACCAATAGCAAGTAGAGTCGATGATAAGCGGAAGTCTTCGCGATGGAAGTCCTTGGAGTGTTGAGATCTTCGATTTGTCGCATTTCTTCGTGAGAAAAGTCTTCAAGAGGATGAAGGAAACCTTGGGAAAGCTTCCCCCATGGTTCAACTTGAGAAAGGAGGGCTGAAATGAGGGTTTTCAAAGACCAGAAATTACAGCAATAAAGAGAGCTGTTTTGCTGAATTTCAATCATTGGGAGTGTGCAGGAGAGTGATTAGCATCCGGAAAAACTCTTGGAAGCTTGAAAAACACCTTAGCAAGCTTGGAAATGGAGTTGGGAAGGAGAAAGTGCAGAAAATGCAGCCCAACAGTCCTCATGAAGGAGACGCCCATCTCTAGAGAGAGGAGGAGGAGTGGGGTGGTGAGTTGTCCGGTGTAGGTGGCAGGCAGGTGCTTTGTGGAGCAAGCTAGAGTGGACACATGGCTGGTTACTCCCTTTGTACAAAGGGGATAAGGTCTGGGCGGTGGACATCGGGTTTTGTCCACCTCAAGACATCAGTGTGTGTGAACACCGGGCTAGTCATAATTTATAAGTGAGTTTTGGTCGCCCAAAACTTAATGAAGTGTGTACTTGTCCACAATTTTCCAAATTGCATCATTACCCTGTTGGGTGCATGGCAAGTCCATAATGAAATCCATTGTAATACTTTCCCATGGCTGCGTGGGAATAGGCAATGGTTGAAGCAAACCTGGTGCCTTTTGCCTATCAAATTTCACCTTTTGACAGGTGATACATGCACGTATATGTGCCTCTATGTCCTTCCGCATACCTGGCCAAAAGAAATACCGCTCAATCATGTGCGTAGTAGACATTATGCCTCTATGACTAGCATATGGAGGAGCATGGCACTCATCCAAAACCTTTTGCCTCTAGTCAGATACCACACATAGGCAATTATCTTTCATGAGATAACCCTCTTTGATCACATATGAGGCATGTGCATGACCAACCATCAAATCAGCCCAAATAGTGGCAAAATCAGCATGCGTATGATACAAATCACCCATGGCAGACAAGTCCCCATGAGAACCGAGATAGCTGCTACATACGGCTTTCGTGACAATGCATCTGCCACTACATTCTTCTTTCTTGGGCTGTGCAAGATCTGAAAATGAAACATAGAGAGGAAATTGGCCATCCTCATATGCTTCTCTGACAATTCAGTTTGGGTAAGAAAATACCTCAAACTCTGGTGATCTGTCTTCACAGTGTAATCAGCCCCAAGAAGGTAATGTTTCCATATAGTAAGTGCATGAATTACAGCCAAGAGCTCTTTCTCATAAATGCCAAGAGATAGCTCTGCATCATGCAATCTACGGCTCTCATAAGCCACGACATGTCCCTCTTGATTTAGGACAGCTCCTATGCAATTTTCAGATACATCACATTCATAGTTACCACGGAACGGGAACGTTCCGGGAACGTCGGATGCTGGAACAGGAGCGGGAACGGGAACGGGAGCGGATCGGGAACGTCGCGGAACGCCACGTCATATGACATGTCGGCATTTAGGACTAAAATGACAAAACATTTAAAATATCCAAGATTAAACTTTAAAGTCTTAAACATTAAAAATTTGAAGAGTCCAGACTCCAAATAGAAACTGAAAAGAAAGTACATCGCATGTGGAATCTGGATATATAGAAACTGAAAAAGAAAGTACATCGCATGACAAGTACAAAACTAGCCTCAAGGGCCAAGGTAACTGGTGAGTCAAAGACTAGTCATTAGCAAGTGGGATCTCATCCTCCTGTCCAGGCTGTCCCTCAGTCTGCTCATCCTCATGCTGCTCCACATCATCCTCTCCCTCTGGCTGATCCTCACCATCATTGTCATCAAGATCAAGGCAAAATCCAATAAATGGCTCTGGAGTACACTCAGCCCTGAACTTGTTAAGCAAACGCAAGTTTGCATTAACAAATACAAGGTCATTTGCCTTCTGGACACCAAGCCTGTTCCTCTTCTTGCTTGCAATGTTTCCAAAACTGCTCCATAAGCGCTCACATGGCGAGGAGCTAGCACCCTGGCTAAGCACTCGAATGGCCAATCTTTGCAGCAATGGTGTATCTGCCCCATAATCCTCCCACCACCGTGCACTGGATATCTTGAACCTATCATTCTGCAAAGCGAAGAGGCCTCTCTTTTGTCGATAGAAGGAAAGGTCTTCACGAACCCTCCTCCTATCATCTGCACTGGGTACAAGCTTCCTCAAGATATCCTCCCAACCCTGCACAACCTCTGCATCTGTCTCTTGTCCTTTGCCTTGAAATTCTGGATCCACCACAAATGCCTTTAAAAGTTTAATCATTAAATCTTTAATATATATATATAATTAAAGTTTTTAAAAGTATATTTTTTTTAACAATAGGATTCTCTCAATCATCCTGTCCATCCCCTCATACACCTTGCCAATGCAAGGCTCATCTCCATCAAGAAGCCTCAACATAAGAATGATTGGCGGCACAACCTGCAACAATACCTCAACAGTGTCCCAAAAAGTGTCATCAAGCACAATGGACCTGCATCGAATACCTGCCACTGAGGTACGCTCTCGCCATGCATCCCACTCCTCACAAACTACAAGCTGCCTCAAATGATTCTTCACTTCAAAAAGACGCTTTAGCATAAGGAAATTATATGCAAAGCGTGTATCTGAATACTTTAAGAGATCCTTTGGGGATCTCTGTCGATATACAGCCAAAATGTAGTGGTGGCGAGTGATAAATGAAACAATGTGATTGCCCATTTCAATAGAAGGCTCCACCCACTGCATCTTACCAATATCTTTGAGGAGATTGTTGAGCCCATGTGACATGCAAGGAGTGAAGCAAATATGTGGGTACCTATCCTCAATGATCCTCCCTGCTGCCCTGTTTGAGTTCTCTCCATCAGAAACAAACTGGATGACATTATTGGGACCCACGTACTCAATGGCTTCACTCCAAATATTTGCCAATCTCTCTGCAGTTTTGCCCGCCTCTGAATTGTCAATAGCTTTAATAAAAAAGCTACATCCTCTGGAGTAGGTTAGGATACCCTGAATGGAGCGGCTCCTGGTGTCACTCCAACCATCACCCATGATAGTGACGCCACATCTACGCCATACATCGTGAATGGGTCCCAAGGCATCCTCTATGGCCGTCCTCTCTGTGGCTAGAAGTGTAGTGCGCAATGCCTCGGATGAAGGTGGAGCATAGCCAGGTCCGAAAGAAGCAATCTCCTTCACCATATCTGCAAAGTATGGGTTGCGGGCCTTTACCAAAGGAACATCTGCAGCATAAAAAAACCGTGCCACTGATGCATCTACCTGTGCCCTCCTCCCAGGGTGCCATGATGCCACAAGACTAGCCTGCACTGGACCTCGTGAAGCCTGGGTCTGGGAAGCATTTGTTCCATGTGCGGATGGCTGTGGAGCAGCCCCAAATAATGGAGTAGATGCACTCGCTGAAGATGCCACGCCTGCAGGTGTAGCTGATGATGATGTACCTCGAGGATCAAGAACAGAGGGCCGACTCCCTGCTGCATCAAGTCTATCTGCAAGTGCCTGCAATCGTATGATATCTGCTCCTGACACTGTAGGGCAAACAGAAATGCCTTTGCCTCTAACCCCCAACAAATGGGCTCACACACGATCCGTGCCTCCAGTCTTAATGGATCCACAAAAGTGGCACTTCCACTTGCGTGACCCTCCTCCTCTTGCACTATCATATCTGGACACAAGATCCACCTCATTCCACCAAGGGGATCTGTTTTCTGCATCTATGCCACGAGGAGCTGCCATTGAATTGATAAATGGCTGAAAATTAAAAAAACATGCAAAATGCCCTTGCATGAGACATAAGTAAAGTGTCCACAAAGTGGAAAAAAACGCAGCAAACTAGAATCTCCAAAATCCAATGTTCATTGCGTAAATTTTAAATCTTACCTGCTGAGTGCTCAAGACTCGAGTCACGACTCACGAGTGCCACCCGAGCAAAAGAAGGGGCCAAGAGGAGGTAGGGAGAGTGACAAGTGTGCACTGTGCAGTCTGGGGCAGCCAACTTGCCAAGGCTCGGTAGGGAGAGTGTGGGGCAGCCTGCAGGCCCGGGCAGCCAAGAGGAAGGTAGAATGGAGAGTGTGCCCACTCAGCACTGCCTGTAGGCTGTGGGGCAGCCAAGGTTGAAGGGGGCAGCGTGGAGTAAAGAAAGCAGCCAACGTTGCAGGCGCAGCCAACGAAGCAGGCGCAGCCAACGAAGCAGGCGCAGCCAACGAAGCAAGCGAAAAAAACGAAAAACTGCCGTACGCTGGGAAAAAAAGGCCGCCGGCGACTAGCGATAAGGCACTTTTTCCGGAACGCCCGGAACGTGCGTTCCGCCCTAGCGTTCCGGCGTTCCGACTCGCGTTCCGCCACGCTCCCCGGCAACTGGCCCGTTCCGGCTCCCGTTTCCACGTTCCGGGCACGCCATGCGATTCGGAGCGGCGTTCCGGCGTTCCACGAAGGCGGAACGCCGTTCCGCGGTAACTATGATCACATTCCACACTAAAAGGCTTTTGCAAATCCGGAATGATCAACACTGGACCATGAGTAGTTGCATCTTTCAATTTGAGGAATGCATCCCTCTCTACATTAGTCCGTTTGAATGTGGCCTTATTCTTTGTTAAATCATGCAAAGGAGAAGCAATCCATGCAAAGTGCCGAATGAACATGCGGTAGTAAGAGCATAATCTAAGGAAACTACGGATCTCATGCACCGAACTCAATTCGGGCCAATTCCGAATTGCATCAATCTTTGCAGGATCCATCCGCACTCCATCTTTGGACACGATATGCCCAAGATAATGTGTCTCTGACAAGAACTCACTCTTCTTCGCATTTATGTCCGAGGTAACTCCTCTCAGGCGAGGTACGTCCAGAGAGCAGCTCATGGAGGGTCCACAAGATCCACTATGTCGGTGTCCTCCACCTCCTGGGTCGGGAAGAAATTGGTGATGGTTGGCTGCCGAGGGAGGGGGCGGGGTGGCTGGGGCCTGTGTCTCAAGAAGGTGTCCCTGTGTCTGCAGAGCTCAAGCAGGAAGAGGCCCAGGCAACGCTGGTCCTGGAAGTCAATGATCCTGGAGAGTGGACCGAATCCCTCACGAAATAGACCGTGAAACCTCCCGCGGATCTCATAGTATACTGGGCAACGGCATATGTAATGCTCCTCCGTCTCAACCTCTGTGTGGCATAGTCGGCAGTTCCTCTCCTCTCTGGGTGTCCTTACGAGCTTCCCGGCTCTGAAGATGCGCTCAGCTCTACCTCTCTCCACTCTGAGACGGTGGGAAGAAACCCATATCTAGCCAATCGCAATCCGCATGGCATGGGACACGTGAACACTCAAGTAGCCCGGCTGCTGGATGAATCCATCCTCAGTGAGTGTGTGTGAGAGAGAGAGAGAATTTCCCTTGGCCTTGGCAGCTCCCTCTTTGAACAAGTCCTTGCTCTTTGTGATGATGAAAGGCACATGGCTCTTGTCTAAGGAAGAGCTGCAGAGAAGGACACGGTATCTGTTTGACTTCCAGGCTGTTCAATAAACCCATTCACTTATGCTCTTGCATCTTAAACCCATTCACTACCTTAACCTGCTACCATGTATGCATATGGCATCCCTACATCTTCAGTTAGACTCTATTTATGCATGGTACTAAAGACTTTTAGCAACCTTTTCTGTTTAGCCAGCTTGTTAAGCATTATTACAAAAATCTTTTTGTATGCTGGGTCCAAATCAGCTGTTCAACTGTTCTTTGGGAATTTGTTCAGCACCATGTTTAGGTTGCCAGTCTTTGCATTAACTGTTCTGTCTCTTTGGTAAAGGCCTATGTGTGTCTTCTGCATTATCCAACAAGTATTTATTCTTGTCAGTGCAGATGGCTAGAAGAAAGCAGAGTCTACCAGCAAGAGCCAAGGGCACCATTTCACAAAAAGCCGATTCAGCATTTGACTCCAAGAATGACACTAAAGAAGTGTGCACTGCCTTTACAGATGATACAACTGGTGAAACCTGTAAATCGGGGTTTATGCCCAATTCTTCAGATGCGGCATGTGGTGTAGTAGTGTATTCACCAGATACTGCTTCGGGTTCTGTTGTTGACATAGCAGAGGTAAGCTTGGAGGCTGTTGTATATCAAGCTTCGATGTCACTTACTGAACTGAGGGGACATGCTAATGGAGAGCCTTTGAAAGTGAGGCTTCATTTGTCAAGTTTAGGAAGGGATTATATTGTGGGTCTAAGTGCACTCTCTGTTGAGGATGTCAGAGTAGAGGTACTCGAGCAGTGTGACAATCCACTTGAGTCCCCTAATTTAGATGCGAAAGAACCTGACTCAAGAGTAATTGTTTCTGGCTACTTAGATGGTCCAGATGAGTCTATCTCGGGGTTTGCATACTTGTTCAAAGCAGGTTTTATAAGTATGAAGCCGTATCTTCGAGTAGATACTAAAGGGGATATGGACAGTATTGAGCTTTCTTGCAGACTGAGAATAGGTGTCACTCAGAAGGCTTTTGATGGTTGTAATGGATTGCTGGATGGTGCCAAGTCTTTATGGACCAGAAGCATGTTGAAGGTGATGAAGTGGCTGCGTCCGGATTTGCACACTGATGAAGCCATTTATGGGATTTCAGAACACAATCGTTTGTCTAGGAGCTGTTTACAACATTCTGAAAGCTCTGAGCAAGAATCAGAAGATAGAAGTCAGCAGGCATTTGATCCTTCGATACTGTATGAAGCCATGAGACCAGACCAGTGAGTTTCCTCTTTTGACTACCACTTAGGATTGCTGCTGTAGCTTTATTTTTATTCCCTGTTTAAACACAAGCACATTGTATGAATTTAGGCTTGATTAAACGGGAAGTAAGTGCTGCATAAAAGCTGGGTTTAAGATGTTTTATGGCATAGTTTAAGGCTTAGTTAATAAGGGGATTCTTAGGTGGTGTTAATGTAGGATTGATATATATTGCTTAGTTGATTAATAAGGGGATAATTAGGTGCACTAATTGCTTAGTTGATTAATAAGGGGATAATTAGGTGCTACTATATTGCTTAGTTGATTAATAAAGGGGTTATTAGGTGTTGATTTAGAGTTGATATATATTGTCTCCATACAGGAATGAGCCCTCTTTAAATTCGCTGCCGCCTCAGTTGCTTGCGAAACTTCGGCCGTACCAAAGTCGGGCTGCATATTGGATGGTAACACGTGAAAAGAAGTCAAAGTCTTTGGTGGACGATGGTGGTCAAGTTGCCTTTGAAAACATCAAATGGCCATTTTGCTCGGAAGTTGTGTCATTAGATAAAAAAACAGTGCTTTACTACAATCCTTTCAGGTGCATATGACGCTTACTTTTCTGTGTGATTTGTAAACACTTTCTGCATTTATAAGTATGTATCTATCTCTACTTGACAAGGTGTGTGTGTACAATGATTTTGACATGAAAGATTTGGAAATTTTAGTGAGCTATGCTCTCTCTCCATACACTTAAGGCTGGGCAAGGCAGTGCAAAGTACAGATTTAATGTTTACAGTTCTCCTCAATGTGAACCGTGAGGTGATGAGACTGTTACTAATGCCGTATGTCTATTTTCTGTTTCTTCTTGTGGTTTGTAAATTGAAGGTCTCGTGGTAAGATCCTCTATGTGCAAGAAGTTGACGTTATGTATTCCAAGTAGGTCATATTTACTTAGAGCACGCTAAAAGGTAAGGTCATAAGCATCTGTCCTTCAAGTGACCTCAGCCAGAATAGCATTAAGAGCAACTCCATTCCTTCATCTAAATTTGCAAATCAGATCAAAGGAGAGGAAAGGTCTCTTGGTAAGATCCTGTATGTGTGCAAGAAGTTGAGGTTATGTATTCCAAGTAGGTCCTATCTACTTAGAGCAAGTTAAAGGGTAAGGTCATTAGCATCTGTCCTTCAAGTCACCTCAGCAAGAATAGCATTAAGAGCAACTCCATTCCTTTATCTGGATTTGCAAATCAGATCAAGAAGGTGGACTATGGCTTCTTTTGTCTGAAGAATTGTAGGTGAAATAACTCTTCCATAAGTGACCTCAAAAGGGGCTTTGCCTGTGGAGCATGTGCCATGTTGTTGTAGGTGAGCCATCTTCCAATGGTCCAGCAAAGCAGATTGGTAAGCCACTTCATTTGATGATGTTAAATGGTCCGTAGTACTTGTTAGAGAGTTCGGGATAAGCACCCTCTTTTCTTGGTCTTCTTTGAAGCCAAGCTCCAATAACACCCAATCACCTTTATGAAAATCAATGTGTTGACGATTTCAGTCAGCAGCTTTCTTATGTTTATTTTGAGACCATTTGATAGCCATCTGTACCTATACATGAGTTGTCTCAAGATCCGGTACATATCATTACTCGGGTAGCATTAGAATGATTTTTAAAATACTACGACCATACACACCCACATGACATCAAATCATTGTTCCTGGCAAATAATCTCTTGTGCAAAGAGTTGCGGGTGAAATAAATCTTCCATAAATGAGGGTCTTGCCTGTAGGAGCACGTGCGTGTTGTTGTAGGTAAACTCAAGTAATGGTAGATATTTCTCCTTAGTTGATTTTTGATCTTCCACTCACAATTTCTGCAAATCCAAAATAGTGCAACTGGTTATCTCACTTTGCCCATCAGTTTGTGGGTGGAATGACAATATGAAATTGAGTTTGCTCCCCATGTTATCAAAAAGTGGTAGAGTCGATGTTACCCCACACAAGGATCGAGATATGCAGAGTATGCACCGTAGGACAGGTGGAAGATGAGGCGCACCACATGCGTAGCTGCCCGGCCTACTATGAGAAACGGGGGAGATTCCACTGCCTCTCCCACGAGGGGTTTGGTCCACTCACACAGGCGATGCAGTTTGATGATTACAAATGCCCGGGCATGTACTATGAGATACTGGGGAGATTCCACTGCCTCTTCTGCAAGGGGTTTGTTCCACTCGATAGGTGATGCAGTTTGATGATCAGAGATGCCTGGGCATGTACTAATTGGGCTTAGGCATCATAGGGATGCATTACTAAGCTACTTCCTAGAGGGCCATTACAGATTTCCCTTTTCTTTCAATTATTTTTCCATGGTTCAATATATCCATAGATCCTTTATGGTCTATGGATATATTGGACCGTGGAAAAAAGAACTGAAAAAATAAGGAGTATCATTGTGTCATTTATGGTCTCATAGACCCTTTGGGTCTTTTGTAGTTAATTTTACTTTCTTTCTCCAAAATATACTCATAGTCCGGGAATCCTTACCTCTAATTATAGATATAGGCACTCCATGATGTTTAAAAATATGTGCCATGAAGATCCACACCATATGCTCTACTTTGATAATCTTGCGAGAACCTTGCTCACTAAATTCATCAATGATAGTCCAAATAGCATGAGTTTCAAAAGGTGTTTTGGGAAAATCTATAATGAAATTCATAGCATTACTTTCCCAAGGCTGACTGGAAAGAGTCAATGGTCCAAGCAAACCTCGTGTCTTGTGTCAATCAAACTTGACCTTTTGACAAGGCGAATTTTGTCTAACATATTTCTCAATATGTATTGCATGAGGTTGTGCATGCCATTCCTTCATAATTTTGTGCTTGATGTTTTGCATGACACGACCTATTCTTCATCATAAGATAGCCTTCCCATACCGAATAAGAAGAACCCACTTTTCCAACTTGTATAGCTGCTCATATGAGGGCAAAAGTGGGGTCCAAATGATAAGAAGTCTACACATACGATAAGTCTCAATGGTAGACAACTCAAATTGCGGAAACATGAGGTGTCTCAGAGCAACATCCCTAACTGGGCCTTGGACCAGGGTTAATTGGGCGTTAGGATAACCCGGGGCTAAGGGGATATGCTAACATAGGGTTAGGGTTAGGGCTTAGCTTGACGTGGTGGTTGAAGGACCCACCCAAGGGCTAAGTGCTAGCAAGGATGAGGTCTAGATTGTGCCTAGAGTCAATAAAAAGCTAACTAGAGCCTAATTATGGCTAAGGGCTTAATAATAGAAGCAGTGGGCCAATAATAGCTTGGTTATTACTATCTAAGTGAGTTTGGGCTCACTTATGATTATTATGAGGTCTCCATGATAAAGTTGCACAATGCAGAAGCAAAACATAGGAGAGAGGGAGAGCAAAGGAATGAGAGACATCAGACAACGAACATCATATTATGTAGCAAGAGGCTTGGTTAAAGTCTTAATTAAAAGCCTTTGTTTGATATTATCTTTTGATTTCCTCTCTTTAGTAGCTAGGTTTGTTAATTTATTTATTTTTGATCTTTCAAATGCTTTGTTTTTGTCTTTGTCCTTCTTCACGATTATTTCTTTCTCAAATCTCTCAATTCGTAAGCTCAGATTTTTCTGACCTTATGAAGGTATATATACATATACATATACATATACATATACATATACATATACATGTATATGTATATGCATATGCATATGCATATGCATATACATGTACATGTACATGTACATGTACATGCACATATACATGTATATGTATATGTATATATATATATATACATATATATATACATATATATATATACATATACATATATATATATACATATACATATATATATATATACATATACATGTACATATATATATATATATACATATACATATATATGTATATACATATACATATATATGTATATATATATAGATATGTATATATATATATATATGTATGTATGTATGTATGTATGTATGTATGTATGTACATACATATATATCATAGTAACAAAAAAACCTGTTTTTAGCTTTCGAAACCTCGAAACATCAAAACGGTTTTTAAAAACCTCGAAACCTCTCCAGTACGGCATTTTAAGGGATTAGAGCTTAAAAAGCTGGGCTTAAGGGAGACAAAGGCTATGATGACCCCTATTTTTTGCCTTGCCAC
The DNA here is from genome assembly GCF_041138505.1 of Cibotium barometz. Taxonomy (NCBI): domain Eukaryota; kingdom Viridiplantae; phylum Streptophyta; class Polypodiopsida; order Cyatheales; family Cibotiaceae; genus Cibotium; species Cibotium barometz. The sequence goes on along the minus strand of NC_141105.1, from coordinate 21,927,596 downwards.
ATCAGCCATGCCCCCCTAGTTTCACTTTTTAAAGGGAATATTCTCATATACTCTCTCTTACTTTTTGACTTTTCTCATACTCTCTCCTACGTTTTGAATTTTTTATCTTCACTCTCTAAAAATTGAATCTTTCTTGTCAGTTTGAAATCTCCTTTCTCATTAACTCCCACCATATCTCCCTTCCACATCAGCAAAACATTCTCGTATTTAGGTGGGTCCCAAAAAGTGAAATTTTGTTATTTTTTTAATATTTTGAGGTGGAAAAAACACCACCCAACCAATATGTATGATGAAAATAATTTTTTCCCTCAAAAAAGCTTGTAATTCAAGGGTCACGTCAGAAGCCTGTCAGGAGCTAGTACATCCATAACTAACTGTCAGGTCCCCACAACCCCTTGAACATAACTAATTGTTAGGAACTTTAGTTCTTTTTTTCCCGTCAATTTCTCTAAGATTTTTTTACTTTTGTTTTTCTTCCATATCCTCATCATCACCTTCCTTTCCTCTTCTTCTCCTGCCTCCCTCTTTTTCATCTTCTGCTACTACTTTCACCTCTAGTCCTTCTTCCTTCATTCTCTTCTTCTCTCCTCTTGATCTTCCTTTCTCTTCTTCTCTCCTCTTCTTCTCCCTTGCTCTTCTTCTCCTTTTCTCTTGTTCTCCTCTCTTCTTTCCCCATTTTCTTCATACACCATCCTTCAACGTCTTAAATCTTTCCCAATTTTTACCTTCTCTACTTCAATTGCTTAAGAGTCCTTGATTAAACCATTTGTGGCATCTAATCATGCAAAAGTGCCATAATGCCTCACTAAAATAAGGATGGTTCCCCAAGATGTGTGAGAAAACACCATCTTTTCATCATTACACTATGCTTTTGGATGGCTACTATAAGTTCTTTAGGTATTTATACTTTATGAAATTTTTGATTTTTCTCAAAAACCTCGTGGTTTCTTAGCTGAGGGACAAAACCTTTTGAAACGAAACCGCAAAAACCTCGAAACGTTAAAAACCTCAAAGCGTTTCTTGTGATTATAATCATATATATATGTACATATATACATGTATATATGTGCAATATATATATATATGTATGTACATATATGTATGTATGTACATACATACATATATGTATGTATATATACATATATGTGTGTATATATATGTGTATATATATATATATATATATGCCTATATATATGTGTATATATATGTGTGTGTATATATATGTGTATATATATATATATATATATGTCTATATATATGTGTGTATATATGTGTGTATATATATATATATATGTATATATATATGTGTATGTGTATATATGTATATATACACATATATACACATACACATATATATAGACATATATATATATATGTCTATATATATGTGTATGTGTATATATGTGTACACACACACACACACACACACACACACACACATATATATATATATATACATATATATATATATATATATACATATATATGTGTATACATATATATACATACACATATATATGTATATATAGATATATATATATATATATGTACATATACATATATATATATATATATATATATATGTATATATATGTATGTATATACATATATATGTATATACATATACATATATATGTATATATACATATATATGTATATATATATATATATATGTGTGTGTGTGTGTGTGTGTGTGTGTGTGTGTATATCTGTAAAGTGTGTGTGTGTGTGTCTGTGTGTGTGAGAGAGAGAGAGACAGTACGCGCCGCCTGCCGTCTTCTGTTCCTGCTGCCGGGAGCCAGCAACCTCTACGCGACTGTGTATGCGCCGCCTGCCGTCTCCTATTCCTGCTGCCGTTGCACTTCCGCCTTCTCCTTCTGTCGTTTCTGTCCAATATGTAATCAGCGTACTGATTGTCCCTTGTATTTTTCTGTCACTGCTGTCTGCCTGCTCAACTGCTCGTTTCATCCTCCTGTTGCGTGTTTTCCTTACGTTCCTCCTTCGCTTCCCCTCTTTCTTTAGTTTGCAAGCTGCAGCGCCTGCGTGCGTGTATAGCTGCGTCTGTGTGTGTGTCAGCCTGTTCCTTTTCACAGCCTTTCCCTTTCCGTGATTCTATCAATGGCTTCAGCTTTAGATGTTTGTACATATGCCCGAAAAGAAAGATCTGCAGATGCTAAGCGCCGCCTATCAGAGCCGGCTTTACAAGATGATACATTTACGTTGGAAGCTCAGTATGTGTTTGATACCCTTAAGGATGACTTTCAACAGTCACGACAAGAATGGGGCAAATCGATTCCAGAGGTCACCTACAAATTGAAGTTGCCGTCCCTGGTAAACCCTCTCAGAAAGTTGTCTCAAACTGCGGTTATAATATTCTTTCCAGGAAGAATCCCTGCGGCCAGCGATGTCGCGCAGTGGATTAAGTCCATCCTTGGAGGATGCTTTGTAGAGGGAGTGTATTTTGCTTCCAGAGGCTTTTATGAGGTGCATTTATCAGATGCTTCATGCAAGCAGAGGCTTCTTGAGTTCTCTCCCCTGTTTTATGGGAGGCAAATGGTACATGCTATGCCCTGGTCCCCAAACAAGGACTATCAAAGTCTTATACGGCATCACTGCCCTGTATGGGTTGAGGTTGCAAACTTCCTGGACTATATGCGTGAAGAGTTGCCTGGCCTGGCTGCTTCCTTGGGACAAGTCATTTGTCCACCACGCCCCATGGGAAACCGTAACAGGTTCTGCATTCTCTGGGACACTGACATACCTACCCCCCCTTCTATTGCGGTAGAAGTTGAGGGAGTGCAATTGGGCAAAAAGTATTTTGAATTGAAGTGGGGTGTGTTTGCAGGTGCTTGTTTTGCCTGTCACAGGTTTGGGCATCTAGCCTCTGAATGCCCAATGGTCCTGCATCAGCCCCCCCCAAATGCCTTGCCACCCCAGACATGGGAAAAGAATGATAATTTGCAAGTCAAGACAGCAAATACAAATGGAGCAAAGAATGCAAAATCAGTCAATCAGGTGCCCGCACTTGCAGGAAAAGGAAAAGATAAAGGGAAAGAGAAGATGAAGGAAACTGTGGGGATTGAACAGGACAGTTTTAAACAACCCAAGAAGGTGGTTGTATTGAAGCAACGCCCCCTTCAATCTCGTCAATGGGATGCTTCTTCTCCCTCACCAGGACAAACTTCTACTTCAGCCTCTGCTCCTATCCTTCAAAATTGGGTGGGCGTACTGAAGAAGGGCATCCCCATATGTGATTCAGAAGAAGAGGAAAATGCTATGTCTTTCATGGGCAATGAAGGCATGCAGCCCATGCAGGCAGAGACATAGCCTCTCTGATGTCTGGTTCTTATCCTCACACTCTGCTGTACATACCTTTTCATGCTTCAAACACTTAAGTGCTTTACATACAATGTACAGAGCCTCTGCAATGTCTCAAAGTGGAGGCTATTATGGATATATGTACATAAAATGCAGCCAGATATTGTTTGTTTGCAAGAGCATAATCAACACTCCATGGCTGGACAACATGGTTTTTTGCACGGCTATGATATATATTATGCTGGTACTACTACCTATTCAGATGTATGCATACTGGTTAGACATGAGTTGCAGCCTCAGTTGGCCTTCAATGACAATAGTGGCAGATGGATAGTAATACAATGCAATGTTAATGGTGATATTTTTGAGTTTGCATCAGTCTATGCCTCCCAGATCTCTGCCATGAGGGCTTCTTTGTGGGATTCTTTATGCAGATATCCATGGAGATCCAATGCATTCATCTGTGGGGATTTTAATAATTCCCCTCTGCCTAGAGATAATACCACTTCACGATCTCATATGCTATCATTGGAAAGGCACAAATGGGATGACATGCTTCTTTCTGTGCAGGCTGAAGATTTATGGGTACTCCTCCAAGGGTCAGTCCCTGGATATACTTTTCATCATAATGCACTTACTACGTATTGGGCAAGGCTTGATAGATGGTATTTGTTTTATCCACAACAATTTGCAGATTTTAGCCCTCATCTCCTTATAGATTTCTCATTGGGCTTGTCAGATCATGCTCCATTGTGGATGAATTTGCAGCTTGGCATGCCTCATGATGATTTGCCATTTCTCTCCAGTAGATTGTTGCATGTTAATCGGGCTTATTTCCAACATCACAACTTTCAGCAAATGATCAGATTTGCCATTCATCCTTTGCCAGTTCATACCCAGGAGGACATGAATTATGCTTGGGATAGCTTCGTCTCTCGTATTCAGAATGTCATCAGGGAGTATGGCAAATGGCATATGACAAAATGGAGGAATGAGGTTAAATGGGCAAAAAGGACAGCACAACATTTGACTGAATTTTCTCAGTCGAGGCCACTCTCTGATTCAGAAAAGGATTCCCTTTCACATGCACAATTTAAACTTACTGTTAATGATCAGAGGAAATTGCACAAATGGCAGATTAGGGCAAGAATGAAGCCTCTCATGGATAAGGGCTGCTCTTCAAAATCCTTTTTCCAGGGCTTGCATGCTACTCGAAATAAAAATTCATGTCTAAGGGTTAGGAAACTGGATGGCTCTTGGACTCACTCTTTCTCTGATCTCCAAGACGAATGCCACAATTATTTCCAGAAATTGTTTTCTGCTCCTGGTTCCCCATCAAATCAAGTGACTGATGCCAGGACTGAATTTCTTCAATATGTTTTTGGAATAGTTGAAATGGATGATGCTCTTACCTTGGAGATGCCTTTTTACTGACACAGAACTTGATAATGCGTTGTTCCACCTCAGCAAATACAAGTCCCCTGGCTGGGATGGCCTTACAGTGGAATTTTATATTTCTTTTTGGGATGATTTGAAAGAGGTCCTTTTGCGAATGATCAATGTGGCCTGGCAAGAAAATCAGTTGCCGCACTCTTGGAAGCATGGTATAGTCAAGCTTGTCCCCAAAAAACATCTGTGTGATCATATATCAGATTGGAGGCCTATTACTTTGATGCCTGTACTTTACAAACTTATTGCCAAAATGATTGTACATAGGCTTCACAGGATACTGCATGCAGGACTTCATCCTCATCAGTATGGTTTTGTGCCACGAAGACAAATCCATGACAATATATCCAATACCTTGACTGCAATTGAATATGCTAAGTACTCGCATCAAGATGTGCTTATATTGCAGGTGGATATTGCTAAGGCATTTGACAATGTTCAATGGGATTTCATCTCTCAGATCATGACAAAGTTGGGCTTTGGTCCCAAGATGGCAAATGCTGTTTACTGGCTTTATTCTGGCTCTACTGCTCAGTGCATTCTTGGGCGCCATCTGTCTCGGTCGTGGATATTGGGTCGATCAGTTAGACAAGGCTGCCCTCTCAGTGCTCTCTTCTATGCCATTGCGACCCATCCTCTTTTGATGTATCTTGATTATCTTACAAACACAGGACAGATGACTGGTCTCAAAATCCCAGGGGCTACATCTTTTTTGGCACAAGCATATGCTGATGATTCCTTCTTCATGCCACAGAATTCTCCTCAGGAACTTCGCATGCTTATGGCCACTCTTTCTTTATATGGGTTGGCAGCGGGATTGCATGTCAATTTTGACAAATCTAAATTACTCCCCCTGAAACAATGTGACTGGCATTCTATTCTTTGGCCGGGTCAGGTGGTGCATTCCAGAGATATTGTCAGGCATTTGGGATATCCCATAGGATGGCATATCACCAGAAAGCAGCAGTTAAAATGGATTTTCCAGAAACTTCAACATAAACTGGAATACTGGAAGATTTCTACTTGGCCTCTTCATGTCAGGCTCAGAATAGTACAATCCATTGTGATGTCCTATGTCCAGTTCTATTTGCCCTTGCTGCATTGGTCCTCCAGGGATATTTCAGCTTTTATGTCTCAAGCTATGGAGATATTATGGAAGACAAAAACTGCTGTCAAAGCATTGAGACTGATGAAGATGGAAATGGTGTGCTCCCCAAGGATGCATGGTGGACTTAATGTCCTCAATATAAAATATCATGTACTTGCAAGGAAGGCTACAATGTTGCATACTTTCTTCCATCAACAGCAGCCATGGACTTGTATGTTAGCATCCATGTGTGTCAACATGAGGACTTGTGCTTATGGTCATTGGATTACGGATCATTGGGAGGTTGTGATTGGGAGATTTGTAGGGAGGATACCTGGTTGTCCTTTCTCTACTGCCCTCATACTTGACTGGAAACAAGTTCTCTCTAAGGTCAAATGGGCTCCTGATAATTGCTTGGAGACAAACTCGATGAGGAAAGCAACCCCTCCGGGGTTGACCAAGGGCCTCACCGTGTACGTATATTAAGCCACCTTTTTGTACCATATAAATACAAAGAAAACCTTGACAACAATCTCTCTCTTCTTCTCTCCTTTGTCTTAATCATGTTTTTTTTTTTCAATTGGCCTTAGGCTCAAGATCCTCCCGTAGGTGCCCGGTCGCCAAGGAAGCACCAAGGGGGGTTTTGAACCCAGGACCTCTTGGTCCTAGGCAAACACCTCCACCACACCACTTGAGCTATCACCTCATTGACCTGTCTTAACCATGTTAATCAGCATCTTGCTCTTAATCAGGCTTAGGGCAGTGGATCAGTACAGCAAGTCTTCCACACATGCAACACACACACTCTCTCTCTCTCTCTCTCTCTCTCTCTCTCTTATCCTTTTCCCAGGCCACTGCTACCTATGCATTGGGAATGCATCATAGGTTGATATGGAAGAAAATTGCTGATTTATTGCATCCCTTTTTACCTATTCCACCCGTGGCTGACACAGACAGGCTTATGGATTGGCAATTGCAGCCATCTACTACATGCATTCATCCTATTCCCCTTCCTGCCTTAACCTCCATCAAAGCCTACAGGCTTCTTCAGCCTGCACCATGGATTCATCAACATGCTAATTCTCTGTGGCATATAAAGAAGCCCCTCTCATGGTGGCGGAAGAATATCCGGATGTTGTGGAAGTGTAAAATGCCATTGAAACAAAGACTTTTTCTCTGGAGATGTTTGACAAGCACATTGTTAGTGGGGGTCATACTTGCTAAACGTCACATTGCACCTTCCACATGTCTAAGATGTCAGGCTCCCTCAGAGACTGTTCTTCATCTGCTTTGGCACTGCCCTTGTTCCAAGATCCTCCTCAGGCGAATTTCAGATTTTCTTCGGCTCCGTTTCCCTACTCACAGATTTGGGAAACATTTCTGGCTTTTTGGCAGATATATGCGGTCCTTGTCCCAATACTCACTTTTTCTGTCTTGGGTGAGATATTGGGCTCTTTGGACAATTTGGAGTGAGCATAATTTGGCATACTTGGGTCGGCAGAATCACCAATCATATGAATCCTTCAGAGCCTCATTGCGGCAATCCTTATATGATGCCTGCCATGAGGGTGATATGGATGCTTCTTGTTTAGAGCTTTTCTCTTTATGTTTCTGACATTTGGGATACTCTCTGCTTCGGAGACTTCCCATCTTGTAAATTTATGAGCATATAAATATACTGCACTGGATATTACCAAAAAAAAAGTATGTATATATCTGTATATATATATATGTGTGTATATATCTGTATATATATGTGTCTGTATATATATCTGTATGTATATATATGTGTATGTATATATATATGTGTATATGTGTGTATATATATATATGTGTATATGTGTGTATATATATATGTGTTTATGTGTGTGTATATATGTGAACATACACATATATGTGTATATATATGTGTGTATATATATGTGTATATATATATCTGTGTATATGTATATGTGTATATATAAGTGTATATATGTGTGTATATATATATATATATATATATATATGTATATATATATGTCTATATATATATGTGCATATATGTGTATATATATGTCTATATGTGGGTTGAACCATGAGTATATAGCATGCACGTTCCTAAAAGGTGAATTTGGGCATGTTCCTGGATTCATGTAGATATATAATTAAGTTGTATTAGCGGACATGCAGATTTAACATTGTGAAGTTTTTGTCCGAGTTGCGGCCAGTTGATATTGTGCTTATTCTTTCTATCTTTAGCGGTGCATTTGTCCTATCAACTACTTATTTGCTGTACTAATTCTTTCTATTTGCTACCTCCCTTGGTGCTAGGCTTCATTATGGCTTAGTCTGCCCTGCATCTCCGGAGGCTTGACAGAAACTCGGTACGAAGGGCTTTGTGTGAATATATGCTCTTATGTGTGTGTGTGTGTGTGTGTGTGTGGAGTGCGTGTGAGATCATATCTTGATAGGACAGAGTTCTACACAAATAGTTAGGCCTCCTCTGGAAATCATCCTCTATCCGATAGTCCTTGCCATAAAAGGAGAGTGTCACCATTTGGCCGGCCTGACGTCCATGGCAGTTACATATGCTGGGGATTGATGCCACTCATGTGATTCTGTGGACTTGGCTTTCCATTGGGACTTGTGCCTATGTGTAAATGACCGGATATGCCTAGAGGATTGGTGTTCCATTGGATTTGGTGCCTTGTGTACTTGCCTGGAGCACGTCTATTTTGGTATAGTTTCATGAACGGAGATTGTCCATACTAATGCCGCATTGCATAGCATCTTTATGTGCTTACTTGCAATTGAAATTGTATGCTATGCATGAGGCCTCGAGGAACATAGCAGTATCATCAGCAAGCTTAAAGTCCAAAAGCTCATCCTCACTATGCAAAGGTAGATTCAAACCAGAAACTCCAGCAGTGGAGCGAAGAAAGATGCTCAAAGCACGGCATGGAACCAGCCTTCAGAAATCTGATGGGCGGTGAAACAAACACTCGCACATAAAACACTTCAACGCCATTGAAGACCTAGAAAAGGAAAACAGACAGGGGGAGCTAGAGTGCTCCTGCAAACAGTACACGGACACCGATTGGCCCCAAAACGCAGTGGCGCCCCTTGCGGTATTTCTTTAATTGATTATAAGAGCTTTGATTACAATAAGGCTGGGAATTCAGCCGTCAGAGTAGAACTCTTGAAGCCTACAAATACCCTGCATCATGGCTTCATATCCACTCGGCATCCACAAAGAAATCGAGCCATTGTTCGCATCAAAAGACTCTTTCACATTGAGTCGTGCATACAGAAGTCTTCTCCCATGATTAGGGCTGCCACAACCATCCATAGCCTCTCACCCTATGAACAGCATCACACCCTGACACATCCAGTGCTTCTGCATCACAACACAGACTCCCAAACTGTCTCTCAAAAGAGAACTCGTATCACAGCACAGCATACCATACAGTCGACACACGTGTACCAACCCTCTCTACCTTCCAAGGGTACTATCCATCTCTGTCATGGATTCCCTGTTCCCTGCCCAATCAGTAGCAAGGTTGTACCAAACATGTGTCCATTCCTGTACCTTCTGCGTGCATGTGACCTATCTCTTGGAGAAACCCAAAAACATGTTTCCTCGAGAAACCTACGACCTGTTTCCACATGAAACCCTTAGGCCTGTTTCCCTTTGAAACTTGTGTCCTGTTTCCACATGAAACCTACGACCTGTTTCCACATGAAACCCTTAGGCCTGTTTCCCTTTGAAACTTCTGTCCTGTTTCCATACAGAACCATTCATGGCACCATTCAACAACAGTGCCAACAACGGCATACATCTAGTTACCTGTTCCCTCATGAAACATCTGGAAACATAGAGATGCCCATAACTGTAGGTCCCTCTGTTCCTTTCTAGTAGGAAGAAAACAATGTGTTCTCATGGCCGTCCCGCAAGAGTCACACCCAATGGTGCATCCATGAACATAATGAAGCACTTGATGTATCATACCAATATACATGCAGCACACGACACAATCCAGAGTATTACCCAATGTATTCTCAATGGTACTAGGATCCAATGGCACCAGAATACAATAATACCACAAAAAGTGTATGCATACATGCACAAATAGAGTTCAATCCATATATGAACCAAACCAACTCTAGGACTGCTCGCAAGACTTATGCCCTCCATAGAGTTATCCATAGTTGCAGTTATAGTTCAAGGTGCGCGCGACTGTGAACCATATCCAACTGTACCATCTCATGTGACTAGTACACAATATCATAGAAGTCCCATAAGCAGATGTACTGCCAGCCTCAGTACCTTCGGGTGAATACAAAGATGTCACCAAGCGACTCCTAGATGACAACTGAGCCTGTCTGTAACAAGGGAGCGGAGGTGCTACCCCCCTCTTGAGCATCAGGCAACGCTCCAGACCTATGCTCTGCTGAACCTGAATGAGCCGTAACAAGAGTCGACTCCATCTCAAAGGCATCAAGATAAAGCTGCAAATCCTGAGGTGAATCTGCTTAGTCACCCTCCTCCATCCACTTCGCATCCATCAGTGAACAGTTCTTGAACTTCACAAGATAGCGACGGGAAACTTTACCTTGTACCTTTCTTTCCTTATGTGCCAATATCTGCTCGGGAATAAGAACCTCATCAAGTTCCTCCGCTTCCGTCTGAGCCTCATCTGATACATCCTCAGGCACCCAAAGCTTGCTTGCACTCCACCCAAGTGGTAAGCACAAGTCCTCGATGAAGCATAGTAGATCACCACTGCTAAACATAGAAAGAAACTGTCTTCTGAACCCATGAAGCCTCTATGAACATACGACCGGGGACAAACTGTCGAATGTTTTGCACCATAACACTTCAACTGCTTCTTGTTCTCCTGGCTGACTACTTCTTGTCCTTGGTGTCTTTTCTCCTGAGCTTCATCTTCAGCTCTTGCTCTTCACCTCATACAGGCAAAGACACACAACCCTGCACTGTCTCCTGCACTTCCTTTTCACTTTCCTCATGTTGAAGCTTTTGATGTGACAACCACGAGCTCGCCTCCTTGAGAAAGTCGACGATGTCCCGGCAACGGAACCTTGGAACCAGCCTTCAGAAATCTGATGGGCGGTGAAACAAACACTTGCACATAAAACACTTCAATGCCATTGAAGACCTAGAAAAGGAAAACAAACAGGGGGAGCTAGAGTGCTCCTGCAAACAGTACACGGACACCGATTGGCCCCAAAACGCAGTGGCGCCCCTTGCGGTATTTCTTTAATTGATTATAAGAGCTTTGATTACAATAAGGCTGGGAATTCAGCCGTCAGAGTAGAACTCTTGAAGCCTGCAAATACCCTGCATCATGGCTTCATATCCACTTGGCATCCACAAAGAAATCCAGCCATTGTTCGCATCAAAAGACTCTTTCACATTGAGTCCTGCATACAGAAGTCTTCTCCCATGATTAGGGCTGCCACAACCATCCATAGCCTCTCACCCTATGAACAGCATCACACCCTGACACATCCAGTGCTTCTGCATCACAACACAGACTCCCAAACTGTCTCTCAAAAGAGAACTCGTATCACAGCACAGCATACCATACAGTCGACACACGTGTACCAACCCTTTCTACCTTCCAAGGGTACTATCCATCTCTGTCATGGATTCCCTGTCCCCTGCCCAATCAGTAGCAAGGCTGTACCAAACATGTGTCCATTCCTGTACCTTCTGCCTGCATGTGACCTATCTCTTGGAGAAACCCAAAAACATGTTTCCTCGAGAAACCTACGACCTGTTTCCACATGAAACCCTTAGGCTTGTTTCCCTTTGAAACTTCTGTCCTATTTCCATACAGAACCATTCATGGCACCATTCAACAACAGTGCCAACAACAGCATACATCTAGTTACCTGTTCCCTCATGAAACATCTGGAAACATAGAGATGCCCATAACTGTAGGTCCCTCTGTTCCTTTCTAGCAGGAAGAAAACAATGTGCTCCATGAGCACGCAGCCATGCGAGCTTGCATCACTCCCATGCCAAGAAACATAACCAAGTGACCTGTACATGCAGCCGGAAACCCAAAACAGCCCAAAACAGTCCCGTAGGCACGTGTATACTTAGCCACACAGCAGCCAACCAATCCTCCAAGAGCCAAGGAGAGAGAGAGAAGTAGGCCTGTGTCTTTTCCTTGTAGCGCAGCACAGCAGCCGACTTTAATCTCTTAAAAGCATGTGTAAACAAGTACTAGGCTGCGCCTTTGCACTCTGCAGCACAGCCCAACTGTAGCCCTTCCAAAAAGCAGCCTGTGACCAACATCGCAGATCTCCTTCCAAGCGAAAAGCATCTTTTTATCAAAAGGGATGCGCCTCCTTTTCTGCCCGCCAGTCCCTCTTTTCTAAGAGAAACAAAGCATGTATATATGCTGCCCGACTCCTAGCCAGCCAAAGAGGGAGAGCAGTCCAGCCCGACTCTTGCTGCTGAGCTGTGCACTGCCTGCGGTCTGCCCACTAGCTATCCAAAGAGAGACAGAGAGAGAGAGAGAGCAAACATAGTCCAGCCCCGCCTCCTGCTCACTGTGCACTACCTGCAATTTACCGACCAATAGCCACAAGGAGGAGCAAAACCTGTCGTACTGCACCTCCTGCAGCCAGCCCGCCAATAGCCAAAAGGGAAAGTACACGTGCTGCAGCCCGACCTCCTCCCCAAAGGCATGGACAGCCCTGCGTTTCCTGCAGCCCAAAAAACCAGCCTTTCAAGGAGCCCCTCTGCAGCTGCCCGACTTTTTCCCCAAAGGATGAAGCGCATCAGTCTGCTGGGCCGACCAGCTTGCCAGACCTTTTTCCACGAGCCAAAAAGCACATGCGACTGAAGCTGCAGCTCGACTCCCTCTAAAAGAAGTATAGGCCCCCATAATAGCATAAAGGCCACGATTATCCCCTAAAAGGGGTTCTTTTATTTTTAAAGGCTTTTAAACCTTTGTCCCCTCCAAACCCCTTTGTCCCCATTGGGTTATGAGAAAAGACTTTAATCACTTGGCCCCCTTCACACTTGGGGTTGTCCACACATGGGTTTACTTTTTGACTCCAGACTGATGCCATTCACACTGTCCACCATGTCCCCGTGCACACCTGCATGCTGTCCAGAGAAAAACACAGGGTCGTGACACGGCAACAATGAGATATAACAGGGGGACTATGGGGCATCCCTGTCGTACAGAATGAGAGATCTGGAAGCGATCATCTCCACTATATGCCAGCACACTATTGTGAGAATCCTGATACAAGCATGAAATACCTCCGATCCAGTCCTGTGAAAATCCCATGCATCTAAGGGTTCCTTCAAGGAAATCCCAATTAACTTTATCATATGCTTTCTCAAAGTCTAGCACTAAGATGGCTAGGGTTGTATTCCTGAACCTTTGTCTGCTAGTGTTGTATCCCTTGAGGCTGCATGGATTGTGGTTATCCGAGGGGGGAATCCATGCTGTATCTCTTGCTAGAAAGCTGCCCACTGCGCTACCATTTGCTTCAATAGCATACAGGTCAAAGCCACCATCTGCCCGTTTGTGCACCCAAAATTCAATTTCCCCAAACCCTACTATGTCCCTGTGATTCTACACTCTACCCTAATCAGGCAGACAACATGCTCAAGAAAATTTGACCGGAGCCCTAGGCTTTGACATGAAATGTAAGACTATTGGTAGCTGTGAATGTGTTTTCAGAGAAAGAAGAACAACGAAAGTCTTGCACAACACACACACACTAGGAATCTATGCTAATTTCGTATACCTGAACGTTGGCAGTAGAGAAGGTGATTGACACTCTGATCTCAGCCCAAATTTGCAGTGGAAACTTGCTACCCAGATGCAAACACTGGCTAGATCTATTTTTTGCCCTCAGGTTTGCATGTAGACCGTTTGTCTTAGGGTGATGGAAGGACTCAGGAGAGTACATTGATTATTTTTTATTTCTTTTGGGGGGGGAGGGGGGGGGCGGGCTGGGGTTCCTCTTTATAAGCCCTCATGGTTGTGGTTGGCATGCTGCCCGATCTGCTTGCTTCCTCTGACCAGCCTGCCTGCTAGCCTTCCCAGCACCTGTCTTCCTGCCCATTTGGTGCTACCCAGCCTGGCAATGTGTGAGTACGTCACAAGGTAGAACCCTGTTGAAGAGGTTTTTAGGGAGAAAATGAGGCTTTTTGGCTAGGTGAAGGCTAGGAAGCAAAACAGGGAAGAAAGTCCTACGTGATGTGAATTATTTTGTGACTTTATGCAAAATTAGGGTTTATCAGGGAGAGGTTAGAGGAAATGTTACATTTTGATTTACTTGAAGTTTATTTCAACCAATCATTTAGCTGTAGTTTTTTGTTTTGTTTTGCAGCAAGTTGTTTAAGGTTTCTAAAATGCTAGAATTATGAGATGACGTCTATTGTTTTTCTTCTTGGTTTCTTTTTTAGTGGCTCTATTTCCCAGACTCTGCTTGAGAGCTTCCCCGACATCCGAGGTGGCATTCTTGCAGGTACATCTATTTGTTTGGTGATCTAGTAACCATTATGTATGCCATTCTAAGGATGGTGGTTATACATGTCTTGTACTTATGGGTATCCCTAAGGATGGTGGTTATACATGTCCTGTACTTATGGGTTTCTGTAAAAGTGGGGGGGTGTGCATAACTAAGGAACCTAGAGGGCCAATGTGAAAAGGGAAGGCCTCAAGACTTTTTTTTTTCTCGACTAGCCTTAGGCCCAAGATCCCTTGTAGTTACTGTTTTTAACCGCCCGTAGGCACTTTTTATCCACCCATAGGTGATGCCACCGAGGGGTTTCGAACCGAGGACCTCCTGGTCCTAGGCAAACACCTTCACCACTTGGGCTATCACCTCGTTGGCTTTGCCTCTTCACATTTGTCACCTCAAGCATTGGGTTAGCTCTCTAGACTCCCTAATTAGGCAGGGGTATCCTGTAAATACAGGACATGTACACTTGCTAACACTTGCCAATAGAAGTATTTATGGTTTCTAACTTGTCGTATTTATGTGTTTTAGATGAGATGGGGTTGGGCAAGACTGTTGAACTTTTAGCATGCATTATGACAAACTCCTACAAGTCCTCAACATCTCAGCCAAATCAAGCAGTAGAGAAAGCTACCAAAGAGCTGCATGGAAAGCTGATGAAGCAGAAACGCGAACGTATTGCTTGTCCGTGTGGTGCAGAGGAGGATGCGTCTTACAGTGGTATATGGGTGCAATGTGATTGCTGTGATGTCTGGCAGCATGCTCCCTGTGTTGGATTTGGCATGGAGTATGAGCACTCAGAGAATTTTGAAAGAGAAATATCTGCTAGTAGACGAGAAGAAAAATCACATAACACGAGGGAAAAGAAGAGGAAGAGGACTGCAGAAAGGGCAATTTCAGTAAGAGAGGAAAGGTATACCGTCAATGAGGATTACATCTGTGGTTCTTGTGCAAGATTGATTGGAAGTGTGGAAGTTGATGGTGTTTGTGGTGCCACCTTGATTGTGTGCCCTTCATCTATTTTGGGACAGTGGCAGGAAGAAATTGCAAGGTAAGAAACAAATTTCCAATGTACATGTCTTTTGCTGCTTAAGTTTTTGTCTCTCTTTTGGCATGCTTTTATGGGCATACCCTGGGTAGTGCACTTTTGAAGTGACTTTCAGGACGGTTCATGTGTCCATGCATTGATACCCTGGTTGAATCAACAATGGCATCGTGGCATGTGTTTGTAGGTATATTATAACAGTGAGATTATGCCATAGTAGGGCCAATGTTGAGCCTCTCAAATCCCAATACACTCACATTTCTCTTGGTGTACAAGGTTTTAAGGGGCTTTTCATGTTTATATATGTGATTCAGTGAGTATTGTGAGTCAAAGGTTTGTGCTTTATGAGGAATGGCCCCATGATGTTTGGACTCCGAGGATGCCCAAGTATATGCTGCGGCTAAGTGATGATCTAAATTGCAGGTAGTTTTAACTTTTTATGCCAAATGTTGCAATAGTCTTTTACTCCTTATTACAATTATTCTTTGGCATTTATAGGAGCAGAGAGTGGCGTTCTTTGTCCCCCTCTCGTTTCTGCAGGGCAACAAGGTTTTGCCTGCCGATCCTTCCCATATTTTTGATATATTACTAAACATCTGGTATTGAGCTAATAGCTTTTTATTTTTGTTTTATGATAGCTTTTTATTTTTGTTTTATGTAATATGCATAGAAATATACATTACATATCTATAAAAACATAATGATGTGTCTATTGAAATATACATTCAAACTGATATACTTGTTATTTTACTATGTAATATTAAGTAATAATTGTCACATACAAATTGCATTGTATAAGAGTCATTAGGGATCCAGAATGTGGGGCTACAATCTAATTGCATTGAATATTATAAACCATGTGTTGTGCCCATCTCAATGAAGTGTTTGCCATACACTGTGACTGTGGCCTCATTGTCAGCTGAGAATCTGCTTGTGTCTACCTCATATGGCATGCGCCTAGGGACTCCAGAGTATCAAGGCATTTTCTTAAAAGTTTAGGTCTCGTACCAAGAGAATTCCTCAATGTCTAGCATGTCATTTGGACTTCTCAGCAGGAAAGTTGCATATTTCTGTGTGTGTTATCTTTCAGCTGCCTATGTATTTGAACTCACATGTATCTGATATATGCATCTCGTCGTACTACTGATAACATCTTGCTCAAGTGTGATCTGCACAGCATCGGCTGCCACTACTGCTGACATGCATGTCTCATTTCTGTAGGCTGACTCCCAAGTGTAGCTCAATACATGAGGTAATCCTTGTCCATTCTGATGAATCTCTGAACAAATGGCAACATTAAATCCCCTAAGGTCATGAGGTGAGGGCAATGTCAAGTTATCTACAAACCACTGCTGGAATGAGTCTAGAGGAAAGTCTGAAGTTGCTCTACCTACAACTCATTGAACTGTGAAGTATTGTTTTTGGGCTGTACATTGCACCCTACACACTACTAGCCATTATTGGGTGCTATATAGATCTACTGTCCCTTATTCAATGACTATTCATGGGAAGCTAATCGTCACACTCACAATGACATGCATCCTTTTCATGCAGTTAAGACAATTATTCTATACTTTTGGCCTGCAGTAAGCTATTGGCTCAGTCTTAGAGAGAACTGATTCATAATCTTATCTAAGAAAGCCATGCGCAGCTCATTTTAAAAGGCTCTTCGTGTTTGACCATACAATTACAGATACCACGTAGAATTTTACCTTTGATAGAACTTGCTGAAAGGGAATGCTGCATTTTACAGCAACTGTGAATTCTATATTTTATTGGTTTCAGAGTTCTTAATTTGCATAGCACTAGCAAGAACCAATCCACTACTTTCTGATCTAAACAATGTGTTTGGGGTTTCCCTCAAAGAAGGTTGTCATACGATGTCTTTGCATACTGGCTTTGACTTGACCAGGTGAAGGGTGGTACTATGCATGGGGATGGAGATAGTAATTTTGACCAGGCTTCCCAAATTGTGTGTCTTGAGCTTTCTCTCTGCTCTTGCTTTACCGTACCTTCATGTTCTTGTGGTGGATTTGTCATGTAGACTTGCATTGTTGTTTAGATTGCTTCTTGGAAGGGGTATTGACACCTTACTGAATTGTTCTTTTTTCTATGACACCTTCTCTCTAGATTAATCCTAATTTAATTTCTAAAATTCTACCGTATGCTAGAAATTATTTCTAAGTCTATTCCATGATCCTAAACTAATTTTTAGACCCATAAAGATTATTTCTATATTAAAATGAATTAGAAAGACATTAATTTATTTATTAATCTCAATTATTTAATTATAAATATCTGCAATATTAGAGTACTTTGCTACTGTTCTTTAGAAAAAGAATGGCTCTCTTGGATGGTGAAGGTGGAATTCATTCTGCTGAAGCAGGAGGATCAAAGATGCTTGAACAAAAAATACAGCTTGCATATGGACTGGTAGCATAGTTGTCAAAATGTCCCAATGGAACGAAAATGGCACCTCCCGAAATGTTTTGAATTTTGGAAAAAACAAAAATCAACACAAAAATGGATCTTAATCATGCCACATCACATGGCCAGTTGCGGTCCTTGACAATCACGTGGGCTTAAGCAGGATCATGCCACATCACAGGGCCAATTGTGTTCCACATGCCATGTCACAAGGCCAGTTGCATTCCACAAACAAACACTCAGGGTTGAGCAGGATCAATGAGTGTGCAAGGTTATAGGGCAAGGAAGAGTTTGATAGAACTTAAGGATGACATGCCCATGATCTCTTCACTGAACATGCCAAATTTTGTAGCTAACTGATTTGGTCTACTTAATTGCTGCAGGCATACAGAAAAGGGGGCGTTGAAGTTGATCGTTTATGAAGGTTTTCAAAGAGGGGTTGGGCTTCAATCTGGTGAGCAGGTCAGGAGTTCAAAGTATGGCAAGGTAGTTGGTGCACACGAACTTGCTATGGCAGATATAGTCTTGACAACATACAACACTCTTCAAGCAGACCTATCACATGACATAGATGGAGATGATGGACAGCAACGTACCATGCGTTACACTAAACGGTATTTTGTTTCCCATATCGTTAAAAGATGATCTCAATACTTTGAGATATATTGATTCTGGATACTTTATTTGAATGCTCATGCATAGGAACACAAGTCTTGCATTAAGGCAGCGATGCTGTCAAGCCATGCACTGCAAAACCCCAAAAGCACCTCCTCCAGGTCAACCATCAAAGTGCGTAACCTTCCCCTTGTACAAATGAGTGAAAGTGTGATTCACCTGCTGTCTAGCCTGTGACATCTTTTGCCTGGCTTATTGGTTCCTAATAAGTGTTGTACAGTGGCATAGCCTAGTTGTGAGGGCTGGTTACTCAGGGAGGGGAGGTCCCCCAAGCCCCCATTGGTACTGTGGCCACTTTGCGACCACAAGCTCTAACTCCTTGAGGCAGTAAGACCAAGCTGCCTCTGGTTGGGTAGTACTGACTTGCGACTACAGAATGATCTACTCATTTGGGGAAAACAAAGTGGCATCTCTTTGTAGAATAGGCAAAGAGTCATATCCCACCTCCACAGTGCATGCATTATTGTATGCGATTGGGACCCCCGCCTGATAAAAAGGGGTGCATGCCAGCCGCATTTTTCACGTGTGCATTGAGAAGCACTACTTGCATTAGTCTGCAAGTTCAATCAGTTTTTGGAAGGCCTTTGTCTCCTTATGTGGAGACTGTTGAGGTTGTTTTCTGTCTTAGGCCTCCTCATGTCGAGTGGGGCATAAACACCCAACCTCTTACCAGATTGTAGAGTAGTGGTGAAACCATGAGCTTACGAGTACAGCTGCAGGGCTGATGGACCTTGATGGTGGCATGGAGATTGTTGTTACATTACGCACATTTATGGCGATATCTAGAGAGACATTAAACTGTCACCCCATTGATGAAACCTGGTGCTGTCTAGTCGAGGTAGAGAAACATGGGGTGGGTCCTTGAGCCTTGCAATTGTCCATTTTTACAACTAAAAGCAGGGCTGTAGGCCGTTACATAGATATTCTCTAGATCCTTGTGTTTCTTGGGGGGGCCTTAGAAATAGGCTGTAGAAAATATACATGCAGCATGTGTCACAGGGAGACAAAGCCATGTTACATGTGAAGTAGCATGTTGGATAGGTTATCAACACTTTTTACCTATGGCAAATTTTATCACCTGTCTTTTAAATACTTGCAAAAAAGATATGCTAGTGTCTTTTGGTAGAAAACACATCGTTATGGGGTTATGATACACTTGGGAGAGAGCTAAAACATGTGTGTGAGAAGGCGCTCCAATGAGAAGGATTTGTGTTGTTTGGAATTTTACAGAGCATGATCATGCAAAACAAATCCTTTTTGGCCCTAACTGCCATTTTTTCTCACATCGTCTACATGCACCCTTACTCCCTTTCAAGATTTGTTGTGGTTTCCAAAGCTGGTCTGCTGTCCGATCTGGTCCGCTTGGGGGTTTGAAACCTCTCCTTGGCGGTTTGAAATTTCTCCCATGTACATATACATGTGTGTGTGTGTGTGTGTGTGTGTGTGTGTGTGTGTGTTATTAATATTTTTAGAAACCTCACAGTTTTTTTAATTGAGGGAAGAAACCTTTCAAAACAGAACTCCAAAAACCTTAAAAGGTCCAAAACCTGTGACTATCATGTTAGAAACCTCTTCTGAAGGATATAAACTCCAGCCTTGGTACCTGATGCCCCTTACGGGTTTCACATAGTTAGAAGAAAAAGAGTAAGTTTGCTTGCATAGGATATGTATAAGACTTATGAGTGTACCTATTGACTGTTAGGTACCCTGTTGTGCCAACACCTCTGACACGAATGAAGTGGTGGCGGGTCTGCTTGGATGAAGCACAAATGGTAGAGAGCAGTTCTACACGAGCTACAGAAATGGCGAAACGGCTAAATGCTGAAATACGCTGGTGTATAACTGGAACACCTATCCAACGCAGTCTCGATGATCTGCATGGGTTGCTGAGGTTTTTAGATTTGCAACCTTTTAACGACTCCTTGTGGTGGACAAGAATACTAAAGGAACCATATGAGGTAAACGGATGGAGTGGTTATAGCTACGTACATGCGCACACTTACACAAACAGACAAACATACACATGCATGCATGTGTGTACACATGCATATATGTGAGTGTACGCACATGTGCACACATGCGTGTGTGCCCGCGTGCACACACACACACACATAATACACGTCTGTGTGTGTGCATTGTGTATGCATGTGCATACTACATATGTAGGTACATACATACATTTGTGTAAGTGTATGTACAGGAGTCCAATATGTTGATTCAATATGATTCCTAGTGGTTTTGACTTCTGGCAACAGCAAAAGGTTGATTAAATATGATTCCTAGTGGTTTTGACTTCTGGCAGAAAAAGGTATTTGGAGCGATGACCTTTACGCATAATTACTTGAAAAGGTTCATGTGGCGATCATCCAAAGCCCACATCAGCCATGAATTGGGCTTACCGCCACAAGAAGAGTTTTTGACCTGGTTGACGTTTTCCCCAATAGAGGCTCATTTCTATCGGCGTCAGCATGATCGGTGTGCTAGAAAAGCAATGGAAGCAATGTCTGAGTCATCTGGATCCAGCAAAAGCCAGACTTCTAAAACTCGTGAGGACAGAACACTCACTCATACTGAAGCTGCAAAAGTTCTTCATCCTTTACTAAGCCTGCGCCAAGCTTGTTGCCATCCGCAAGTGGGAAGTTCAGGACTCCGGTCCTTGCAAAAGTCACCCATGACCATGGATGAAGTTTTGAAGGTTTTATTCTATCTTTCCGTTGTTTGCTAGAACTATTCTTTATATAGATACATACATTTATGTGTATGTGTGTGTGTATGCATATATGTACGTGTGTGTGTGTGTGTGTATCTATAATCTATACATACTTATGTACGTATATTTGTACACACACAGGTATATAGGTATATATGTCACACACAGGTATATAGGTATATATGTATGTGTGTGTATGTGTGTGTGTGTAGAGAAATGAAATGATATATTAACGTCTCTAAGAGGCCATAATGGCCTATGAGACCAAAACTGAGAGTACATCTGAAGTTGGTGTCTCATCAAAGAGAACAAGACTAAAAAGTACAATAAACTGATTGTCCTACAGTTATAAGAACAGAACTGCAAGACTCCGAGATGATACTGAGTAGAAAAAACCTGGAAAATACTGGAAAATGTATATCAGGTAGATCCATGTATGGTGATCAATTGAAGTGTTGCCCTCTCCTTAGATCAAGCATCTCCGCCATGGGGCTGTCTAGAATGGAGAGGTCGTAGAAGCGAGGTAGGCGCCTCCGATGCCGAGCAATAATGGCTCTGATCTGGCGATGGTGAGGATGCCGTGGTCGGGATCTTGGTGGCCGTGGCCGACGAGCATGACATAAGATAACTGCTCTATCAGTGGTGACTCCCTGGGAGCGTGGTCGGTGCTCTGATGGCCCAATGGAGGAGGTATCAGGAGGTGTGTGGGCTCGGTTGCTGGTGCTGGTGCCGAAGAAATCTGTCAGGGTCCTCTGTCTAGGCACATCATGGCTCGGCCTCCTGTCTGCCAAGAGGGTCTCTCTATGTCTCCTGAGCTCAAGTAGAAACAATCCCAGGCATCTCTGATCCTCAAACTCCATGACCCTGCGTAACGGCCCAAAACCCTCTCGGAAGAGGCAGTGATATCTCCCTCGGAGAGAGAGAGAGAAAGAAAGAAAGAAAGATATATTAAGCGTCTACTAAAGACCCAATGGGCCCATGAGACCAAAGTGATACAATAATGTCCATGGCTAATCTCATCATGGAATGGAAAATAAAACAGAAAGAAAACATAAACATAGCTATCTCATTGGGGTGATACAAAACTGAGAGAGAAAGAGAAAGAGTGGTCTGTGAAATATGCAGGATGTCAAGACATATCGGTAGGGACACACACACACACACAAATGTATGTATGTATCTACACACACGCACATGCACTTACACAAGGGTCTATGAGAAAGAAAGAAAGAAAGATATATTAAGTGTCTACTAAAGACCCAATGGGCCTATGAGACCAAAGTGATACAATAATGTCCATGGCATATCTCATCATGGAATGGAAAATAAAACAGAAAGAAAACATAAACATAGCTATCTCACTGGGGTGATACAAAACTGAGAGAGAAAGAGAAAGAGTGGTCTGTGAAATATGCAGGATGTCAAGACATATTGGTAGGGACACACACACACACAAATGTATGTATGTATCTACACACACGCACATGCACGTACACAAGGGTCTATGAGAAAGAAAGAAAGAAAGAAAGATATATTAAGTGTCTACTAAAGACCCAATGGGCCTATGAGACCAAAGTGATACAATAATGTCCATGGCATATCTCATCATGGAATGGAAAATAAAACAGAAAGAAAACATAAACATAGCTATCTCACTGGGGTGAAACAAAACTGTCCATGGAAAATCATCATGGAATACTAAGAACATGGAAACATGAGAGCAACATCAGCTCCGAGTAGATGGTATACCACTCTCCAAAATATCAAGCATGGGGCTAATGAGTATGGCCGAGAGGTCTCCCTCAACTATGTCACGTGGAAAGGTAGCTCGATGGCGGTGGAGCATGTCCTGGATCTGGAGCTGATGAGGTGATCATGGCGGATGGGGGGGCCGAGGGCATCAGGCACGCTGGAGTGCAGAGGCTTGGTCTGAGGTTACTCCTCTCGGGCGAGGTAGGTCTAGAGCAGCTCGTGGAGGGTCCACAAGATCCACTATGTCGGTTTCCTCCACCTTCTAGGTCCGGAAGAAACTGGTGATGGTTGGTTGGTGAGGGAGGGGGTGGGGTGGCTGGGGCCAAAGCTCTCTCAAGGAGCTCAAGCAGGAAGAGGCCTAGGCAACGCTGGTCCTGGAAGTCAATGATCCTGGAGAGAGAAAGAAAGAAAGAAAGTTATATTAAATGTCTTCAAAAGACCCAGTGGGTCTATGAGAGAGAGAGAGAGACACACACACACACACACATGCATGCGCATATCTTTTTCTTCTGTATCTTTAGTTTCTCGCACCAACTTCATGCATTTTTCCTTTTGAACATCCAGGTGCTTCTTGAGAAGGCCAAGACTGAAGGTGAAGAAGCTCAGCGAAGCTTGGTTGGAGCATTGAATGGGCTGGCTGCCCTAAGAATATTAGAGCAAGACTTTACTGGTGCAGTGAAAATATACCGCGAAGCATTGTCGTCAACGGAAGAAAACGCTGAAGAATTCAACGTGGACCCTTTGCAGAAGCTGCATGTACTTCACAACTTGCACGATGTTTTGGAATCTCTTCAAAAGGAAAGTTCTGGTGGCCGTTATACACCTGAAGGAGGTCACATCTCGAAGAAACGGCCTGGAGATCAATCAGTTGATATCACTGCACTGCATGCAGTGAAAATGCAGAAATTGGATGGTGGTAAGGCCAGTGAGTCAAAGGGATGTACTGTTAAAGAAAGCAATGATACAGCTTTCCCTAAAGGAGAGTCATCTTCTGTGTGTGGTGTGCCTAGAACTTTAAGGGATAGCCTTTTGGAACAGCAATGCCAGGACATAAGTGCAAAATACATGTCTTCATTCTATGCAAAGCTTTCAGCTGCCAGGCAAGACTATACAAATGCACACAATCAGGTTTCTTTCTTTTGAATACTGTTTGGTTTCACTTTGTTTTATCTCTTTTTGAAGAGCAGAGGTAAGTCTTCTTCCCATTAGGTAATTGATTGAAGGTTGACAGGTTTGCAAGTGCTGGAAAGAGCTGAAAGATATGCAAGGAGCAACGTGGTGGCTGGATGCTCTTGCATCACTTCCGAATGGCAGTAAACAGGCAAAGGAACTTGTGCAGAAGATCAAAGATTCTTTATTGGAGAAAGATGCACTAGCATTATCAAGAAGAGGGCATGAAAATGCTTCTAGTTTGGCATTAAGGTGCAAATCTTGATTTTCGAACCATACTCTCAAAACCCCAATTCCAACCACACCCACACGTAACCCCCCCCCCCCCCCCCCCCCCCCCCCCCCACCTCCCACACCCATTCAAAAAATGTGTACACACATTCACATGCACAAAAATGTGTTTGCAAAGACACATGCATGCCTACTGCCTTTTGCGTGTGCACACTTTTTTTTTTTTTGGTAAAAACCACTGTTTCTATTAGGTCAAATGTACAGTGAGAGACGCCCTCAAAGCAAAAGAGGTCTCATAAATGTCAAAAAACAAAAAACAGTGGGAAAACAAATCCAAATGAGACTGATCTAACTGCTGAGCTGATAGCAATCATGTAGAGATTGTCACAAACGATTGACGGAAATTTTGGTACTTGTCAATCGGGGACGACTAGAAAACCAGTCTCGATTACGAGCAATCCAAACTATGTAGAGAGCCCAAAATTGTGTCCATTGGAAAAATGGGGCCATATGTGGAAATCTCTGCTCATATATCTGACAAATATCCAAAAATGCTGAGAAAAATGTGCACCTGGAAATCTGGCATTCAAGCATGTAGATAAATAATACAGGAAATCTGTGTGTCAAGACAGCGCCACAACAAGTGATGATGTTCTCATTTAAGGAAAAACATCTTGGACAATGAGAAGAAGCAATCTTTCTTTTCGCCAAAATGCTACCAACAGGAAGTACTCTTGCAATGCATCGCCCAAAAGAAGACTCTGTGTTTGAGAGGTAACTTGCTTTTCCATAGCCTCAGCAAGGTGGTGGTATAATCAACTGGTAGATCCTTGTTGTTGGGATACGTGAAAAAGGAAATTTCATAGAAACAAAAGTCTCCTCTCTATGTAATATCCAATCTTCTAGTCTATCCTGGCTAGGGTCCAATACAACTTTGTTGAAGGGCTGTAATTGTGTTTGGATTTTCTGCCATGTAGGCCTGTAATGCATACCCAAACCCCATCTTCGTTGAGCCTGTAAGAAAGATAAAACCCATCCCTCAAGGGATATGCCATCTTGCACAGTGCATATGCCTTTGATAGACAAAAAGTAAGCTCATCTAGGAGCTGTAATTGCCATTGGAGCAGCAAAAGCGCGACTCCAATGTATGTTTCTTGCTTGAATTAATTTCCTGTCTAAGGAGGTCTTTCAGACCAGTGAACATATTGCAATATTGCTTTCCAATCAGCATACAGCCGGCTTGTCTATGGACAGCGAGGAATATTGCCTTGGACATGTCCAAATAGTATATCCTAGGAGTGTAGCTTCCATTTACCAAAGAAGCAAGGTTGATAGGTTGTCAACATTGCATGAGAGTCCAAGGCTATTGTTGAGCCAAAAAAGTTTGTGGTAGGGTTGCTTTGCTTTGTGAGCTAACATATGATAATGAATATCAAGAACATTGAGACACCATACAACTTGGGTGAGCAAATTCTTTCAAACCTTAGAAGGCACAATGCTTTCTGATGATGTTTTGTTCGCCATAAAATCTCCATGGTCTTTGACATAAAGCTAGAAATTTGTTGTATTGACCATATTAAAAGCGGCAAGAAGAATTGAATGTAAGCCATAAGAATGGACTGCACAATTTTGAGTTGCACATGAAGAGGCCAAGTAGATAAGTGCGAGTAATCCAATTTGGTGTGCAGTCTCTGCATGACCCAATTAGTAGCAGTTCGATGAGACATATTCCAACGTAGTGGATTCCCAACTGTCGAACAATGTCAGTGGGCACAATAATCTGTCCCGGCCATAAAATGCTATGCCAATCCATCTCCTTCAATGGCAATAATTTTGATTTTCTGAAATTTATGAACAAGCCTGCCGCCTCTACAAAGAGCTCAAGATCTTGCATAAGTACTTAAGATCATTTGGTGTATTCTTAGGAAGAAAAAAGAGTCATCAACAGAAGCTTGAGCAACCAATGCACACCCATTTGTAATTGCAACCCATGTAACTGCCAATATTAGTGAGTTTATCCATATAGAACAGCAAAGAATTTCTTGCAACCATGATTGATTGATCATAAGCAACAGGGGCTGCTCAAGTATTTCCTAAAATTGGAGAAAGAATTCAATAGTCAAACCGGAGATTTCCATTGGCCTAAAGATTTAGCCCCACCACACCAAGCTCTAAAGCTGAAAAAGGAAGTTCAAGGTCTTTTGCTTCCTGTGCATCCATAATTGACACTACCTCAGAGAGGAGCTCAAGACGAGCTCTAGAAACACTAGTTGGCATGTGCGGGCACATGCACACGTGCGCACACACACACACACACACAAACCACTCTCTCCCGCCCCCGACACTCATTCAAAAAACGTGCACACACATGCACATGCACAAAAGTGCATTCGCAAAGACACATGAATGCCTACCTGCCTTATGTGTGTATGCAAGTGTGCACACATTTTTCTCTTTCAGATCTGCATTATTGAATGACATGATGCGCCCATCCCGTCCCTCCAACCCAGTCCCCCGTGCTCTCCCCCTTTTCCCCTGCCCAGGAAAAAAAGAAAAAAGAAACACGGCCCACTCGAAATCCCCGAACACATGTGTGCACACATAGACACATTTTTCCTTCTTTGTACATGCATTATTTGATTATGATGTGTCTTTCCTGTGAGAAAGAATGAAAAAAACTATTTTTCTTGTGATAACCAGTGTGGATATAAAATTATGCAAACGCAAATGCAGTCGTACACATGCACCTAGCAAACAAAAATCTTCTGGAGAGCATTGCTTTTCTGCTGACAACAGTCTTTTGTTTCTTTGCAGATTTGATGATATAAATGGCTTAAAATACATTCTAAATAGGGAGCTTGATGCCATTGTTGATCATCGGGAGAAGCTCATTGATAAGATCTCTGATATTGATAAAATGATGGATAGTCCAAGCGCTGATGATGTGGAACGAGCTGGAAGTTGTTCCAATTGTGATCAGAGACAAAAAGGTCCTTTATGTGCTCATTGTGAAATGGACCAACTTTATCAGGTTTGCACGCTGACTTGTAAAATCATTTTCTTAGACCTTTTTAAGGTGTGTGTTGAGTTTGATTAACATGTTCCTTGAGCCTTGGCTCTTGTGTTGTTTCTATCATACTTGATAGAACGGGAAAATTTTTCCTTTTGGAAGGCTGGTCTATTGTCTGGTGTTGCTGCCTGGATCAACAGGAAAAGAAGAGCTGATTATCAAGACCATTACGGTTAACTAGACGGGTTTCTTCCATAAGGTGCCTCGAGAACCCCACAGGCAACACAAAGCGATGCCATGGGCTGGTGGTGGCAAAGAAATTTTGTGGGACCTGATCCCCAACCAGTTTTCGGGACAATAATGTCACATGCGGAAGAACTACCTGTATTAAGAACCATGCAAAATGCAAAGATGAATAGAGAGGAGAGAGAGATGTTGCTATAATAATGTTTTCTGTATATTTGTATTAATATGTACGTAGATATGGCCTCCAAAAGGAAAACACCTAAGCCTAAGACCGGTCCCACCTATCAAGGATCAGATGAATACACAATGAATTGTACTTGCCTATTTATACTATATAGGCTCATGGAACTGCCCCTATCAGTACCCGAATGTTGTCAGCAAGGTCCTTGGACAGTGAATTACCAAAAATCCCATAAAAAGAACTGGTCAATAAAAGACTCCTAATCATAGCCAAAATAGAGGATTTAAGCATGTCCACATCTATGCATAAGACATGCCCTCCTGCTAAGCTTGATGATGGGAATCCAACTGATCTTGGATGATTGACATCATCCCTTTACTCGATGTGGACTCCATCCTTGACATCCTTCTTCCGAAACTTGAGGCACTCTTGACCACTTAGATCTTGTCTTAAGAACCTTCTGCCGCAACCTTGGATTGCTTCAATCTCTAATGCTCTGTTCTGTGTTGAGGAACGCGCACCTGTTCTTCTTGTTCCCTCCTTGAGCTGAAGACTTGTACATTTCTTGGGCTGAGAACTTGATCCCTTCTTGAAAACTTGCAACCCCTTGTTCCTCCGCTCATCCTTGTACCATGGCGGCTCAGCTGAGCATGTGGGGGCTTCATACCTCATGATACCCACCTAGGGGCTCTATACCCCATGGCTGCCCTCGTTCTGGCTCCACCTGGATACCTGATGTTGAAGAACCACTTGGCTGCGTTTTCCTGTCAGGACCAAAAACAGCCACCTTTGTACTCTGCGTTTTCCAAATCTGCACCAATTTAGCCCCTCTAGGAGTTCTGCTAGGCTCTAATACTAATAATGTCACATGCCGAAGAACTGCCTATAATAAGAACTTTGCAAAATACAAAGATGAACAAAGAGAAGAGAGAGATGTTGCTGTAATAACAGTGTTTTCTGTATATATGCATCAATATGTACATAGATCCTAGCCAACATGGCCTCCAAAAGGAAAACACCTAAGCCTAAGACTTGTCACACCTATGAGGGATCATATGAATACACAATGAAATGTGCTTGCCTATTTATAGGCTTATGGAACTGCCCCTACCAGTAGAACTGGGCAATGCCTAAAAAGTAACATACATATTTATGACCCAATGTCACATGCACCCATGCATTGAGGTGCACTGTGACACACCTACTCATCATCAGTGCTATACTTATAGAGAATTCATACTTTTTAGGTAATTGTCGTATGCCTTGACCCCATTGTGAGCCCTAGTCCAGGGACATGTCAGGCACGAGCTACATAGGTCATTCCAAGCCATAGGTGTCAGTGGCACTTAACCCACGTGGAGAACAATCAATGATGTAGGTTACCCTAGCATAGCAGGCATTTAGGAGCATTTAGAGGATGCGTAGCAAAAGGATTAAAAGGCTCTAGGCCAGCCCTTGGGCCAGCCTATGAGCCTTGGGCTTGTGGGCACCATGGGCCACACCTAAGAGGCATACAAAGGACTTAGCAGCCAGTCAACATCCTTTATGGGCTTAGGAAAGCAGTTGGCCAAGCCTCACTACAGTCGGCCAGCATGCGCATCACACATATGAAGCGATGATAAGCATGGATAGCATTTAATGCTAAAATAGCAAGTCGTGAGCATGACTGACAGCAGCATATATGCACCGGCCACCAGCAGCAAATCCCATATATAAGCAGCCCTGAATTCATTGCTGAAATCATCTCATAATTCATTCTATTCAACAGTAGAAAAGTGTAGGAATAGGTGTGTCTAAGACTTTGTCTTTGCATACATTATTCTCAGCCCAAGCACCTTAGTGCTTCAGTCCCAAGGCAGCCTGAAGTTTGCTTCAGTATTCAGCCTTCAGTAGTGTATCTCCTTCAGCAGATTTGGGTGTGCATAAGGCTTTCCGAAGTGGCTTCAAAGCTGTCTTCAACCCATTTGATGGTTCAGCAGATGTTTGGTCTACATCATCCTTGTGTTTGGGCATTCTCTGTCAATCATTCTCAGTAAGTTTTCTGCATTGTAACAGAAGTTCTCCAAAGTAATAAAGCAAATACTCCTTGCGGGAGGGGGTTCTTATGTGGGTAGATTGGGATCCAATCTGGTGTCATCGCTACATTCTCTCTCTCTCTCTCTTTTCAGCTCTATCCCCTATGAATAACGATAAAAGTGGATTGCTTCATGCTCAATAACATAAAGGTATAAAGAAGGTCTTGCTGTGCGATATAGATCATACAAGTTGCATGTTACATTGGCATCAGAGCTTGTGGTTGTGACCCAGCTTGGCCACGTGAGAGCAAGTCTATGAATGGTAAAAGTGAGGTAAGGAAAAACCACCTAGCCATTCACCATGTCAGGAGAAGAAGAAAGAAGTTTCAAAGAAGGCATCACTGTAGAAGAAAGTGTCCACGAATACACCACTTTAGAAGAAAGTGTCCACGAAGACACAAGAACAGAAGAAACGCTTTTGCAAAGTGCAAATATACTCCTTCAAGAGCCAATGGAGCCAGGTTACTCAGGCTACAACTATAATAGGCAAAAGAAGAAGGAAAGAAAGAGCAGCCTAAAGAGCAGGGTCCCCAAAATTTCAACACATGCTTCTTCTCATGGAGCAACAAAGAAGACGGGAACTTGTTGAGGGATGACAGATAGAGAACCAAACGCAGGGAAGCTGAAGACCGATGACAAGTAGAACGTGCAGCGCTGGAGTATCAACATAAGCTCAATCGGAAGCCATGCAACTCGAGCATCGGCAGTTGCGAGAAATCCTACAAGCCAGTCTTATGGCAACCCTTCCCAAGTTGGCACTTGGTCCTAGTTCCTTAACCAACGTCATACGAGCTCAACTGAACTTCAGTAAGTGTGATCATTCTGCAGTCATGCAATTTTTACATCAAATGTGTTGCATATTTTTCATTGGCTAAAGTTGTTGATCCTCAAGACAAAGACTATTTGACAGCTTCACACCTCACGGGGGAAGCTGTTACTTGGTGAAAGCATTGGTCAAGTCTCCATACAAATGTAGCCACTAGCGCGATTCATTACGTATGGGATACTTTTGTGTCCTACCTAAAAGCTAGGTTCCTTCCACCCCAGTATTTAACCAATTTGGAGGATGAGTTTTATAAACTCTTCCATAATGGGTCTCCAATGCTAACCTATTCAAACAAGGTCATAACTATGGCACAATATTGGGCAAGTCGAAAGACGAGAAGCTGAAACAGTTTCTCAGGGGGTTGGATACAAACATTAGGTTTCATGTACGGAACTTTGAGCCTTAGTCTTATGATTGGGCTTTGATTCTAGCTCAGAACCAAGAAATAATGTTG
This sequence comes from Cibotium barometz, assembly GCF_041138505.1. Taxonomy (NCBI): domain Eukaryota; kingdom Viridiplantae; phylum Streptophyta; class Polypodiopsida; order Cyatheales; family Cibotiaceae; genus Cibotium; species Cibotium barometz. Next base: position 21,896,444 of record NC_141105.1, on the reverse strand, counting down.
AACGGAGGCAAGTCCAAGCAGGTCGAGTCAAGTCCCAAACCCAAACAATAGTCTCAACCTTCATCCTAGCAGGGTAAGGGTACTCAGAACAATAAAGATAATAAGGACAATAAGTCTCAGAGCAACTTAGGCGGAAAGAAAAACACAGAGGCCAAGCCGAAAAAGACGGAGGGCACTAATGGAGGTTCTCTCCAGCCAGATGAGAAAAAGTGGTACCAAGGAGAGAACTGTTGTTTCTTTTGCCATCAAGTAGGCCATGGTAAGAATGCTTGCACAAAGTGGCAGGCTGAGAAAGCCACCAAGGCGTTGTCCTCTATAGTGGTTGCCGTTGTTTATTTTGCCATCAAGTAGGCCATGGTAAGAAGGATTGCACAAAGTGGCAGGCTGAGAAAGCCACCAAGGCGTCGTCCTCTACAGTGGCTGCTACCGCTAATGCTACACCCACCCCTCCACCTTCAAACACAAATGTCATTCAGTTGTTACCCTCTTTGAATCTAGTGCCTTAAGTGGTATTTGATGATAAGCAGGAGGGCAAGGCTAAAGGCAGACAAAAGTTGTCATCTGTGCTTATGGCACAGCAAAGGCACATCGGTTCTTTGTCCACATGGGGAGCTTTGAGGACACCATCTCTCCGCAGTTGGCTACGAAGATGAGTTGTACATTAGTGTCACATAATTTAGTCGTGGACAGTTTCACACCTAGTCTCCACACACACATCACTCATAAAGCTCGTTTAGTGTTCAAAAGGCCACATTCAAGGGAGATTTGGTTGTTTCATCGCTTCTGGGGTGTGACATGATTCTCGGTATCTAGTGGTACGGAGAGCATGCATCCATTCTTGATTGGCAGCAAGACACCTTCACAATTGTTGGCGGTTTACTTGAGCTCGTCATAATTGGCAGGGATAGGAGCATTCAAGGAATCCCACTCATTTATTTCATATATCCAGGCCCAGAGAGCGATCAGAAAAGGACTTGAGTGTGTGTTGATTTATGTCCATGTCCATCAGTCTGTTGTTCAACCAACAACACCCTTAGAAGAGAAGCTGGCGGTTCTCCTTCCAAAGTTTAGAGACGTCATGTTGAGAGACGATCTCCTACCCATTTGTCCTGAGGATCATTGCATTGAGTTGGTCCTCGGGACAGAGCCACCCAATAAGTTTCCCTATCGCCACATAATCAGCGTCGGATTGCACTTCTCTTGGGCGGAGTGTGCGAGGGGCGAGCTTAGACTCTAGGCACCTGGCGGAGCTACCATTGACCCCTAGAGCTGACACAACAGGACTGCCTAGGCATCGTGAGAGGAGCATTAACTATGATCGGCAACATCAATTGTGCCATTCCAGTGGATTGGCTTCTCCCTCTCAAGGATCCCCCCAAGATCTGATGGATGGTCTTGTTCTCCCGCACCGGAGTTCCCCTGGTGGTTTTGGGTACTTGCATGGCTACCTCATCAGCATTCATGAGGTCGGACGGGGCAGCCTCCTGACAGTGTCCCAAAGGCAGCTTGGTGATGCCCTCCGATCCCCTCCCCTCCCCAACGGGTCTGCGTGGTGGGCCAGAAGGGGAGGAAGTGCATCAGAGGCATCACACCTTGGTGCTTATGGTTTTGGGAGAACAGCCCGTTGGCTTACGTACATTGGGATCTTGGAGAGTGGCAGTGGAGATACCCATTGATTGAGGATCCCAAGGAGGCCATTCCATTCTTTGGCTGCTCCACTCGGCTTAGCCGTCGGATCCTCCTCAAGACCGCAGATGGCACCCTGGCAGCGCAGCAGCACTGGCAGGCCCAGGGAGTGCTGGCTACTTTCATCAAGGAGTTTTTGGCACAAACCCTAGAGCAGCTTCTTCCGTCCCAGAAGTTCTCCTTCTTTCTCTGGCTCTTAGCCCATCGGAGCCTAGCTGTGGCTTGGCCATCACTTGAAGACCAGCAAGTTGTTGCTGCTGTGTGGTGGCAGCCTTGAGGAGAGCCAGAGACATTGCCTCTGGGATTGCCCCAGGCACAAAGAAAGCCATGAGGCGTATGAGGGGAGCAAGCACAGTGCATTCTCCACCTATTTACCTCCGATCTGAGCACCGCCCATCACATGGGGGGCTATAGCTTGGGTTACACAGGCGAGCGAGGTCTTACTTCATGAGGATGATGGACGAGGCCTTGCTTTGAGTCTCACCCACATGCGCATCTCTGTGACGGCTATAGCAGTAGCTCCAATACGGCCCTGGACTCCACAGTCACACTAGCTCGTGATGGGATATGATCAATAGCATAGCTGCCTGGCACACTTGGCGAGCCCAATGCAGCGAGCGCCCCCCTCCCTCACCCCCACCCCCCCAAAACCCGCGGCGCATGCCCCAAGCTGAGGTCACCCTCCAGGGCCATTTTGAACGCTTGACCGGTGAGTCCGAGCACATGCAGCAGCATCTTGAGGCCTTCTTTCGTGCTTGGTTGGACCCCCAGACCCTTCCTATCGAGGGAGCACGGTGAAGTTTCTTGGCACTACAGGCCCCCTGTGTGGCTTTTTCCTCTGCCTCCAACTTTAACCTCCCTCCGATAGAGTGGCCAGGGGAGGAGGGAGTCCCCCCTTCCTTTTCTCATATGTATATTTGGACTGCTTTCTAGCAGTGTTGTATTCAGCCAAACAGCTGGTTTTTTCTCTATAACTAATAGAAGGATCTCTCTTTGGAAAAAAAAGTCCTCTCCCCTCTATGATTGGGGTAATAAATATTGAGAATACCAACATGTATATTATCCTGCATGACAATAATCCACTGTGCTTTGGGAGGCATCACACAAAGACCAATAATGCAAGGCAGGATGGACTAGGAAACTGAAATACATACACCACCCTTGGAGCGTGTAGCTCCAGACCAAAAAGTGCGATATAATGTCATACAGATTTTGGTTGAAGCTGGTCATGCAAGCCTAACCCAATTTTTGTTTTCCAAGAAAAGATCCTTTATTGGTCATAAAAGAAATCATCTACAAAAGCAAACTTCAAAACAGCTCTCATGTGGAGCAACAAAGTGCATCTTCACACAATATTTAATGGAGGATGGACAATTTATTAGATGGCTCCCCGGTTTTAAAGGCATTCACACTTACATTAAAAAAGGGATAACTATTTATAAGTTGGACATCCCATGAGTAAGTTGGGAACCCCATGAGCAATGATTTTCACATATGATAGGCTAGACATTTAAATTGGGTTCCCAAAATTGATAGAAAAATAACCAGAAAGAGTCGTGACCTTCTAGAAGAACATGATTCGGGATATTGAAATACACCCACATACTCTCTTACAGCATGGCGACCAACTTAATCATAGTGAATGGAAGTTTCCAAAGGTTTGGAGGAGGCAGTTTTTTATCATCGCTATCTTCTTCTTCACCTGTAGCATTTTGCGTCATTCTTACTACCTACCTCGACAGTCATTCTTACTACCTACCTCGACAGTCATCTTTTGTCTTGTACCGGTAATATCTTACCATTTGTACCAGCTGTTTTGGAATTGAACCTTCTGTACTGTACAGTACCATGTACCTGGCCGTACCTGGTGAGAACCTGCTGTGTGTCGCCGTACCTGCTGTACCAGCTGGCTCCAGCTGCTAAATTGGGGCGTGCACACGCGCAGTTGTTTATGGTTGGAGAATCTATTGTTTATTATTTGGCATATTTCTCAGATGAACATTTGTATTTTACTGGCATATGTGAAGTATGGGGAAGAATCAGTACCCACTCATTTAGACAAACACACATATACATGGTATTACTGAGCCTATCTACAAAGCCTTTTGTATATTTGGATTTGTTATTGTATGTGGATAATCTGGCAAGAAACCTAATGATTGGGTGAGCCCCCAAAGCTTTTATAGTTAAAATACTGCTTTGTAATAAATATATCCAAGGGGGAGGGTCAGGCCATTTCACCCCAGTGCCATGTCACCTGTGCAGATCTATCCATCTTAGAAGTGTTTAATTATATTAATAGCTTAAGTGTGCAAGCCCCCTGCTTCTGTTACAAATTTGTGGTTCGTTAGTTAGTTCAGTTATAAATTTCTTCCACTAGAAATTTGTCCACCGGTTTTTGGTTTCAACTTATATTAGCATTTTCCACAAGGAATAGCATCTTGCAGAAGTGTACGAGATTGTTTCCTATGTATCATAGTTATCAAAGATGGTTGAAAACGCCATGTAAGCATGAAGCCTTTGAAGTTACAAGTTTTTGAAGCCTCCTTATGAGAGCTGTAGAGAGACAAAGAGTATGAAAATAATCCTGAATGGCACTAGGTAGGTTAATTAAGCATGACAAGGTTGCAGTCCTAGTGGCTCACGTCCTTTGCAGGTGGAGTGCAAAACAACAGGTTGACAATGATGACTGCTTATTTAACCTCATTGCTAATTCTCTGGTAGTATGAAAACGGCTCACCAATGGGCGTTTGTAAACATTTAGGTAAGTTGAGAAGGTTTTCAAGACCTTGTGACTTAGTATGCCAAAAAACATGGAAACAACTATGCTATGTATTGATTATGCAGTGAGTAAATACCGGGCTTAATTGGGTAAATATCAAAAACTTGTATGAAGTACTGTGGATCTCAGGACTATGATTTGCAAACATTGTATGCAGATGTATGAAAACAGGCTATTTCGGCTGAGGTCGAGCGCGGCAAACGTTGGCGAGGTCGTCTCATTGGAAGATGCTTTCACTGCTCAACAGCATATGCTCAGTCTAAAACGTATGAACACTGTCAAAATGGCAGCAGGATCATGCGGATCTTCTGAAAACAAGCTACACAAAGCAGAAAGCAAAAGCAAAGTGACAGAGATTTCAAATATACAGGTGTGAAATCTTGACACTTGATTTTTATGTGAGATGCACAAGATATCATCAGTTGTTTACTATATAAATATATTTGGGCTGTTTTAGGTAATTCGATCTCCATCAGAAACTGAGAATATTTTGAAACTCATCAAAGCAAACATGAGGCAAAAGATGGGGCAGGATTTAGTAGCGGCCAGTGCAAAACACCTTGAAGTGTTTGAAGTGAGAAACTCTCTAAGATCTTTCTCTTACTGTCATGTCTCATAATCCTGCTCAGATATCTTGCAAATCTCATCCCAAAGTGCATTATGCTCTTGGTAAACACTTGCATGTAAAAGTAATATCATATTTGAACTTGCATATCAGGCTATGCGGAAAGAATACGCACAAGCTCGACTGCTTGCAGTCTCTCAACACATGGTTTTGCTTGCACTCGATGAGCTTAATATGGCCAAGACTAGGCTTTGCTTGAAATTTCCCGGGGAAGAAGCCTCTCATGCAAGTGATGAGATATTTAAGCTACATTTGGAGGAGATTCCACAACGGAACGCCCAGCTGACTGGAGACAAATTCATTGCATTGGATGATTTGCTTCGTGCAAAAGGGCAATTTCGATACCTAAAGGTACTCTTAAAATAGCTTATGGTTAGCACACGTGGATTAACAGTGTTTGACCAAGAACAACTTCTAGATGCCTTGCTTGAGGCAGTAGCACGATGCTACATTTATCATGATTATGATGATGCTAGATATGTGACAACACTGTTAGGGACCTGCTATCACAAGAGAGGTTTCCGTTCATTCACATCTTTCTTTTTTGTTCGTTCATGATCTTCATATAATAAACAATACGCATGATAACACTATTGTTAGGGGCTTGCTATCACTAGAGAGAGATCAAGGAAGATACCATGTATTGAAGAATGCAGCTCTTCTCAAGCAAACGACGGGGAAACGTTGCCTCAAGAGAAAGTTGTCAACAGTTCTGACAAGAAGTCTGGTGCTTTTGGAGGCAATGTTGAAGAAACCTGCCCAGTTTGTCAGGAATCTCTAGACATGCAGATGATGGTTCTACCATGTGGCCATATGCTTTGTTGCAAATGTAAGATTGACCTTTTTTTTGGGGGATTTTGTTTGTGCTTGTTTGGATAGTGTGATGATGTCTCTGTGCGTGCACGTGTGCCTTTGCGTGGCGGTATGCATAAGTGGGCCGTGTGTGTGCACGTGCGCATGTGTAAGCACACATGACATGATATGTATGACCTTATTTTACTCCTCCACGGTTCATGTGCTCTAGATGATGGCTATGGATTTACAAACTGGTTTTTTTATCCTTTTCTTTTGTGTAGCTCTCTTTTACTTAACATTTTGCATATGGCAACACAGGTTTGATGACAATTGCAGATAATGAAGCTCCCTCACATTCCAACCCAGAAATGAAGCGGGTCTCATGTCCCTCGTGCAGATACCGCACACACATGGAGAACATTGCCTTCATAGATAATAAGTTGGATGAAACATCCTATTCACTTACAATTAGTAAATTGCAAAATAAGGAAGTTGATGCAGAATCTTCAGTCTCTGTGAAAGGGTCATATGGAACAAAGGTAAGATGGTTTGCTGTCTTGGAAAATCATGTGCTGCCACATGGCAATTACAGCTTTTGATAGCTCTCTTCTGTTGCTGTAACAGTTAGCTTAGTATAGTCTATAATATATCCTTCGGCTCCAGTTTAATTCATGCATTCATGTGACACTATTATATTCAAGTGAAACACCGTGACTCTATTATTTAGTTACCCTCAATGAGGCCAATTAATTCGTACCCTTACAACAATATTAGTTGCACTGAGGTTTTAATTTCCTCTCACCTGTGCTTTACCCTCGTCTTACCTACATTCTTTATCTCACCCCCCTCCCTCTTCCTCCTTCCCCCTTCTCCTGTTGGTTTGTCAAAACTTTGAGACAATTGGGACCTAAACTGGATGTCATGGACTCACACACATTGACATGCACTGCTCATTTTTCTCATTCTTCTTAAAAAACAAACTTTAGATGCACATCTATACATGAACAAGATTAAGCTTTCAATCTTAGCTTAGAATGAAAAATATAAGCTTCCAACCTTTGCTGAGCTGTTAAAGAATATAATACAAACGTCACTTGTGCAGGGAACATATATGTAAAATAGGATCCTATTCATGCATTATTTATTTATTTTCATTCAACATAATCATACACAACCTTTAATTGCTTGTTTTTCTAGATGCTTCTCTAACTTCCACTGGCAATGTTTCTGTTTAACATGCTGCAAGGCAAATGATCCATTAAAAGGGTTGATTTGATCTTGGCAGATGGAAGCAGTTATAAAAAGAATTATACGTGTACAAGCATCGGATCAGAACTCAAGGTTTCTTGTGTTTTCAACCTGGAACGATGTGCTTGATGTTGTTGAGCATTCATTGTCAGCTAATAAGATCGGTTTTATTCGGGCCAAAGGGAGAAGGTAAACCTCACTTCATATTGTGTAATATGTTTTTGCGATAAGTCTCTTTGAAATATCGAAAGGAAGTCTCCTGACTTCACCCTTACTACCTTATAAAATCTCATGTGGTAGTGACACCACACTAATGGTTGTCTTGTTGTGTGGAAACTGCAGTTTACTAAGGCCCATAGGACCAAGTTGGGCCATGGCCTTGAGACTTTTTGCAAACCCCTAGCTAACTAGTGTGGTGATGCAAAAATTGATCTTCTTTAATCCTAGGCTCAACAGCTTTTCATTTCGAGGGGAGATGTTGAAGAAATTAAGTGCAAGTCTTTAGGTGTTGAGGAGGCAATCTTGTAAACTTGTAGATTGGGGAATGCCAGTATGAGATTGTTATGGCACTTGGCTGCATACTTATCAGCCGAATGGCTTACCCTATAGTTTTTTTTTCCGGGAAAAAGATCCTTCTATTAATTAATAAAAAAACAGCCACAAAGGGCTAGATACAACCACGAAGGGCTAAATACAAACTCGCCTCATATAAGGGCGGGAATCAAATGATCATAAGGGGAAGAGACACTTCTCCTCCGACTGGCCGCTCGTGAGGAGAAGGCTATCTCATACAGGGGGAGGGGGGGGGGAACAACCACAGAGGTGGTTTGTAATGCCAAGTGTGGTCACCACCTCTATTTGTGAGAAATGGGGCAAGCGTCCAAAGCCTCAAGAAAGCTTCCCGCCGCTTCTGCATGCGGTCAGAACCTCCCTGTAACTTCCCCCACTGACCGCGGAGGGTATGAATGATATCGAGCCATATGCTCTTGATGGACTTAGCAGGCGGAGTGTGGGTACCCTCGATGGCCTCGCTGCATCTAGCTTGCCAAATGTGCCAAGCTGCTATACTACTGCAAATCTCCCATCTCTGGCATGAGCCTAGTGGCCAGTGGTTTGTAGGTGGGGTGTGACTAGTATTGCCGAAATACGGTGGTGAGAGACCTAAAGGGCTAGCCCTCCCCCATCCTCCTCATAAGCCCTGACCACTCCTGCCTCTGTGGCCCAAGCAACAGTGCCCCATGTAATGATTCGGGTCAAGGCCCTGTCCATAGTGAAGATGCGGAGAATCTGCTGCCAAATCTGTTGAGCCTTCGGGCAATCCCAAAGACAATGTCACTAAGACTCCTGAGGGTGGTCGCACCACGGGCAAGCTACTAGCCGACCTCCAACTGCCAGCCAAGTGCCGACCGCCAAGCTCCTGTGTGCCATCAGCCAAAGAAAGAGGGTGATCTTTCTAGGCCGAAAATGTCCCCCTCTTCGAGAAATCTGAAAGGAAACGTTGTGAGAGGTCTTGTGACTACCAATGTGTTGCTGCTGTCGGGGTGCCATCAATCTCTGGCATCTGGATCCTGCGGCCTAGCCGCGCTCTATATGCAAAGAAGGGGGCATCCAAAGTCTCCTCCCAATAGGTGGAGTCATGCCAAGTCCACTCGCCAGGGTCCCACTGTAGACGCGTGAGAGGTCGGCACTCCCATATCCATAGCCGCCAGAATCTCTCCCTGGCCACCTTGGCTGGTGGCGGGTCGATGTGCCACTCCCATGCCTGAAATCCAATCACCCTCACCCTCTGTAGGGTGCAGCCACTGAAATCCTCTAAGGGAAGCTCGGATCTCTTTAATCTACCATGGGATCCAATAGAAACAGTGAGCAGCCCATTGCTCTCGTCCACTCCGTGAATTGCCGCAAGAATATCATGCTTGGTAAACACACCAAGCCACAATGGGGGAGTTGGGTCTGGGATAGGAGTCAGCCACTCCTGAGGAATAGCTGAGTCGATGTCAATGCTATGCCTATCTCTATCGCGGATCCCTATCAAGTCTCTCTTCCGCACCTTCAGGGGTAACTGCCTAGGTGGAATCGAATTGCCTAGGGACATGGCAGGTCAGTACTCAACGCACCCCAAGAAACGTGAGGTCAGGCCCCCAACATGTGGCCATTGGGTAAACGGATCAGGGGTTCCAGACCAAAGGCTGCCTAAGCCTCTCCTCTTAGGCTATCGTGACAGAAGATCTCGATCGCCTGCGCGAATCTCTAGAGATTCCCCACATCCCCTGACAGGTAAGCTGTTGTGTCATCTACAAACTTTGAATCAAGCAGCGCAGTCCCTGGAGCCTGGTCTCCTAGGCTGAGAGAAAACAACTCGTGGCCTCGGTGACAAATAGGAAGAGATAAGAGGACAGCCCTGCCGAACCGAGCGAGAGAGGGGGAATTTGTCGCCACAGGCTCCCTGATTGAGAACTTGGCTATGCGAGGGTGAGTAAAGTCCTGATACCCCATGAATCCACTCCACGGGGAATCCCATCCAGCTCATCGTGCCCTCCAAAAAGCTCCAATCCACCCTATCATAGGCTTTCTCAAAGTCGAGAAGAAGCATTGTGAAGTCTTGCTACTGCATCATCCTAGCCGAAGCAGTCGCCTCCTAGAAGGTGAAGATGTTGTCTGGGATGCTCCGATCCTGAACAAAGCCTGTCTGAGTGTCATGAATCAAATCGAGGAGGAAAGGCTGAAGTCGCCTGCTGATGGCCTTGGCCAAGATCTTATAGGCGGTCCCTGGAAGAGTGATGGGTCTCCACTGCTGGATCTCCAATCTGTCACCACCCTCCTTGGAAATCAAGTGTATCAAACCCTCTGATAACCTCTCTGGCATGGCACTAGTGAGCATAATCTCATTGAAGGCAGCACAAAGACCGCCTTCCATAAGGTCCCAATGACGAAGAAAGAAAGAGACTCTAAGCCCGTCCGCCCATGGGCATTTGCCCCTAGGAAGTGCCGTCAATGCCTCCGCCATAGTTGTTAGGTACGATACCGTATGATTCGTACGATACGATACCGTACGGGAAAATACAATATGATATAAGTTTTTATCTTACCGTACGATCAAATACGATGTTTTAAAAAAAAACTTATAAACTTATGTATTTCCAATTCAAGATATGGAGTATTTTAAAAAGGAGGGAAGCATCATAATACAAAGGAAGCTCAAACAGCCATAGACAAGCAAAAACAAGACCATTACCCCCCAAAAAATTTAAATTTTTTGGGGAAAAAAACATTTTCAAAAAAAAATCTGAAAAATCCATACGATTCCGTACGGTATTCCGTACGATATGGTGTCGTATGTCATACAGAAACAACTATGGCCTCCGCTAGCTCCTCTGCAAAAAATGGAGTCAATAATAAGGCCCATAGAGAAGGGGGAACCACCTCTCTCGTGTGTCGTCAAACTCTCATGCACGTGTCCATCACCTATGGGGATAATGGGGCACCAGTGAGCAGAGATCGGAAAAAATCCGTGGCGATGGCTCTCACATGGGGGGTATTAGAAACAATATCTCCATCTTGGCCACGCAACCTACGAATCCATCTCTCCTCTTGTGGGGGCCAGCTATCTCGAAGAAATCTCCTGTGACTCTGTCACCGGCTTGGGTCCAAAAAGAAGCTCTGGCATGGTACCTGAACTCCACCCTCTCCTCTCCTCTATGGATCTAATCTCCGTGCGGGCAACTGCTATTCGACTCTCAATCCACGGGCTATCTGGGGAACTCTCCTAAAGCCGCTATAGAGAAGCCATACCCCTCCTCAAACTCCTCTCTTGCACGCGAAATCCCTCCAATCTGCTCTGGGTAGCTTCCTGTAAAAAACTGTTGATCTCCTCCAGGCCCACATCCACTGTGCACGCAGCAGAGCCGGAAACAAAGTCAGCCCTGCCCATATCTGCTCTATCCTACTACAAATCTCAGGGTCCTGGATGAGGCTATCGGGAATCCTAGATCTCGCAGGCCTGTCGTGTCTCCAGGAGTAACCGGGGCATGATCTGAGAAGGTAGTGTCTGCCAAGATGCCGATCATGCCCCCACGGCCGCAAGCCGGCTCATCAACATAAAACTTGTTTAGTCTGGAGAGGTTGGGGCCGGTGCTAGTCCTATCCGAGCGCGTGAAGCTAAGGCTCCCAAGGCTGCACCCAAACTCTGGAAGATGCCAAGGGGCTTGTCCCCTTAGTGCCAGTATCATCTCCTCCTAGGCAGAGTACTCTGCTCCTGAGACTGTGGCCGTGCCTCCTCCAAGTCTGTCATTTGTTGCCTCTATCATATTAAAGTCTTCACCCATGCACCAAAAGTCTGCCTAGGGAAGGGCCTACTGTACTGTGCTCCAAAAGAGAGCTCTACTTGTAGTGGCGTTTGGGGCATAAACATTGAGAAAGCCAACTCAATCCTCACCAATCAAATGGTAACCCATTGTGCTCGCCCTAGAACTATGACGCCTGAGCCTGTCATCACTGATAGAAATACAAACTCCTCCTGTGTCCTTGACGTGCGAAGGATGGAGACCAGAAAGAGTGACTCCTGCCTGGTAAGATCTTTCCGCATCGGTGGGTGCACCCCTCGGAAAGGTGGTGCTCCAGGAGGAAAAGAATGTCGATAGGTCCCCCAACGAAGGCTCTCTGCAACTCTCCTCTAAGGGCGCCTCGTCTCTGAAAGCACCGAGGCCCCCATAAACCCTAAATGTTCCATGAGACTATGGACATATCAATCTCCGTGGGAGGCAGAACTAGCGGAATTGCCCTCCACTCAAAGAGTCTTGGGCGAGGGTTTAAACGAGGAATAATCACAATCCGTCCTGGGATGAAGGCGCGCCAAGTGGGCACGGATCCTATCCTCCATGTGATGCCACTCTATTCGAGTGCAAGAGTATGCATACTCCAAACTCCGTCGATCACAATGGAGGTACCTGTAAGAAGGGGGGAGGGGTACTGGACCGAAATATGCATGAACACAAAAAGCAGCACTTCCAGGCTGGAAGCCACCATCTCTCGGTCGTAATCTATGTGGGCTGATCCTCCAAGCTCCATCCTAGCCAATGGCCATAGGTGGGTGAGTACGTCAGTGATGCAAAGGTCATGAAGATCGTGAGAGAGCTCAACTGCCTGTCCTTGGATGGCGGCAGTCACCGACTCAAAGTCCCACTCCGTCCCCGGGGTTGCACTCAAGGGGAAAGAGAAGATCATCGCGCCATTTTCTGGCATAGAGGGTCTAGAGTGGTGAAAAACCACACATATCTAGATAGGGTCTATTGTCTCCTCAAACATATCTGTCCCTTCCATCGGAAGACATCGGAAGAAACTATAATCCACAGGGAGAGCCCTCACCGGGGAAGCAGCAATGGTCATCTCAACCGGCTCAGAAAAACGGTGAACCAATTGGCGAATAGAACTCACCGGCATCCTCCGCTCTGGGTCGGGGGCTGCTGGGGGTCGATGGGACTGCTCTGGAGAGGCGGAGGTGGAGGGAAGGGCGGGCTCTGATGAGGAGGGTGGGACAGAAGGAATTGTTGCAAGAAAAGTCAGAGGCGAGGATGGAGGGGAAGCGGGAGGGGGGCGGGGGGGGAGAGGGAGAGGGAGAGGGAGAGGGAGAGGGAGAGGGGTGCGGCTGGGAGTGATCCACTAGAGAAGAAGGCTGCTGGGAGAGGTTTGCCAAGGGCACAGTGGGGTCTGTCGGCCTCACTGGACACTAAGAGTGGGGGGAGGAATCACGACGAGGAATCACGTCTCCTCACGACGAGGGCAAGCTTGGGCTAGATGTTCCATCTGTCTACAAATGAAGCATTGGCCTAGCAGGGGGTCAGGAGCGCGAGAAGCTAAGGGGCAGGGGGCGGGAACAACAGGGAGGAGGAGGCAGGGAGCGCAAGGCGCAGAGGGCAGGGGGGAGCTTGAGGTTACGCTAGACTGAGACACCTTATTTTTGAAATCTCACTACCCTGCAGTTTTTTAGGGACATAGATTAGAGACTTCAATGCCCATATATCTGAAACAAGCAAAGGCGTGCCGATACTTTTCGAGATAAGTTCCAGGATGTGTGCTTGGGGTGAGAGTGCCCCGTGATCTTGGATGTAGTCGATGGACTGAGAGAGAGAGAAAGAAAGAAAGAAAGATATATTAACCTTTACAAAGGACCCGAAGGTAGTAGACCTCGCGCTTGGCAGGTAGTAGGCCTGCCCACTTAGGACTCCTCTAGGATGCGAATATGGCCCCTGTGTCAAGCATCGGTGTCGGTATGAGTGGATGATGTGAATGGTCATGCAGTGAAGAAATCAGTGATGGATCTCTGGGCAACATCTTGTGTGGACTGGACTTGTCTCTCAATGGAAAAACACGAATGTGTGTATACATCCAGATATATGATCACTCCTCAGCCAGTACCAATCTCAGCGCAGAAAGAGGGTTAGGCCTCTATGATGGGAGCATGTATTTGTCAGCGGAGAACCTCCCAGATCTGTCTTTGTGTGGTGGAGGGCCCTAATGCTCTGGGTTGGGGGGGCGTGTGGCTCTTAGAATGGATCGGGCTCTGTCCCTAAGAACTCTTTTGGGGCGTGGAGCTAGAGCTCGGGTAGTATGGTTGGTGGGCTCTGATGTCGGAGGCACTAGTATGGGTGGTGGCTCTGATGTGGATTAGTGTACTACAAAGAAATCTGTGATTGCTCTCTGGGAGGTGTCCTGTCTGCAGGGCTGGGCTTGTCTCTGCTGCCTCAACATTACATCCCTGTTGTCTGAGCTCCATCAAGTACATGCCTAGGCGTCTCTGTCATATTGTATCACCCAGAATCTCCCCCATATCTCGTACTAAGCCAGACATCTAAACGTATAATGGGCCTCATCCTCTACCACTCCCGTGGTGCATACTTTACATATCCTCTCCTTCTCTGGGTTATTCTAGGCCAGTCTCTACTATGAGCCGGTGGGAGGATACCCTGAGCTGGCCAATCACCATACGCATAGCATGTGACATGTGTATTCCATGAATCCATCCTCGGAGAAGTGATCTCTGTAGAACTCACAGTTCTTATACCCATCTCTGACGGCGACACCCATGTCCAATATGTATGTGTAGTCTAGTAGATCTAATCGGATGATCCGGTTGATCTCATCTCATGAGAGGTCAAGGCAGGGGGAATCTAGGTTGTACTGAAATGGGGGGAGAGGGTCCATCGGTATGCCATGTGCATGAGATCTCTCAACTTCCTCCAAATACCATGCATGTATCGGTAATGGAGGTTGTGGTGTGGACAACGAGGAGGGCAGTCCAGCTCTCTCACCTGCTCCCTCTCCCACTCACAATATAACCGCATAGACGACTCTAGTGCTAGCCGTGGAGCGCGATCTCTATCAAGAGTGTAGACATGTTGAATGTAAGTGATGGCCTGAAAGAGGGCATCTATAACCAATGAGGCCACCCCAAACTCTGCACGTATAATTAATGTTTAAATAATCAGATGAATGATTGAACAATTAACACCATCAATGCCTGTTTAAGTAATTAGATTGATGAGAGAGAGGAAACACAATAGACTGCATAGATTAAACGAATCGATTACAATTGCTTCTGTTGGAAGAGAGGTTGATACATGTACCTCTTCATGGCTGAAAGTTTATAAAATTATTCACATCTAATAAATGTCCTAAAGTCACTTAAAATGTCCATACGTTAAAAACTTGAATAAAACACTAATAAATAATAATGTTCTATGCATCGTATATAAAATCTCGAAGCTCTTGACGAGTACTACACAACTATACACAGCTGATCTGAATATTTGAGAATAAGAGAACATTATTTCCATCAAATCTCCCCCTTAATGATCAACTTATTCTCCTTGACACCCAGCATGTCTCTCAAGTATGGGAACTTCACTTTTCCAAGTGGTTTGGTAAGAATATCTGCTACTTGATCATCTGTAGAACAATAAACCAATTCCACCTTGCCAATGAGAATCTTTTGGGTCAGCCATATGTTGACTAAGCTTGCCAACTGCATATGCAATATCTGACCAAGTGAATGAAACTTCCAATCAGCTGTTTGTATAATGTTCCATCAACATCTACTTTATGGTTGAATGCTGAAATTTTCAGATTTGGCTCCATAGATGTTGCAGTGGGCTTGCTCCATATCAAACTTTTCCAACAACTCTTTCACATATTTGGATTGAGTAAGAAATAAAGTGCCAATACCAAGAAGGTAACGAAGTGATCCCAAATCCTTCATGTCAAACTCATTAGAAAGACTCACCTTCACTTGATTTATAATGGTTTTGTTGCTTCGGATGATAATAAGATTATCCACATAAACAAGAAGCAAATTAATTGCAAGAAACTAGGGTTGGCCATTCAAGGCATGGAGTGACAATACGGGTGCGGGTCACCATCCTAACATCTCAAGAGGGAGAAGTTCACCATGGAAGCTTGGAGCTCCAAAGAGTAAGTGTACTCATCAAAATGTATATGATCAGAAAGGTACAATGTCCATGAGTCCTATGTCTAATATAGCGTAAGGTCCCATTCCCCATGCACAACCAAATCTACTTCATTACAGGAATATAATCTTCTTGATGGAGAATATATAAATTGGGATAACACTTACTTTGGTTGAAGCCACTTTGCAATAAAAAACTCATCAATGTGAGAGTACCAACCTCTTTTTTTTCAGGAAAAAGATCCTTCTATTAGTTAACAAAAAAACCAACCTCGAAGGGCTAAATACAACCATGAAGGACTAGATACAAACTGGTCTCCATGTACGGGGTGGGGATCAAAGAATCAAAAGGTGGAAAAAGATGCAATTCTCCTCCGGCTGGCCGCTCTATGAGGAGAAGGCTATCTCATACAGGGGGAGGGGGAGGGAATAACCACATAGGTGGTCTATAATGCCAAGTGGGATCACCACCTCTATCTATGAGAAAAGGGGCAGGCCGCCAGAGCCTCAAGAAGGCTTCCCGCCGCTTCCGCATGTAGTCAAAGCCACCCTACAGCTTCCCCCACTGACCATGGAGGGTATAAATGGTGTCAATCAAAATGCTCCTGATGGACTCCACAGGCGGAATGTGGGTGCCTTCGATGGCTTCGCTGCATCGAGCTCTCTAGATGTGCCAGGCTACAATGCTGCTACAAATCTCCGATCTCTCGGATGAGCCCGGAGTCCAATGATAAGTAGATGGGGCTGGGACTTGTACTACCGAAATGCAAAGATGAGAGACCTGAAGGGCTAGCCCCCCACCTTCCTCCTAATAAGCCATGACAACCTCAGCCTCTGTGGCCCAAGCAACAATGCTCCATGAAATGATACGGGGCGAGGTTCTGTCCATCATGAAAATGCAGAGAATTTGCTACCAAACCTGCTAAGCCTTCAGGCAATCCCAAAGACAATGTCGCTGAGACTCGTAAGGGTGGCCGCACCTCGAACGAGCTGTTGGTCGACCGCCAATGGCCAACCACGTGCCAACTGCCAAACTCTTGTGTGCCAACAGCCAAGGAAAGAGGGTGATCTTTCAAGATCAAAAACTATCCCTAAGAGAAACCCTTGTGAGAGGTCGTGTGACTGCTAGTGTACTGCTACTGTTGGGGTGCCCTCAACCTCAGGCATCTGAATCTTGCGGCCTAGTCGCATCGTGCATGCAAAGAACGCGGTACCCAATGTCTCCTCCCGGTCAGTAGGATCACGCCAAGTCCACTCCCTCGGGTCCCACCGGAGGCGCGTGAAGGGCAGGCTCTCCCAAATCCATAACCACCAGAATCTCCCCCTGGCCACCTTGGCCAGGGGTGGGTCAATATGCCACTCGTGTGCCCGAAATCCGATCACCCTCATCCTCTTTAAGGTGCAGCCACCAGTGAAATCATCCAAAGGGGGCTTTGATCTCTCTAATCTGCCATGGGGTCCAATAGAAAAAGTGAGCAAAGCACAGCTCTCATCCGCGCCATGGATTGCCAAGAGAATATCATGCCTAGTAAACACGCCTAGCCATTGCGGGGGGGTCAAGTTTGGAATAGGGGTGAGCCACGCCTGGGGAATAGCAGAGTCCATGTTGAGGCTGAGTCTATCTCTACCCTGGATCCCAACCAGGCCTCTCCCCTAAGCCTCCGGGGGAAGCTGTGTGAATGCAAACCAATCTCCAAGGGACCTAGCAAGTCCTATGCTCAACGCTCAACACTTCCCATGATACATGAGGTCGGGCCCCCAACATGTGGCCCCTCGGTAAACGGATCAAGGGGTTCTAGATCAGGGGCTGCCGAAGACGCTCCTTCAAGGCTACCAGAGCTCACTGCTAAAGGGCCGGCCTAAGGTGATCCCAAGCTCGGAGTAGGCTAGGTGCAAATCTGGCCTCAAAAGCTAGGCTAAAGCCGCGGGCCCGCATCTCTATGAAGATCCATCTTGTGCTCTACAGCCAGGGGGGGGGGGGGGCAGGCCCAGCAAGGCATGACTCTGAATGGTAGGGTCAATGATGCCTAGGCCCCCTCTACGTCGTGGTTGAATGATCACTATTTAGGCCTTGGCCCGGGCAGGCCTCCCATCACTGCCGGCCGACAAGAAGTTCCAGATCAACTGTTGTACATGACCAATGCATGCTCGGGAGAAGGCCCAACAAGAAGTAATGTACCACATGGTGGCAAGAAGGACCTAGTTCGTCGCCACCACTCAGCCGGCTAAGGAGAGCCTCGTAGAACTCCAATATAAAAGCTTCTTCCGAATGCTCAAAAGAAGAGGGGCGAGCTGCTTGTGCCAGTTGATATATGCTCCTGATGTGTGACAAGATCTCAATCGCCTCTACAAATCTCTAGAGATTCCTCACATCTCCGGATAAGTATGTTGCTGTGTCATTTGCAAACTTGAGTCCAGCAGCTCCTCCTGAGTACAGATGGGGAGACGTAATCCCTAGAGCCCCATCTCCTGAGCTGAGAGAAAACTACCCATGGCCTTGGCGACAAATAGGAAGAGGTAAGGTGCTAGTGGACAGCCGTGCCGGACCAAGCGTGAGAAGGGAAATCTGTCACCTCGGGCTCCCTGAATGAGAACCTGACTGTGAGAGGCTGAATAGAGGCCTGAAACACCACGGATCCACTCCACTGGGAACCCCATCCGATACATCGTGCCCTCCAGAAAGCTCCAATCAATTCTATCATAAGCTTTCTCAAAGTCTAGGAGGAGCACAATGAGGTCCTGATGCTGCATCCTGGCCGAAGTTGTCGCCTCGCAGAAAGTGAAGATGTTGTCCAGAATGCTTCGATCTTGAACAAAACGTATCCGAGTGTCATGGATCAAGTCAGGGAGGAAAGGCTAAAGTCTCCAGTTGATGGCCTTGGCATAAATCTTGTAGGCGGTCCCAAGGAGGGTGATGGGTCTCCACTGCCGGATCTTCAATCTATCACCACCCTCCTTAGGAATCAAGTGAATCAAACCCTCTGAAAGTCTCTGTGGCATGGCACCTATAGTCATAATCTCATTAAAGGCTGCTCAAAGGCCGCCTTCCATGAGATCCCAGTGATGAAGAAAGAAGGAAACTAGAAACCCGTCCGCCCCCAAGCATTTACCCCTAGGGAGAGCCGTCAATGCCTCTGCCAGTTCCTCTGTTGTGAAGGGAGTCAATAAGAAGTTCCAGAGAGCGGAGGGAACCACCTCTCTCATGTGCCGCCAAACCCTCTCTCACACGTCCACCACCTGTGGAGATAACAGGGCACCCGCGAGGAAAGATCCGAAAAAATCCGTGGCAATGGCTCTCACATGGGGGGGTCAGAAACAGTAGCTCCATCCTGGCCACGCAACCTGCAAATACCATCTCTCTGCCTATTAGGGGCTGTGATCTCAAAAAAGTCCCCTGTGACTCTATCTCCGTCTTGGGTCTAGAAGGAAGCTCTGGCATGGTATCACCCTTCTCTCCTCAATAGATCTGATCTTTGTACGGGCGGCAACAAGGTGACTCTCAATCCATGAGCTATCGGGGGAACTCTCCTAAAGACACTGGAGAGAAGCAAGACTCCTCCGAATGCTCCTCTTATGCTCATGGAATCCCTCCAATCTGCTCTGTGCTACCTCTTGCAAAAAGCTGTTGATCTCGCCAAGGCCCGCATCCAAGGTGCACGCGGCAAAACCTGAGATAAAATCCAATCCCGTCCTGTATGAGGCTTAGGGTCCTGTGTGAGGCTACAGATCAGAGAAAGTGGTGCCCGCAAGCATGCCAATCATGCCTTTGCGATCGCAAGCCCACTCATCTACATAGGATCTATCAAGTCGAGAGAGGTTGGGGCTGGTGCTCCTCCTATCAAACCGCGAGAAGCACAGGCTCTCGGGGCTGCGCCCAAACTCTGGCAGATGCCAAGGGTCCTGTCCCCTGAGTCCCAGGATCAACTCTCTTCCCAAGCAGAGTACCCTACGCCTGAGACTGTAGCCATCCCTTCTCTATATTTGTCCTCTACTGACTCGATCATGTTAAAGTCTCCACCCATGCACTAAAAGTCAGCCTAAGGAAGGGCCTAACGGACTGTACTCCAAAAGGTGGCTCTACCTGTTGTGCGACATTCAGGGCATAAACATTAAGGAAGCCCACACACATCCCTTCTCTATATTTGTCCTCTACTGACTCGATCATGTTAAAGTCTCCACCCATGCACTAAAAGTCAGCCTAAGGAAGGGCCTAACGGACTGTACTCCAAAAGGTGGCTCTACCTGCTGTGCGACGTTCGGGGCATAAACATTAAGGAAGCCCACACAGTCCTCTCCAATCCTAATCGTAACCCACTACGCTCACCCAATGACTATGACACCTGTGCCAACTACTGTCAGCAAGAGCTGCTCACTGACAGAAATACAAACTCCTCCCTCGTCCCAGGAGACCAAAAAATGTGACTCCTGTCTGGAAAAATCTTCCCACAGCAACGGGTACGCCCCTCGAAAAGATGGTGCTCTTGGAGAAAGAGAATGTCAATGGGTCCCCCAACTGCAGCTCAATGGAGCTCTCCTCTAAGGACGTCTCGCCTCTGAAAGCATTGAGGCCCCCCAAACCCTGAATGTTCCATGCGGCTATCCACATATCAATCTCTATGGCTACCCTCCACTCGAAGAGTCTTGGGCGTGGGTTTCGACGGGGAGTAATCACAATCGGTCTTGGTGCGAAAGCGCGCCAGGTGAGCACGGATCTTGTCCTCCATATGTCACCACTCTTTCCGAGCGCAAGAGTAGGCATACTCTCTATCCATTGATCACAATGAAGGTATTTGTAAGACGGGGGGAGGGGTACTACAACTGAGATATAAAGGAACACAGAGAGCAGCACCTCCAAGCTGGAGGACACCACCTCCTTGTCCTTATCTCTATGGCCTGAGCCTCCCAGCCCTATCCGAGCCAAGGGCCAGAGATGGGTGAGCACGTCGGTGATGCATAGACCATGAAGATGATGCGAGAGTTCTACTGCCTGCCCTTGGATGGCGGCAACTACCGATCCAAATCCCACTCCATCCTTGGGCCTGCACTCAAGGAAAGGAGAAGATCATCGCGCCACTCTCTAGCGTGGATAGCCTAGAATGATAAAACACCACACACATCCAAATGGGAGCCACTATCTCCTCAAAATATATGTTTTCAACCGGAAGACATCGGAAGAAACTATAATCCACTAGCGGCCCCAAGATCATGGGGAGGCCATTTGGGGACTCCAGTGGGAGAGCCCTCACTGGGGAGGCGGCAATGGTCATCTCCACCGGCTCCGAGAATCAATGAATCAAATGGTGGACGAAGCTCAACGGCTGCGTCCAGGTGTTGTCGGAGGGTGGCGGGAATGCTCGTGGTGGAGGGAGAGGGGAGTGCAGGCTCAGAAGAAAAGGACGGGGCATGGGGGGGGGACTGCTGCGGGAAGAGTAGGAGGAAAGGATGGAGGATGGGGGGGGGGGGGGGGGGGGGGGTGAAGAGCCTTCCATTAGTTACCAAAAATACAACCAAATTGGCTAAGCACATGACCCAGTCTCAATCGTGGGAGACAAGAAAACAATAGGGGGGAGAGGGGCTTTTCCTCGCTGGCAAGGTTATCTCATACAATGGGTGGGAAGGGGGAACAACCAAACAGGTGGCCTATAAAGCCAAGTAACCTCGCTGTGTGTCCCTGAGCAATGTTTTTTTCAGTTATTATTTTTTAATGTCCCTGAGCAATGTTTTTTTTAAGGTATTATTTGTGTGTTTTCCCCCCCTCCAAACCCCCCCCCCCCCCCCCCCCCCCCAAAAAAAAAAAAGAGCCTTTAGCATGTTTTTTGTTATGTTATGTTAGAAAGATGCTTTTCTTGGCTTACAGAAAGCTGTGCGCTTTTTGTTCACAGGTCCATACCTGGGCAAAATTTGGATAGGGCTTGATGAGCTTGCAAGTGATGTAAAACACCTTAGTTAAGGTGTTTGGGGCATCCGCAAAGGGCCTCAGCTGCACCCAGTGCGTCCCAGCTCAGGGTGCCCTGCCCTGTACTTTACAGCTTAGGCCTCACACGTCGCCCAGCGCACAGGCCATAGCCACTTAGACAGTACTCAGAAACCTTGTTTGCTTGACCTCGTTGAAGGCTACCTTAAGGCTAGCCTTCAAAAAATCCGAGTGATGTAGTGGGAAGTCCATCCTCAGCCGAGGCATCTCCTACAGGGTAAAGCCACAGTAGATGACATCTTCAGCAAAGTTTCCCAGGAAGGCCAAGGTCGGCCTGCCGGCAGCCTGATCCTGAAAAACCAAACCCCACACATAGTAAAACAAAAAAACAAGGGAAGTGAAATTTCCCTGAAAGAAATATTTAGTTTAACAGGGAGGTGAATCTTGACCTCAGCCAGAAGATCACGTGATGATGCCATTTGCATCATTAATGTTAATAACACGTCATAACTATACAAGTTTTTGTGATTACATCAATATTCAAACCTTGGTCTTGTTAGAGAGCATAGAAAACAATTAGAGCTGCTTGTTCTAAGTGAAATGCTTATTATTTTCGAAGGTCAGGAACAGAGTTCATGTAACTTCATTCATCATTGTTTATGTGGTGATGAGGCAGGAATTTGGAAGCAGCCATTCGAAGATTTAAGGGCAAGGATGAAGGGGGTGAATCTGCTCAGGTCCTCCTCCTCTTGATCCAGCACGGTGCAAATGGGCTTAATTTGACTGAAGCTCAACATGTCATTTTGATCGAGCCATTGCTGAATCCGGGTGCCGAAGCTCAAGCAGTAAACCGTGTACATAGGATCGGACAACAGCATACAACTTATGTGCACAGGTTCTTGGTGAGTATTTTTCTCATGCCACACATTCACAACAAGGAGGCAATGTGTATGGCAAACTAGTTATATACAAGAGTTAGGGTCTTTACACTGTAAAGACCCTAAGCTTTGTGATGGGCTGTCATTACCTAAATGATGAGAGCTCTTTATATATGTATCATGCAGATCAAGGATACAGTGGAGGAAAGCATCTACAAATTAAGCCAGCTGAAATCCCATTCACCAAATGGGGTGACCATGGGAAGAAAGAGTAATCAAGAGGTTTCAACGCTGACTGTTAAGGATCTGAAAATGCTTTTTAAGAGAGAGACTGACGACTGTAGACAACCTGTTCAGACAGACACACGTGAAAACACCTCAGGGGATAATAACTTAAGGGAGTTGCCGCCCTCTGCTGCAGCTGCTGCAGCTGCCGAGGCGCGTCTAAGGCAGGCACTCAACGGCAGGCCTAGTAATACCTGATGCAGCAACATTTGTTTTCCTCTTTCCTTCTTGTTTCCAGGATTTTGAGCTTCCATTCTTTAGACAAAATGGGTATCTTGATCAAGGGGCAGGCTTTCCCATATGCTGCCTTTGCAATTTTTACTATTTTTCAATCTTGTAATGGTCGTCCAATTTGGCAGCCAGCAAAAGCATTATTTTCTCCTTGGATTTTTGTTGTTTCTTTTAGGATACCTAGTGAGCATATGCTCTTAGATAAGCGGGTATTTCTGCACCCAAGCTGTCTGAGCAGCTGACATATAAATGACTACAATTTGGTGTACATGGATTGAGCCAACATTCATGTATATATTCACGAGGGGTGCACTTTTATCAATACATTGTATCCTCGTCCATGGTAACCATTCCATGGGATGTTGAAGGGTTTGGAGTGTCCTCACCCATGGTAACCATTCCATGGGGCAGCTGGAGTGCCGTGGTTTGCTTTCGCCAGCTGACAACTGTTCACACTTTTTGTATACTGGAAAGTCTTATAGCATTTCACATTATGTATAGGCATGGTGGGTCACATTGATGTAACAAGTGCCCTAAAAAAGATGGTGTTCAGGATCGAACATACGAGGCAGCTTCACCAGCGTGGATCGTGAGCTAACCACACGGGCAAGAACCTTGCCAACTTATCAATACACTGTTAAGCTATAATGTTTGCAGAATGAAAACATGAATTCACGAAGGGGGGAGGGATGGTTTGTTTGCTAGAGATGCACATGATGTAATCATTCATGCAGAGAAAATATGTTATTCAAATTGTTGTTTTACTATGTTAAAACTTTTTTTTTTTTTGAAAGTCAACAGCTACTCAAGTTTTTAAACAATACGACGTCACTTGGGTATTATGCCTGCCAATCTACATTTAACTAAGCTCTTACTCAACTGATGAGATGACCAAGGAAGAATGCAGACTCCAAGATGGTTTATGGTACAAAGCTCAGTAAGAAGATAAGACAATGGATATGTTGGACGAGGCCTTCAATGTATGTCAGACAAGGCCGTTCTCTTTGCACTCATAATATGGCCTTCCAGCACCTGCGCCTCCTTCTCCCTCTTTGCTACCCCACCTGTGCAGCCTTCTCTGTCTTCGCTGCGCCGCCTCCTCTCTTCACTGCCTCCTTCCCTCTCGTCGCTGCACCACCTTCTCTCTTCACCACCTCCTCTCTTTTCGTTCTCCTTCCCTCTCTTTGCTGCCCCACCTTCGCCGCCTCCTTCCCCACCCGCCTTGCTCAGGCCCCCAAGGCAGCAACATAATCCTCTCTCTTAATGGGGCTCTGAGACTGTGCCCACCTGGTTGAACAAATGCCACGAAGGTCAGGGAAATGGGATGGCCTATCCCAGCAGCTGAAGTCTTATTGGTCAGATGGAAACCAGTTCTGGGCTCACTAGTCAAAGATGGCCTTAAGGCAATTCAGGACATAATGCGGATCTAAGAGGACTGCTATGAGAAAGCATTGGGAGAAATGAAGCAAGCCCACACCTTACAGGTTGAGAAGCTCTCCAGTGAGGTGAGCCGACTGAAAGAGCAAGTGGAATGTCTCACATACAAGCTCAAAGAAGGCCAAAGCACTATCAAGGAAGAGGGGGAACTCACACACATGGAAGAACTTATCACAAGAGTGTAGAGGCAAAGATTCGAGAGAGTATGGTAGCAACAAAAGAAGAACTAGTGCGGGGATGGACGGATGTAGTAAAACGGGGAGTGGAGGAGTGAACAGCAGTGGTCAAGAAACATGGAGCCTCCACCCCACCGATCATAGTAGAAAAGAAGAGGAACATTACACACAAGACGCTCGAAGAAGAGAAGCAGAGGAAGACTAAGGCCTTACACATTGACATCACAAGTATGGCAAAGGGTAGCACGGCAAAAGCAGCTGCCTCAGAGCTATGCATGAATCTGAAGGTGGAAGGTTCCCCATTTGTGGATGAGAGCAGGAAAGGATACCACCTGACCATGTCCACTTGTTCTTTGTTTCCCGGACTTACGGAGTCACCAAGCTTTTTAGATACCAGGGTACCGTTGAAGGGGGAGAAAATCTACTTGGACGAGGATCTGACTCTGACACAGGTGGCACACAGGAAGGCCTCAATGGAGGTCGTCATGGCAGCCTGTAAGGAAGGGAAGTGGGCAGTATACTGAGATGGAAGAGTCATCATTAAGGAGAGGTGCCCCACCCCTAAATAGGGGCGTGGGGTCTATGAGACTATTTGCATCAAGATGCCAACCAATGGTCAGATGTGGGAAGCTTCCGGGAGACATTTACAGGACGAGATAGTCTTCTATATGGAGACACATCAGAGCTCGGAGAGGGGATTGCCTCGTGTCGCCAAATACCACTGGGAGTAAGCTTATCGTGGGCATACCCACAGGACAGGAGGAGTACGGGGTCAAGAGAAGTAGCAATCCTATTTAGGTTGCACCTTCAGGGTATGATGAGCTTAGTCAAGCAGGCTGAGGATGCCAGATACATGTGGGTTAGGCTACAGCTTACACACACTAGATACATACATGTGGTGGTTTGCTACTTTGCACCAAATACTTCGTCGCGTTGTGCTATACAGGATACTCAGGACAGCCTAACCACTCAGGAAGAGGAGAGGAAGGAGTCCCCTTATGCATCATTGTTTGATGAGATCTCAGCCATGTTGGGACTAGGTGAAGTTCTCCTCATTAAGGACTTTAAACGCTCGGTTCTCCATTGCCTGTACACCACCCAGCCCACCCCCACCCACCTCCCACTATATACCAAAATCATGTATAGCTCTGAGGCATCTGCTTTTGGCGTGCCAACAACATTGATTATGTTTTGGTAGATATGGACCCATCAGTTCCCCTTGCCACCCTCACCTCCCAACTCACCAACACCATACAGCTTTCCATACACCCCCCCACTCCAATGCTATAAGCCGCCGACAGCTACCATGCCCCACAATGGTTGGTATGATGACAAGTGCCGCACCACACATGCTCGTCTCAAGCGAGAGGTAGCAACTGGTCAAATCCTCGAGCGTTATACGATGCTCAAAGGATTAACCGCGCTCTCACTCACCACAAGAAACGAGCATATGTGATAAAGCAATACTGGGAGATATACGAACTCTTCTTGAGCGGCAACTCTTAGGATGCCTGGCATAGGTTGAGGGAACAACGTCCACCCACATCCATCATAGATCCTCACATCTAGCACACTTATGCACTCACTTTCCCATATTCTGCACTCCCACATCCACCTGAACCTCGTCCCACTACTTTATTCACATCGACCATGGTGGAAAAGGCCATCCGAAAACTCCAAAACGGCCGCTCCCAAGATCATGACACCCTTGCTCCTCTCTTGGCTTACATGTTTATCAGGGCATTGGTGAAAGGCTGTTC
This sequence comes from Cibotium barometz, assembly GCF_041138505.1. Classification (NCBI taxonomy): domain Eukaryota; kingdom Viridiplantae; phylum Streptophyta; class Polypodiopsida; order Cyatheales; family Cibotiaceae; genus Cibotium; species Cibotium barometz. Next base: position 21,870,166 of record NC_141105.1, on the reverse strand, counting down.
CCACACTTGGTCATCACACATCATTTCACCCATACACAAAGCTGGGGACACTATGGAGCCCCATAACTACAGGACCATCATGATCTGCCATACCTTACCCAAGCTATATGGATCCATGTTGGAGACAGAGCTCAGTTCAGAGGAGCATAGAGCGGTAGGCCGGGCTAGGTTCAAGCATACCTTCCCCACCCCGGATCACATCTTCACACTCAGGAGCCTCATTGAGCAAGCCAAGGCTAATGGCCGACGCCACTATTGTTGCTTTGTTGATTTCTGCAAAGCTTTTAATACGGTGCCACGTGATCGCCTACTACAGTGCCTACAGACCGTTGGGGTTCCATCAAACATGATTTGGGCATTATTGCTTTATATATGTCAATGATTGGGAGGGTGAGATGCCTTGGAGGACTTTTAGAGGAAATATCCAATACTATTGGGTGAAACAAGGCTACATGTTGTCCCCCACCCTCTTCGGGCTATGCATTAACGAGATCTTAGACTTGATTGCACAGCGAGAGGTGGAGGGGCATCCCTAGCAAGCATACTTGTGTCTATTCTTTTATATACTAATGATAGTGTTTATAATTGTAGACTCACGAGAGGGACTACAAAAGCACATGGATGCCCTATAGGACTTCTATTTGCAGAGGGGCTTCTGAGTTAACCTTGGGAAGACCAAGGTCATGGTCTTCTATACATCCCCCTAGTGTGAGGAAACATACAAAGATCACCTACATGGGCAGCTAGGTGGATGTAGCAAACTCATGTCTACTTGGGTCAATTTCACAAGCTCCAACAAATGCTTCTCCATGAGATGAGCATCAAAGGACAGATTGACTAGGGGATACACTACACGTGCCCTCCTAGAGAGAGTGTTGCACTAAACACACTTCCAAGAGCCCACAATGAAGGCCTAGATTTTTGACACACTAGTGACTCCATCAATGATGAAATGCATCTCCATTCTGGGCACTGGGCTTATCAGCAGCGGGTAGATTGGCAATGCGTAGAGCAACCATAGATTTTGATGGATATCGAGATTGATATGCTACAAACCATCTATCCCTCACCATATCATTCAAGCAAAGTTTGCTACAGCACCTATGGTGGTAAGGCCTTCTTCCAGAGTGTCACGTAAATACAGATGATACTAGCTATGGATTCGTCACAGTTACCATACTTGGCACTGTAGTCTTCTCAAGCAATAGCAGAGAGAGGGGTGCATCCATCCTAGTATGGTTATGTTCTCACATGGTTCACCACACACGGACTACAAATGAGCCAGCTACCCCCATTTCAATATGACCCGGACTCCCCCTACACCAGCCTCACACGTGGATAGGAACCGTGTAATTCAATATAGCTTGCTATAGTTACACATTTGAGATACATGGATTACCCTAGGGGAGCCCTACCACCCAAGATGTAGTACTACAGTGACCATTTTACGAGGCTTACAGAGGATGGAGAGGCCAATGTACCTTGATGCTTTCATGTCACATGCCATGAGCATAGCATTTGGTTAGCTCAAGGTCTCATCCCATAGGCTTGAAATTTGAGGTTGGCAAAGCAACAGGGATCAGACTTTGTAGATTGTGCCATGGAGGAGTAGAGTCAGCATTATATTTGTCAATACCCGGTGTATTATGAGAGCAAGGGGAGATTCCACTGCCTATTCAAAGAGGGGTTTGGGCCATTATCTCAGGTGATGGACTATCCAGATCAGCGTTGTCTTGGACACTTCCTGTTGGAGATCGATGATGACACCAAATTACTATTTAGAGATCCTCGACCTCGGCACCCATCTCAATCTACTATCACCAGTTTTTTTTGCCCACAAGAGGACACTCAGAGAGATGAGGTCACCAAAGTAGTGATGAGGGACCCACCATCTCACCCCTTCACTGGAATTACCCTGCCTCGTGCCATTGCACTTCGGAGACTAGATGGCCTCATCCTTCTAGACCTAGAGCACCTAAAGCTCACCAGCCCAAAATTGATGAGATCCTCGCTTGCTTAGTAATATAAAAACGTCCCTACACAATTCTAACAATAGGATCATTCTCTAAACCTCCTACAAAAATGTGAAAGGTTGTGTTCTCTATGACAATGAAGAAAAAAACATGCCAAATGAAGATAAGAAAGAAAGAAAAAGATCTCTATTTGTCAAGCACTATGGCTCACGAAATCAACTCACAACAAACTATGAAAACGAATTCAAATTTTAAACACAATCTAAACGTGCTAGACTTAATTTTTAAATTTCTGACAAGCATAAGAACGTTCTTTAGTCATTATAAGAAGTGTCGTTAATGTCTGAAATCTAAAATCAGTTTTCAGAATTATATTTAATAATAAATAGTGACATAACTAACTCTCTTTAGTAATTACTTTTCTAACTACTTTTAATTTCCATGAATATATATAAATTTTTAATAATGGTCACATTGTTATGATTAAAATCATGATTTTTGAATAATTATCTATTATATTCTCTCTCTCTCTCTCTCTCTCTCTCTCTCTCTCTCTCTCTCTCTCTCTCTCTCTCTCTCTCTCTCTCTCTCTCTCGCCCACCCCTTCTCCATTTAGCACGAGGCGGGAACAAAGAGACCCACTTTATCTCTCTCTATCTTTTTTATAAACTTCTTGTAATTCTCTCTCTCTCGAGTAGCCCATTGTGGATACAAAGTAGGTGTAGAGGACATAGGGGTGTGAGTGTGTAGAAGGAACTATCCATCAGTGTGGTAGGGGTCCATAAAGAATTTCCAACATTAGCAAGGGTGAGGAGGGCCCATAAATTTGTAGGCCGGAGGAGAATCTAGGATGAGGCAGCAACTACAAATGATCCTTCATGATGAGAATGACGATGATGATCCATACATATCTACAGTAGTTTTAGTTTTTTTTGTTATGTCGTCTTTCTTTTCCATGATGAGATTTCATGGACACATTATACACCTTTGTCCTAGACCGTATCCCTCTTTGATGTTTTAATCCTTGCTTTTCAATTTAGTTCTTTTCTAGCATTTTGTTATTTGTTAGTAAATAAAAAATGGGCTTTATTATCTTAGGCATCTACCATATGCCCTTGGAAACCATTAAATAGGCCAATTTAAATAGATTGACCTTCATGTAGCACAAGTTTTTGACCAAACCTTTGCATATGAATTCTTTTTATCATTTATGCTCGCTGCAATTATTTACTGTAGTGAGCCTTAGGATAAAAAGCATAGACTATGTTTGACAATCTTACTAGGAAGACTTGGAAGCATAATTGTAAATGGGTATACCTTCATTTTGACTTGGGATAGGCATAAAAAATCTTAGGTGTTTGTAATAATTGAAGCCATAAAGGAAAATTAATTTGGGTATCAAAAATTGGGGTTTCTAAGTGCACTTAAACTCCCCTTCCCTTTTTTCATAAATAGTTTTGATCTTTTAAACTAAGACTATAGGTTATTTGTCTTTGGAATTAGCTCGAGAATAAATTAAATAGAATGGATTTAGAAGATCTTGTGTGGGGTGAGATCCTCAAACTGTGCACCATAGAGTAGATTTTTAAAGTCTTTTACCCTAGTTGTGAAGTGCTAATTTTTGCTTAGAAGAAACTCTAAATCTAGCCTTAGACTTAGTGGAAATCTTTAAAATAAAGAGAGACTAATCCTAGAAAGATGAGGGTCAAGAATGCCTAAAAAGGTGTTAGTTACACAATTGTGCATGTGAACTCATACCCTAAATTTTACCCATAGAAACCTTTAGAAGAGAGTAAAATAATGGAATTATTCTATATTAGAATCCCTAACAAATTATGGTAAAGAAGCCATGTGAATATGACCCTAAATCGGTGAAGGCCTAGTCATTTTTAGAGAGAGAATGCTCCTACTAATGGAATTTTATCACCTTAGAAGTCGAATAAAAGATAAGTTAATGAATAAGGGTAGAACTGTTTGTGAAGGAACCAAATTCAAAAAAGAATGGAGTAAAGGACAAGCAATGGAGTAGAGGGAAAAAAATCAAATGTCTGACAGGAATCTAGAGAGATAAAGAAGCTAGAAAGAGAGTGAAACCTTAGAGAGAAAATTTTGGATTTATACAAATTAAGGCTAATGAAGGTTCTATTAATCAAATTCCCAACTTCAAAGGCCGATGCTACTTACTCCCCTCCGCCACCTTGACTTCTAGATTCTGGGAGAATGTTGCATTAGGACAATGATACTCATGCGAGTTGGAGTTATTCATGAGCAAGTGTTATGCTCTACCCTTATCTAGATCATGTTCTTTAACGCATATTGTATAGACTGCTCAGGGATTTTATACTCGAGATAGAATAGTTATTCCTAGAGAGAATGCAGACTTTATACAAGCTCATTGAGTCCATAGTCAACTATACATTATACATAAATAATCTTGGTGCACACGCGTGTGCGCGCGCGCGCACACACACACTGTTTTTCTATTTACAAAATTATCTTTCATTTTGTCTTATATCTTGTTTCAAATTATCTTGTTAAGTTAAATTAAGTAAACAATGATTAGAAAATGTTCCAATAAGACGATATGATCACATTTACGTTTGAACACCTCTTATCTTCACATAATTGATGTGGAAGGATCATTCTGATGCATCATTTTGAAGAGCTTTTCTTCCCAACATGGAATGAATAGAGCCGACAATGGTGTGTTGTTAATGACTCCTACTTTAGCACCGTTTATGCTTGTTGCCTTCAGGAGAAAATGCTCAAAGAGAATGTCTATATAGCTATGTTTCGCTATATATTTAGAATAAACACTTAGCTTCAATTATATGCATGTGTGTTAGACTTTGTAGCTCATACACAAATTTTTAGAGCTATTAGTTTCTTTATCTCCCCAGAACCCAAATCCTTATTTCTCATAATCTCAATAACCGTAGACATCATAGGACCCACAGTACAAGAATGGATACTAAACCCAAGATATATCTGAGAAAGCACAATGGCGTATATAAATAAGATTAAAAGCTTTTTCTTTTGAGCATTGTCTTTAAACTCAGAATATTAAACATATAGCTATGTGATGTATAGTAATGGCCCAGCATCAATTGATCATTGGTCGTGAGTATCAAAATGTCAGCATCACTTTCCTGTATATGACAAACGATAAAGAAAGAATGGATGTGCATTATCTCAAGTTTCACGATTATAGAGATTAGCCTATATTTTCTTATGTCCTTTGCTTCAACCCTAAGTTTAGCTATGATCACACTGAGAAACTCGGTTTAGTTTAAAGAATATAGGATTAGAGGTCAAAGTCGTACTCCCTCGATGAATGTTTATCTAGATTAAATCATCTCAGATTGTATCTCCTACCAAAAATTTGTAATCATGAAAAAGTATTTTAAAATTTACTGATTTGGAATCAAGGATTAGATTTCCCTATTACAATGTAATAAAAGCTTTTGAGTAAATAAGGAGATCTTTTTTTTAACCTTTACTCAAATCCCTTGTCTCAAAGCTTTAAATGTGTAATTATCTTTTTCAAAATAGTCACCATGAGCCGTGCATGTAGATCTTCCCACTTGGTGGAAGAGCTTGACAACGACATTCGTGAAGGCTTGCACAAGTCTCAACCAGCACCTTTCCATAGTGAAGGAAATAATTTGGCCGAAGTTGTTAATAACTAGATTGATGCAATGGATGCGTATTTTTATATCGCCGATTACAATAAACGAAGCAAGATGGCCTTGGCACGTCTCAAGATGATTGGTTCGACTCGTTCAGGCTGAAAAAACATGTTGAGGCCAACCACCTTAATCAAGACCAACTAAAGTTGGATGATCTGTAGATGTATTTGCTACGAAGATATTGCCTACCAAGATATGAAGAAGATCAGATGAACGAGTTCTTGGAACTATCCCAGAATAGTAAATCTATCGATACATACCATCAGGCTTATGCTAATCTAATGTGGTTTTCTCCATCTATGGATGATACCACATTACTCAATAAATTTGTCAGAAAGCTTGATTCACCTACAGATAAGCTAGTTAAAAATGCTAAGCCATACTCTATAGCCGAAATGATGTGTATGGCGAAGGATTTCGCCAAGGTTTTTCCAAAGGAGAACTCTCATTCTAGAAGGTTGCCCCTAGTTGCTCCAAAGATATCATCAAGACCAACTGGAAATCAAAATCCATCCATGACAAAGAGAAGCAGGACGCAAGATCTGAGACAAGGTTTTCAAAATTTGGAGCCAAGAAGAGAAAATTCTCAAATATTTAATAGATCTATGCAACAACTTAGAAGCGAATGAAAATGCTACGGCTGTCAAGAGCCACGGCACATTATGAGCGAATGTCCGAACGCGCTTATCCGATGCAAAAAGCACTATAAAATCCCGCTTTCAAAGGCGAACGGAATCAGTCCAAAGCAACCAGACACTTGCCACATCCGCCTAGGGTTACCAAGCGCCACCATTGCCCCAAACTTTAGGGGGGAGGGGGGGGGGGGGGAGAGAAGGAACTTCCTAGCTCAATCAACTTCCTCTAAAGCTGTCACCATTGCTGACTTAGAAGAGGATGATAAATGTAAAATTCATGCGCTCAGTAGTTCTCTATCATTTGAGTTTTTGCTAATTACCAAGGTAAGTAGTTTGAGCTTTTGATTGAATTGCTTTTGATTGAATTTGGAAGTACTTATTCCCTCATTTCGATTGCTTGGTTGCGAAAATTAGAACTAGATAAACCAACATAAGCCAAACTGGGTAGTGAAACTTCTCTGCTCACATGCCATGAGATGGACAAAGATAAATTTTCTTTAGATGGGCTAGAAGTGGGGAATAATAATATAGAAACATAAACTATAGAAGTGGGGAGTAATATTATACCCCTAATTGACCTTGGATTATAAGGAGTAGGTACGTTAATTGCTAATGAAAGATTCAAACACCTATGAACATAAACTATAGAAGTGGGGAGAAATACTATACCCCTATTAGGGGATAGACACATACATGAAATTTGTAAAATGACTTAATCGATTGTCAATCTAGCCTATAGCAAAATAGAGGATTATTAACATATGAGGTGTGTGCCCATAGGTATGATGATCTAAAATGACTTAATTGACTATTAATCAAGTCTATAACAAAATAGAGGATAATTCAAAAATAAGGTGTGCACCCATAGGTATGATCTCATAATTGAAGGTGCCATACATTTGACCTTGAGTATCATTTACTTGGTTATGACCTTGAAGCATTACCTATCTCAACAACTATGATCTTAGTATCATGAGTTTGTACCTATCTATTGAGGTCATACCAATAAGGTGCAAAACTCGGCATGCTGATCTATTGTCTCGCATGCTGATTATAGATGTGTGATCTATTTCTCTATAGCTTGGGGTAGCATGTGAGTGATTCCCACTTGAATCCATTGCTCTAGATTGGAAGGTGATTAGAGACCCATCCCTTGCCCAATCAACTTACTTACTTGTATACCTTGACTTGTTAGTTATTAGGTTATTCGTTCACAAAATTGGCATTGCAACATTAAACGGGGGTTTGGTAGTTGTGATAGGTATATCAACCACAAGACCCAATCACCATAGCATGGATGCTACATCTCTCAATTTATATCTTGTGGTGAAGGAGAATACAAATGCATTGTATATATGTGACAATGAAGACCACACAAACGTGACATCTTCATAGAGTTCGGAACCGCAAAGAAACTTTGAGTACAAATCTTAAACCTATATCAAACCTTATATAGAAAGAGACATCTTTTATGCAAAGCAACACTTATAGCAACATGTGAAGCTTGTCATTTGCATGTGATTAAGATACTAAGTCATAGGAAAACTAAGACTAAGGGTCTGTGACAATTAGTATGCGAGTCTTGATTTTTACTTAACATGCAATTATTAGATCAAATACACAACATGTGGCATTGATCTTTCAATATGAAGATTGCATTTGACACAAACATGGTGTGGACACAAATTGTATTGGAGACTCATGCAGACAAGGGCTCTCACTTACAAAAGACATGAGTCATGAAAACTAGAAAATTAGAGACCAAAAGGTGCATTCTCTTTCAATGCTACCTACCATGCAGTAGCCACAAACACTTCACAATGTTTCTCTTTTTTAAGAACAAGGGACCAAAGGAGGTCCCATTCATAGGTGGATGAATATATATGTAGGAGAAACTCTCCAAAAAAGATACAACTCTTACTAGTTATAAAATCTCCCAAAAAATCCCTTTAGCATAATATCCACAAAATTCAACTTGGTCTTGGAGCCTCATTAGGAGGTGATTAGGATTCACTTAATTACGTGCTAGTCTTCACAACAAGAGGTTAGGAAGTAATTAGTGCTTAAATTATGTGTTTTTGGGACAAGATTAGAGTTTTACCTGTTGTCTTTTCTTTGGACTCTTTGGTCTTGTTTTACTGTAGACATGTGAGTGTGTCCAATAACGATTTAAAAATATGTCTTTACAAAACATATACTTAAAGAGTTTTTAAGTGTTCCTAGGCAATCTGTATTTGTTACTTATTGCCTTGAAACCACATGAAAGATCTTGTACATTTTGACTTCTAAACACAATCATCAATGTGCTTAGAATCCATATCAAATCCCACCCAAAAACCAAAAAAAAACCAAAAAAAAGGTGCCCCGAACTGAAGGTTTATTTAACATCTAATCTATTATTATATTCACAAAAATCAATATTTTTACAAAGACCATAAATTTGAATATAAAGATGCTTCATAATTATGAAAATTGATGTTTCTTCTACTAGCCCTAATTTTGTGCAGACCTTTGATTTTGTGAAGACATGCGAATTAGATGCATCGCATAGTTTTGTGGCTCATGTCACTCTTAGAGCTTGGATACTTGGGATTGGAACAAAGCAACTCTTCCACTTAACGATTAAGGATACTTGGGAATGTTCTTTTGAAGATGATACAAAGACTAGATTGATGAGGGCAAATGCTCCCAGATTTGAGCATGATTCACATGGTCTCATCACATCTCTCTTTTGACAAAGGAGGCAAGACGAGATCCATGGAAGCACTTTCACTCACCTAGAGGAGTCACAAAAAGTTCGCTCACACACCAACCATATGGCCATTGTACCTAATGGGAGGTGCGAGAAAAACAAGCATGACCTCTACCTTGAAGTCCAAGTAGTCAATAGAGAGAGGCAACCTCCTTAGTATCAACACCTTAGCCATTAGAAGGCCCTAAAAGATAATAATGAGGCATTTAGAAACTCCATAGGGCATTTAATACTTAGAATGATTCCCTAAAAAAGTTCAAATTCTTCCACGTCACTATCAGCTTTTTTTTTTTGGGTAGTCTTTTACTAATGTTATGCAAGGGACCAAAGTCCGGTGGAATCAAAGTCATTAGGGGGTGTAAAACCCGATGACACGCTGGTTATAGGCATGGCCAATGGCATAGGAAGGTGAATTTGTGGCATAGATCTCAATTGCTCGAAGATGTCAGCCATTAGGTTCAGTCCTTTTGTGATCCCTGGCGATCCCTCTATCGTGGCCATGTCAGAGTGCCTAAATGCTCCTTAATGAGCAATCACAGTTTTTTTTTTACTTTTTATACTTTCCTACAGCTCGCCGTACAGCCTCAAAAGGCTTGGCGTACTCTTCGTTGAATCAAACGGGTACCCGTTTGCCTTTATTAGCTTAGGCGCTCTACACATGTGAACGACCTCTGAGATATTTTTCTAGAAATAGCGTATGCTAGGAACTTCCCAGATGGAAAAGGAGGTCCTAAAACTTATTTTCCATCACTGTCTTAAGATGGGAAAAAAATTTCGAGAAATTTTTCCCTATTTCATAGCACGTTTTTGAGGATGTTTCAAAAGAAATTTTAAAAAACTCTATATGAGAGAGTTGTAGTAATTTTGGAGTACTACAACTTTGTTTCCCTGAGTCGTCCGTGATTTTGTTGTGTAGACCCTAAAAAAATAGCCCAAATATGGCCCGTCGTCGTTTTTGCGCTGCTTTTTACGATTTTTCATGGTTTTTTGGCTGTTTTTTGCCTTGATTTCTGGGTCGAATTTAGAGGCTGCTATAGTCGAGGGCCAAAATGGTCGATTTTGACTTCAGGGACGAGTAGATCCAAAGTCGAAGAGCTCGATGTAAGCTTTTCAATGAGCTCTAGAGCACCATCGGATATACGGTTTAGGAGATACGGCCTCCAAATAGGGGTGGTTTCTCAAAAAAAATTTTTGGGTCGACGGATCCCTTTTCACGCCGTGAACCGAACTCTCGCCATAAATACTCGGTCACACCATTACGGGCGCCCGTCCAAGTTATAGCTTTGGACACTATTTCTTCATATCTTGAATGTATGACCCTTTGGTGTATCTACCATGACTCCTTGATGTAAGATAATGGCGGTAGCTCTTGTTAATCCTAGAATTGGATTAACACCTGCATATCACGTAAGAAATCCCTCGATGCATCAAGCTCAATGTCCTTCAGACCGACATTAATAGGTGCCATGGATTGATACCCATACATAAGCATGAACGGACTAAAACGAGTAACCGTAATGTTTAGAACTGTTATAGGTAAATTCCATCATTGGAAGATATGTACACGAAACATATCCTCTATAATCTGATTCATACGCTTTGTTTGCCCATCAGACTGCGGATGATCAGAGGAACTCATACTCAAAGTAGTTTCCTTGATGTAAACCATTCAGAATAAAGTAGGAAGACATGGCATTATAAACATGCATGAACAGGCATATACTCATCCACCCGTCCGACCACCCCCGAGGCCAAGGATGAACACATAAATACAATGAAGTACCACATTCCTTACCTTGGTGTCCCATACCACCAAAAGATATGACATTATTTTAGCAGCACATAGCTCTAGTGTGAAATGGCAAGAGAGTAGATACCATGCTCTACATAAGAGTACATCCCTTGAGTGTGCCCCATGCCCCTATTATATAGAGTTTTTCTTGCATGCAACAACACTTGCTTTTTTTTCTCGATAATTGTATTGATTTTTCACCAAGAAAACAGGGACAAGAAAACTTCTCAACATATATGTCTGATATCTCTCAGCTTCTTTATATATTGTATTAAGGGCACACTATTCTAGGAACTTCCACGTGGCAGCTTCCCCACTTGGTAGGGGGAGTGAGTCACTAACTAGTTCTATTAACACCTGGCAAGAGATGTAGTATGCTAGGAGGAGCAATGTTACGGCGGTAAAGAACATGACTATACTATCTATGGGGCAGGATAACGAAGTGAAACTGGCAAAGAACATGACTACAATGGCCTTGGTGGAGTGAAGAGAGAGAAAGATGCCCCTTGGTTTCGCGTGTAGGAATAAAAAAAGAGAGAGGGCAGACGGATGAGAGCCCAACTAAAAATTTACTTTAATCGACCGCGAGCTAGTGGAGTGGTTAAGGTAGTTCTTGAGAGTCCCGAGGTCATGGGTTCGAGCCTCCCCTCTCCACAAGTGGTGGCATGTGTGTTGTTCTATCTAATTCCACCCAAACTAAAAAAAAAGAAGAAAAATTAATCTGGAATGCTCCCCCCCCTTTTTTTTTTCCAAGCTCCCTTAATATTTATTTTTTTCCCAAAACTGCTGCGGGCGGCATCCCCTAAAGAGACTCATTATCGTTATCATCATCAACAGTTCTTCTGTGTGTCCTCTGCGATCGGAACTATAGGGCTCCGTGTCCTGTTTGACCTCATCATCAGCGAGCAGCCAGACCCATCCTGCGTTGGTGGCTAGTTGATCGGTAAGCTTGCCTTTTTTTTTTTTCGCTTCACGTGCCTAGGGTTGTGATGGGTTTCACCCCTGCGTGTATGGTTCTTGCAAGTTCTTTGAAAGTTTCAATGAAATCAGGGTTTGTGGCAATTTCCACCCTGCACTGCCACGCCGTAGGGTTTCAAAAGATGGTTTTTCTTCGAGTTTCAATATTGTGTTAGGGTTTCCCATGGAATGGATGTACTGAAATGTGTTTCATAGGACGGGAGTTTCACAGCAGTCTTCCTCCTGCGCTTCTCTAGGGTTTTAATGCGTGAATACACAGTTTTTTCCATGGTTTTATAGAATGTCTATTGCGTTTTAAAGATTTTTACTGGTTTCCTTCTCCTGCATCTATAGGGTTTTTAATTCGGGGTTTCACTTGGTAGTAGGGTTTAATTAATCAAATGGCTTTTCAGGTGTTTCATTGAATTTCCAGAGAACTACATCATCAGACCTGAGACCGGAATCCTTGCCCATGCAAGGGGACTGCGAAAGGTGTTGGGACGATTCCAATTCAGCAGCAAGCTCCAGCAGTGCTGGCAGCGTAGATATGTTCTTTTCGCGAGAAGAGATTGACAGGTGCTCCCCCTCCAGAAGGGATGGCATTGATGTCCAGAAGGAGAACTTTCTGAGGCATTCCTATTGCTCCTTCCTACAGAATCTTGGAATGCGCTTGCAACTGTGAGTTCCTTCTATGTGCTCTGCGATGCATTTGAATAGAAAACACACTACACATATGGCCTACAGTCAATGGAAAAGATTCAATCATTAATGCTGATGTGAGGTTTATGATTAAAGTGTGATTTTGCATGTGTGTTGCTTACTAGCATTGCCATTGCCTATTTCAAACTGGTGTCCTCTTTATTCTATTCTGCTTGCTTCAAAGAATTTGTCCTTATCTTTAGTCTTAGGCCAATAAATGTCTGTTTCTACTAAATCATAGGTTTGTTGTACCCTTGGATGACCTGCTGTAGGAGCGTCATGACATTTATAATTTTAGCATTATCCGATACACAAACCTTCTCATTCAGGAACAACAATCCATTTCGGATAAGGAATTGACCATCTACCACTCTCACAAATGGCATGACTCCTGAGTCTCAGTCTAAATCTATGGAGCTCTTTGCATGGACCTGCCGCCAATGCCGACCAAACTGACTTTTAGTCTTACATAGCCCTCTCAAAGAGTCATAAAGGTCAGCCCTAATCTGGGTGAAGCGCAAGAGTTCACCTCCCCAATTCTACTCAAGGCATCTGCCACTCGGGTCACCCTTCTGATACTTTATTTCCATATCAAAGTCTTGCATCAACTCAGCCCACTTTACCTTCCTCCCCCTCAACACAGGTCTATCACATATGTACTTAATTGACTCATTGTGGGTCAACACAACAAACTTCATTCCATAAAGATAACGTCGACAAGTTTTCAGAGCGTGTATAACCGTATATATCTCTTTTTCTTGAGTGTGCCATTTGACCCGGGTATTGACAAGCTTCTTGCTTTCAAATGCCATAGGTTGGCATCTTGGAATAATGCCGTGCCTATTGTGAAATCACTAGCATCTGTGTCGACCACAAATGGTCTGCCAGGATCTGGCAAAGCCAATACAGGTGCTCCCTTCACCTTAAGCTTGAGAGCTTGAAAAGCCTCATCAAGCTTTTTGTTCCAAGAGATCGGGTTGTTGGACTTACGCCCTCTTCCTCGAAGAAGGTCCATGAAAGGTATGGTTAACTGTGAATAATCCCTCACCGACTTCTTAAGAGAGACGGTGAATCCCAAAAATGCCCGAATCTGCCTCGTAGTCCTTGAGGAAAGGTGAAACCGATCCCGTCAAGTGGGAATAGACTCTGTTGGACACCCACACGCCTAATAGCACAACTTAATATCACAATTTGAAATGGACAACTTAATAACAACTTGAAATTGAATTGAAATGAAATGAGATAAATGGACACTAGCACTGGGGCCGACCCCCCCCCTCAATATATAATATATTATTGGGAGTATTTAATAAATACAATGCTCCATGGGTTCCAAGAACCAGATGATGTCCATGTACAAATGAATACAGTACCAAACAAAAGACTCGAAGTCGACGTTCGAAGTAGAGCAACCACTTGAGTGGTCTAGTCTCTACGGTCCTCTGCCTTCACTGGACTCCGCAGAGAGCGCCCCATTGGTGTTCCAGGACCACGCACAAACAGGCGCTCCCGTACTAATGCCTGGCTCTCCCGATCTCAGCACCTTTGGACCGTGGTTCTCCAAGAGCTTGGACTACCCGGCACCGAACGGGTGTTGCCGTGGAGAGAATCCTTTAGCAGATTTATCACAAAGTACGTTACTTAAATCTGAAAATTCACTTACTTGTGGATGGTAGATGGAAGACCAATACCCGGATGTGTCTGTTTGTGTGCAGCCATGAGTGGAGGACACCAAGACACAGCAACTTGTCGAAAAGGAGGAGCTGCTGCCTGTATTGAAGGTGTAGCCACTTGAAGAAGGAAGATGCCGCCTATGGAAAGGAGGCACAATCCCCTACAAAGGGAAACATCCACCCGCTGTGCAAGACACAGCCACCTTCTTGTGGGGAAGGAAGATGAGTAGTAGCTGCCACTCTGAAGAGACGCCGCCTATGGAGATGAAGCGCACAGTTGACAGCCGCCTGCTGGAACTGGAGCGCAGCTTGCTAGTGGTGGAAACACAATCGGTTGCTGTGGTAGGCAGCGCAGCCTGTTTGGCTGCCTGTCTGGAGGCACATGCACAGCCGCCTGCTGTGGTAGGCAGCGCAGCCTGTTTGGTTGCCTTTCTGGAGGCGCACGCACAGCCGCTTGTTGTGGTAGCGGCAGCCCACTGAATAACGAGCGTAGCCACGAGCCGTCTGAAATGGAGGCGCTTGGCTGCAGCCTGATAGGAGCAGAAGCGTAGCCTTCCGCCTGCTGAAGGAACAGCAGCCTGTGCCGCCTATATGGGAAAGCACACAGCTGCTTGTGGAGTTGCAGCCGCCTGAGAGCCACGGGAAAGAGCAGCCTGAAGGAGATCGAGCATGGGCGAGAGATGGTCGCCGGCTGTCCTCTCTTACGAAAGATGGTGGAAACGATCGCCGGTGCTCCTCCTCGAAGGGTGGTTGTTTTTTTTTATGAGTGTTGGAGGGGAGTAAACCATTAGAGCTGTGGCTGGCTCCCAATGTTTGCATGTGGGCGGCCAGCTCTATGGTGGTGTGGGTAGGTGACCATGCACCCACCCCCACACACACACAAGTTAAGTGTGGCTCCCCACCTTGGCCCCTAAGTGGGTGCCCACTTTTAAGTGAATGTGAACATATAACTTTATAAAATGAAAGGTTAGAGAATAAACTATTAAACCAACATGTGCAATACACTTACCACCTGTTCACATGCAACAAAACTCGTCAGAAGATAGAGCAAACTTCACGACTCACTGGCAGGCGTCCCCGCTCAGTAAGTGGCACGTCAAACAAGGCATGAATTACAGCCAAGAGCTCTTTCTTATAGATATCCATATGAAGCTCAGCATCATGTAAACGACGGCTCTCATATGCAACTGCATGCCCTTCTTGATTTAGGACAGCTCCTATACAATCGCCACAAGCATCACATTCAACTACGAATGACTTGTGCAAGTCAAGAACAATCAAAACTGGACCACATAGAATAACATGTTTGAGCTGCAAGAAAGCATCCTGTTCTTTTGAAGTCCATTTGAAAGTGGTTTTCTTTTTTGTGAGATCATGTAGAGGAGTGGCTATCATAGCAAAATGCCTTATGAAACGCCTATAATAAGAACATAATCCCAGAAAACTACGTACTTGATGTACGTTTTGGAATTCTGGCCAATTCCGAATGGTCTCTATCTTTGCAGGATCCATTGTAACTCCATCCTTGGATACAATGTGTCCCAAATAATGAATCTATGAGAGAAAGAACTCACTTTTCTTGGCATTAATGAAAAGTTTATGCTTTCGCAACTCTTCGAACACTGTGACCAAATGAGTTCTGTGTTCCTGCTCATTCTTGGAGAAAACCAAGATATCATCAAAGAATACTCTTGTGAATTTGCGATGGGGTCGGAATATCCTATCCATCATACGATTAAACGTGGCAGGAGCATTGGTGAGACCAAAAGGCATTACCAAAAATTCATATAATCCAAAGGCTGTCCTGAATGCAGTTTTATGGACATCTTGTGGCACCACTCATATTTGGTTAAATCAAGTCGGCTGAAACAAGCCGAACCATCAAGCTTATCCCAAATGTCATCAATACGCGGAATTGGGAATCTGTTCTTGATGGTAAGCTTGTTTAAAGCTCTATAGTCCACACACATGCGGAATGATCCGACCTTCTTTTGAACAAGAAGCACAGGAGAGCAATAAGGTGAGGAACTGGGCTGAACCAAACCTTTCTCTAAAAGCTCATTGACCTGCTTCATGATCTCTTCTTGTTGTGCAGCACTCACACGGTATGCGGGTTTGTTAGGGGGAGAATTACCTGGCACAAGATCTATGCGATGATCTTCGGGCCTTTGGGGAGATAATTCACCTGGCAATGAATCAGCAAAACAGGCGTTGAATGCATGAAGAAAATTCAGCCTATCATTAGTCATAGCATCCACATTTTGATGACTTGGTATAAGGCTATCACGAACAAAAACCCTTGAGCTTTCTGGCATGAGGCTCATGGTCTTCTCTTTTTCTTTTCCCCTTATCCAACGGGGCAGCCCTATGTGATATGCAGCGGAAGTCTTTGTATTGGAAGATCCTGTCACACAATATGCTCACACCGTCTTCTGTATCCTGAGTTTCGTGAGTTTAGCAATCCACTTTAATACTTCAAACTTTAAAGAGTTGAGAGAGAGATAGATGAGAACTCTACACCAGATTGGGTCCCGAATTACCCACTGAAGGGCCCCCTATCCCGATAACGAGATAGTATTTGCTTTATTTCTTTAGAGAGAATGACTGTGGACTGTAGATAAGCCAAACGCAAGATCTCGGAGGATCGGAGAGTGGCTGATCCGTACACTGCTGTAGAAACACCTCAATGACTTGATCTCGAGCCTATGCACTCTTCCCAAGGGCATGAGGAAGGGCTGCACACCTGAGGCTGAGAGAAGAAGAAGGTGGACTGTTCTACTCTATGTTAGAATGCTGAAAACACTTATGAATGCTGTGTTACCTTCACTAGATGACTGCTGCATGTGTGGATGATGCATAGAAGGCTGAACACTGATGCAAACAGCAGATTCAGGGCTGGAAACTGCTGTAGACTGAATCTTCAGGGCTGGAAACTGCTATGGACAGAAACGCTGAAGTGTAGGGGTGCTGAGGAACTGAAACGCAGACCTGTAGGGCTGCTGAACTGCAAAACGCAGGTGTTCTGAAGCTGCTGGTCAGAAACGCTGAGGTCCTGAGGCTGTTGGACAGAAACGCATGCATGTACTGCTGATTTGGAGACTGTAGAGGACTGAATCTGGGCTTGAACTGATGCTGAATTCAGGGCTGAATGATGCTGAAGGCAGGCACCTAGGGCTGGCTGAAGCTATGGTTCTCAAGGGGCTGGAGAAGAAAGCTTATGGGCTCTAGGGCTGAAAGCAAGGGTGAGGAGAGCTCTTAGCACAATGAAGACTGAATGAGGAAATAGGCTCTAGGCAAGCCTATTTATACTAACTGGAGGTTGGTCATTAATAAAGTTTTATATTTATAAATGCCCAATAATGCAAATAATGATAAATAAATACTAATAAATATGGAAAAATTACCAGATAAATCCCAGTAAATTCCCTAAGGCTTTGGGGATGTTCTAAATGATGCACAGGCATATGTATGCATATTATGCAGGATGCAGAGTGCTTTCTGATGCAAACCCTAAGGCTTCTACTGACTCTACATGCATGAATGATTCTCTCCAAGTGGGTTAAGAGACTTGACTGACTGACTGACTCGCTAAGGCTGAGGAATGACCTACGTAGCTCGTGCCTGACTTATCCTGGATTGAGGATGTACAATGGGGTCACGGCGTACGACAATTATCATCCTATTGGGTTCTACAACTGTACAACTGCTGCACTTTTGATGATGAGCCATCTTGTCACCATGCACTTCTGATGATGAGCCATCTTGTCACCATGCATTGAGCGCAGAGTGCATGTGACATTCCCTCCTGATTAGCTTGGCGGCAGGTTCATGGCTTCCAAGTAGTCCGCCAATAACTGGGAGTACTCCTGGAAGAACTCCTCGTCGAGCCATACGGCTTCGTGGGTGTCTCGATCTCGGAATTTCGTATAGAACTGACGAATCCTTGATCGGAACCATGCTTCCATCGATGAAGAAGGATCTGCTCAGGCTCAATCACTTCTGCCTCGTCTACCACGTCTGGCTGCTGTTCATCTGAAACATCAAACACTTTTGGACCAACATATGGTTTTAGCCAAGAAACATGGAAAACATCATGCATTGTCCAACTGGCAGGCAACTTTAACTTCATGGAGACATCACTTAACTTTTTGACTATTGGAAAAGGGCCAAAACTACTAAATGAAAGCTTGGGACAATGTTTGCCCACTTGTTTCAATATTTGTTTCATGATGCACTGAGAGACCCAATCCCCTTCCTTGAAGTGGATATCTCGTCTAAACTTACATGCCTGTCTGTGAACGGAATGATGGCCAGGCTCAAAATTGAGGGCCAACCTGGGTTGAGTACCAAACTTTGCGGAAGCGACATATTGATCTTCTAAGTCTTTTCCAGAGATGTTGAGAATGGTAGACTCCTGACTGGTCGGGATGCTGGTCTTTCTACTAAGAACATTTGCTACTGGGTTATGCTGACCAGGGATGTACTTAATCATTCCTCCAACTTGTTGGAAGAGTTGACCTTGTCTAGTGTGCTGAGCACTCCACTGGGCACTTGGCATCGTCGGAAGCCACTTAAGTGCTTGGTGGTCTGTGGTGACTGTGAAAATGTGTCCATAAGGAACATGTTTCAAATGTTTGAGAACTAACTGCTGTTCTGGCTTGCCCTTGAAAGTCTTGGAAAGACAAGAGGGAAACTTGCTAGGAGGTTCTGCTAACTGTGGGATACTGGGTAGGAGATCGTCCCTAAGCATAATGTCCTGGTGTCTGGATAGGAGGTCTGCTAACTGAGGGACTGAAGATGTAAGGGATGCTACTAATGAGGGAGGGGATGTTTGAGCACGAACATAAAGGAGTGCTCCATTGCGGATAGCTCGTCAGGCTTGGAGATGTGAAATCAATGGGATGCCAAGAATGCTTCTATCCCCCTGAATCATGACAGGCTCAGGAAAACCTTTACAAATAGTAAAAGTGTCCTGCTCCCAATTGGGAATAGGCTCATATTGACGGAACCACTGAATTCCTAAGATCATGTCACACTCTAACAGAGGGGAGACGATGAAATCTCGTTGAAATGAGGCCTTCTGAACTTCAAAGGCAAACTGCTGTGCCTTCTGGGAAATGTGGGTGCGAAGACCAGGTGTAAACCCGTCCACATCCAGATGATATGGGACTAAAGTGCAGTTCAATTTATTAGCCAACTGGGGAGAGATGGCGTCTTTAGAACTACCCATATCGAAAAGGACTACAAACTGTCGGCCCTGGGCAGAGCCATAAGCTCGGATGAGGCTCTTCTGAGCAGCATCGCTCTCACCCTCCTGCTTAGCATCAAATACCACGGATGGCATAGGATGCATGGAAGGTAAAAGTTGAACTGCATTTGAGGTAGTAGGCGGGGCTGGAGGAGCTGGGGAGGCTGTGGCAACTGTGGCAGAAGGAGCTTTGGCAGCTTGTGCCGCTTGCCATTTGTGGCAATCCTTCTTACCATGCCCTATAATATGACAGAAAAAACAGCTATTTTCTGATTGGTACTTCCTTTGCTCCTCTGGAGGAAGATAACCTCCAGTAATGCCTGCTTTAGCCTTTTCATCAGGGGTTTTCTTAGGTTCTTTATCCTTCTTACCCCCTGAATTGGAGCTATTACTACTGTCCTTCTTAGCATCTTTAGAAGATGCGTTACCTTTCCCTGTCTGTGCAGCTGATTGCTGCTGCTGGGGTTTGGTATTGGATTGAGATGCCTGCTTGGGCTTGCTCCCGTTAAGCTTCATTTCTTCATTCTGAGTGAGAGTCAGAGCCCGGTCATATGTACTTGGTTCAAAGTTACGAACTGTGAACCGAATGTTGGAGTCCAATCCACGAATGAATTGCTCCATCTTGGCCTGCTCAGATAACCCTAAATGCTGTGCTAAAGTAATAACCTTACCGGAAAACTGAAGCACTGGGGATCCGTTCTGTCTGAGTCCATAGAACTCGTCTTTCAGACCGGCCATGTACTGGGGCGGGAGAAATCTGGTCTTCAGGTCATGGACAAAGATGTCCCAGTCAAAGGCTGTGACACCTGTGGCCTGGTCAGTATGAATACTAGACCAATGCTGCCACCAAGTGACTGCCTCACCAATTAACTGCTGTAGACTGAATCTTCAGGGCTGGAAACTGCTGTGGACAGAAACGCTGAAGTGTAGGGGTGCTGAGGAACTGAAACGCAGACCTGTAGGGCTGCTGAACTGCAAAACGCAGGTGTTCTGAAGCTGCTGGACAGAAACGCTGAGGTCCTGAGGCTGCTGGACAGAAACGCATGCATGTACTGCTGATTTGGAGACTGTAGAGGACTGAATCTGGGCCTGAACTGATGCTGAATTCAGGGCTGAATGATGCTGAAGGCAGGCGCCTAGGGCTGGCTGAAGCTATGGTTCTCAAGGGGCTGGAGAAGAAAGCTTATGGGCTCTAGGGCTGGATTAGTCTTGGGCTGAAAGCAAGGGTGAGGAGAGCTCTTAGCACAATGAAGACTGAATGAGGAAATAGGCTCTAGGCAAGCCTATTTATACTAGCTGGAGGTTGGTCATTAATAAAGTTTTATATTTATAAATGCCCAATAATGCAAATAATGATAAATAAATACTAATAAATATGGGAAAAATACCAGATAAATCCCAGTAAATTTCCTAAGGCTTTGGGGATGTTCTAAATGATGCACAGGCATATGTATGCATATTATGCAAGATGCAGAGTGCTTTCTGATGCAAATCCTAAGGCTTCTACTGACTCTACATGCATGAATGATTCTCTCCAAGTGGGTTAAGAGACTTGACTGACTGACTGACCCGCTAAGGCTGAGGAATGACCTACGTAGCTCGTGCCTGACTTATCCTGGACTGAGGATGTACAATGGGGTCACGGCGTACGACAATTATCATCCTATTGGGTTCTAAAACTGTACAACTGCTGCACTTCTGATGATGAGCCATCTTGTCACCATGCACTGAGTGCAGAGTGCATGTGACACCCTATCTGCATGGGCTCCATGGGCCATCATGGAAGTTTCATGAAGCACGGTGGCATGTGCTCCACGAACTTGGGAATCAGATGCATGTGACTTTCCTGCATAAGGCAATGTCTCTCCATGAGACAACTCAGAAGGCAAAACTCTTCTAGTTGTAGACCTGTCACCCCTACCATGGGATACATGTCTTGAATGCATGTGACTTTCATGCCCTCCATGAGCACTAGCATACATATACCTGTCAGGCTTTGTGTCTTGTGGAGAAGATGCATGACGAGAGGTGACTGTCACCTCTTCCTTTTGCATAAAAGACCTCAACCTTTGAGATGCGGTATCTCCATGCTTAAAGCGAGGTGGATTTCTGAATTTCAGCTCTCCGTCGTCCCCCTCTTTGATGTCACCTTTGCAGAGGAGGTAGGCAAGTGCCAACTCCCTTGGCTTCTTGCCCACTTCCCGTGCCATGGACTCAAAAGTCCCATCTACCATTGCATGGGCTTTCCTTGCTTCAATGGCACTTTGCACATGGGGATCTTTATGCAAAAATTTTAGCTCTTGCTCCTGTGCCTGCAAAAGCTTTCTCATATGTTCCATTTTAGCCCTCATTGCATCAGGCTCTTCTTCTAGCATAACTGTCTTTCCTCGAGACAGTTGCCCCTTTGATTCACTATCATTCACCCTTTCAAGGGGCTTGTGCCTTCCTCGTAGAGCATCAGAACCACGCGAGGCACTTGATGGGCCCCTCGAATTAGGCACTTCCAAAGAGTTGCCTTGGCTGTCCATTGTGTTAAGTGTGCTAGAAGCGGGGTGTCCAATACACAGGTTCGTTTCCCCACTAAGAAGAGGGAAACAACCGTGCTCTGATACCAATGAAACTGATCCCGTTAAGTGGGAATAGACTCCGTTGGACACCCACACGCGTAATAGCACAACTTAATATTACAATTTGAAATGGACAACTTAATAACAACTTGAAATTGAAATGAAATGAAATGAGATAAATGGACACAAGCACCAACAAAAGGCTCGAAGTCGATGTTCGAAGTAGAGCAACCACTTGAGTGGTCCAGTCTCTACGGTCCTGTGCCTTCACTGGACTCCGCGGAGAGCGCCCCACTGGTGTTCCAGGACCACGCACAAACAAGCGCTCCCGTACTAACGCCTGGCTCTCCCGATCTAAGCACCTTTGGACCGTGGTTCTCCAAGAGCTTGGACTACCCGGCACCGAACGGGTGTTGCCGTGGAGAGAATCCCTTATCAGATTTATCACACAGTACTTTACTTAAATCTGAAAATTCACTTACTTGTGGATGGCAGATGGAAGACCAATACCCGGATGTGTCTGTTTGTGTGCAGCCATGAGTGGAGGACACCAAGACACAGCAGCCTGTCGAAAAGGAGGAGGAGCTGCCTGTATTGAAGGTGTAGCCACTTGAAGAAGGAAGATGTCGCCTATGGAAAGGAGGCACAATCGCCTACACATGGAATTATCCACCCGCTGTGCAGGACACAGCCACCTTCTTGTGGGGAAGGAAGAGGAGTAGTAGCTGCCACTCTGAAGAGACGCCGCCTATGGAGATGAAGCGCACAGTTGACAGCCGCCTGCTGGAACTGGAGCGCGGCTTGCTGGTGGTGGAAACACAATCGTCTGCTGTGGTAGGCAGCGCAGCGTGTTTGGCTGCTTGTCTGGAGGCGCACGCACAGCCGCTTGTTGCGGTAGGCAGCGCAGCCTGTTTGGCTGCTTGTCTGGAGGCGCACGCACAGCCGCCTGCTGTGGTAGCGGGCAGCCCACTGAATAACGAGCGCAGCCACCAGCCGTCTGAAATGGAGGCGCCTGGCTGCAGCGTGATAGGAGCATAAGCGTAGCCTTCCGCCTGTTGAAGGAACAGCAGCTTGTGCCGCCTATATGGGAAAGCACACAGCCGCTTGTGGAGTTGCAGCCGCCTGAGAGCCACGGGAAAGAGTAGCCTGAAGGAGATCGAGCATGGGCCAGAGATGGTCGCCGGCTGTCCTCTTATGAAAGATGGTGGAAATGATCGCCGGTGCTCCTCCTCGAAGGGTGGTCGTTTTTTTTGAGTGTTGGAGGGGAGTAAACCATTAGAGCTGGCTGGCTCCCAATGTTTGCATGTGGGCGGCCAGCTCTATGGTGGTGTGGGTAGGTGACCATGCACCCACCCCCACACACAAACAAGTTAAGTGTGGCTCCCCACCTTGGCCCCTAAGTGGGTGCCCACTTTTAAGTGAATGTGAACATATAACTTTATAAAATGAAAGGTTAGAGAATAAACTATTAAACCAACATGTGCAATACACTTACCACCTGTTCACATGCAACAAAACTCGTAAGAAGACAGAGCAAACTTCATGACTCACTGGCAGGCGTCCCCGCTCAGTAAGTGGCACGTCAAACAGGCAAACACAAGAATACAAGTCATGCGAAAACAGTTTCAAACATGCAGAACATGAGTGCATGTGCAAATAGTATCATGGACATATCTCCCGTTCATGGAACAAGTACAAAATATCTGTAAGCACAAAAATGGCACGACGTAAAACATAAATCCTGGTCTTCCTATGGAGTGACAGTCCCATAGGTAAGACACAATTCCAGGCACGAGCCTCCCTTTGGAGTGACAGTCCCATAGGCAAGACACGGCATGAATACTGGCTCTTCCATGGCGTGACAATCCCATGGATAGAACACAGTCCAGGTCATACACGAGTGGCACCAGTCCGGCTCCCGTCCATATGACACCATCCTGCTGGCACACGGGTGGCACTAGCCTGGCTCCCGTCCATGTCAAGCAAGAATACTGGCCTCTTCACATGAGACACCGGCCTGGCCTCAAGTGAATGAGACACAAAAACTGGAGATGGACCAAATGGTCGGCCAATTGGTGACAAAAGGATGGAACTCAAAGTGTGTATCCCCATCTGTGAAGCCAAGAGTCAACTATCTCGTGAATCTTTTGTTTTCACTCCCCCGTATAGGGCTCTAGAGTAAAAGAGGGTGCAACTAATCTGTCCCAGCTCCCCATGCTATCACCAACCCTGCCAACATTGCTTGCATAACAATGGTGTTGGTCAAGTTGGTAATCTGTTGCTGAAGCTAGATCATCCTTGCGTTGAAGTCTACCTTAGTGACTAGGGCATCAACCATCACATCGTCATCTTGACGGTCGCTGTCGGGTCGAACATTCTCGTCCATCACAGGATCATTCTGTACTTCAGCAGCCATGACAATTCCAAGATAATTTGTTGCTGCTCAAGGAAAACTTGCGAGTCGAGATGAAGTGCTGCAAAAAACCAGCTGCCCCTGCCAATCCTGATTTTGGAAGCTGGCCGTGTACTCTCAACCGTGTTAACCAAGGAGATGGACTTCAGATGTGGAGAACTCACAAGCAAGCCCCTCTTTTTTATACTAAATGGTCAAGTAGTTTACTTGCTTTTGGGTTTTCTCCTAAAGAACTAATGTGCTTTTTAGTTTTAATAATTGAAAAAAAACCCACATGTGCTTTTATTAACTTATAGCTTGCCCCCCTCTTTTAGCTAAAAACCACTGATTATTTTAATGGTAGAAAAAAATCTGTTTTTTTTCCCAAAAAAGCGATGCTGCTTTTTCCCTAAAATTAACGGCCTGTTTTTTCTTCCAGCTTGCGCATGCTTTTCCGTTATGAACATCCCTTCCTGCTGCCCGCCTCTGCCATAATGGCTGCCTGGGCCATGTTGGATGCCCTAATGCGCTGCCCCTGGCTGGCTGGCCTGGCCACCTAGCCTGGCTGCTGCACAGAACAGCTGCCTAGTCTGGCTGCTGTGCAGAGCAGCCGCTTAGGGTTGGCTGCCCTATGGCTGGCCTCCCAACTTGGCCACCTTGCCCCTTTTACCAACCAACACAACACAGCCACTTTAGATCTCTGCAGGGTATTGTCTACAGCCCAATCGCACATCAAAACCATCTCTTTGGCACATGATTCAGATGCACCAACAAAAACCTTGTACAACTTCAATAGAGCAATTCACTTTTGATAGAAAGAGAAAAATGATGAGAGGCATACCTGACATGCATACCTCTTCAGCCTCTGCGTTAGGGTTGCTCTGATACCAACCGTAAAGTCTTTCCCAAAATCATCCCTAAACACAGTTGAAAACCAAGGTTAGTTCTAAACCAAATCATGAGGTAGCAGGCTAGCCACATCCCAACCGCGATCGGCATCCACCGATCTCCCCCGAGCCAAGGCCCATGCTTCCTGCACAATCCCATAGGCCCGTGTCTACCTCCGGCGTCCCATACCACCGAAGCTTGCTCGTAGGCCTTCGACACGCCAACCTATGTACTCACCATGTGCGTGGCAGGAGAATGTCTTTCCTCCTCGTCCAAGCCAGACCATCAGTAGTGTATCCAGTAGTGTATCCGCACAACTACGTCTTATAATAACCCAAGCTCTCACTTATATAGTGATAACTACGCCATAAATAGGCAACTTGCTATAAAAGGCCAGTAAGCTTGTTTTATCAATCTAGGAACCCTAGCCAAGTATGAGCCTGCTAATCCCTAATCTCGGGGCCCCCTAACCCCAGTGGATTAGATCCCTAATCCATAGATTAGTCGCTAGTGTCCAGGTACATAACAGTTCCCAAGTGTTCGTAGCCTCGTGGACATTCATAGGCATTGAAAACGAGGCAAGGTTCTTATTGGAAAACAAGTTCATGTGTGCAAATCGAGGCAAACATGCTTAATGCAATTGCATTGCTGAATGGACAATCTCCCATTTTCCCAAAGCAAGGGGTCAAGTTGGTGACAACTTCAAATATTACATTTTTATAGCTCCTTTTTTTTTTGTTGAAGATTTTTTGTCTTGCCCGCAGCTTGGCCACGTGCTCCTAAAGTAAATACGCATTCGAAGTGGAACAATAGATTATGAACTATGCGTATATAGATTCCTCTGGGAGTTAGTTGTGAGTTTCTAAGCAATTTTTTTTTTGAGGCTGACTCTTGAGATGGAGTATGTAACTGTATGTTGTCCTTTACTACTTCCAAAAAGAATTTCTGTTTTGTTGTCTTCATTGTCTGCCTCACAAGTTAGCAAAGCCATACATTGGATTAGCCTTGCATACATTGATTTACAAACTTGGAGCTGGATGGCCAATGCAGCAAGCTCTTTCGGATTTATATTTTTAAAATTGTTTTGTTTTTTAAAAGTAGATGTGTATAAGTTGTAATAATGCTAAACAAAGTCTTTGTTTTTTGTTGATGTAAAGGTTTAGTCTTCAAAATGTTGTTTCTGGTTGTTGAGATGTTGGCATTCGTACATGTTGCGTTGTCTTTTGCAGGCCTCAGACAACAATAGCGACAGCCACAGTGTTGTGTCACCGCTTCTTTCTTCGGCGATCGCATGCGGCTTATGATAGATTTGTAATGATTATCCTTTCACTACATTTTGGTCTAGCTTTTTTAATTCACAGTGTTCCTTGAAAGAAAAGTGTTTTTTCTAGCTTTGTAGTTTTAGGCTCATTTTTGTGCCTTTGCAAATCAATGAAATGTAGCATGTTTTACATGTTCTAGCAACCTTTTTTCTTTAAGACCGTTCATACATATTTCAACAATAAAGGGGAAGGTTTCTTTGGCTGTTCATTCTTGACATAATAAGAAAGCATTGAGTTGAGCTTGCGGTATGATGGCAGTTTGGATCCCCATGAGACGTAGGCCATTGTTTTAAATAGCATTTGTACAAAAGGAAATTGATTAAATTTTCTTAGGCAATTTATAGTGACAATTTGCATGTCAATTATGAGCTCCATCTCAATTTAGTAAGATTGCTCAAGAGGTTGTGTGGTCTCATTTCTAGCATTTTTAGGAGACAAAGAAGCTCTTCTAACCTTGTAAAAAGATAAATTGGCAAGCCTTTTGAGAAAGGGGGTTGTGTGTCACATAGGTTCTAAGCATTGTAGCGCTCCAGCCTTAATGGCCACCGAAAGTAATTGGGCCTTTGTTTGTTCTGGGAAAAAGTAACCTTCTATTAGTTACCAAGAAAAAGAGCCATAATGGCAAAGTACAAAGTCGTCCCCAAATGGGAAGTGAGAGTCCAGAAGTATAAAAGGGGAGGATGCTCTTCTCCTTTGGCTGGCCGCTCTAGGAGGAGAAGGCTATCTCATACAATGGGCGGAGGTGGAAACAACCATGTAGGTGATCTATAGTGCCAAGTGGGTTGCTACCATTGTTAGTACGAAAGGGTCTGTGATGTGAGATCCTCAAGACGTCCTCCCGGCGCAAGCGCAAGCGGAAGCGGTCTGAGCCACCTTGAAGCTTCCCCCATTGACCACGGAGGGTATGAATGATATCGAGCCAGATGCTCCTGATGGACTCTGTTGATTGGGTGACGGTGGCTTCGATGGCTTCGTTGCATCGAGCTCTTCAGATGTGCCACGTAGTAATACTGTTGCAAATCTCCCATCTCTTGCTAGAACCTGGAGTCCAATGACCCGTAGGTGGAGTTGGAACTGAAAGTGCAGAAATACGAAGGTGAGAGACTTGAAGGGCTAGGCTAGTCTCGCACCCCCCTCCTCAATGCTCATATGGCATGACGACCGCGGCCTCAGTGGCCTAAGCAACCGTGCCCCATGTAATAATGCAGGCGGGGTCCCGATCCATAGTGAAAATGCGTAGGACCCACTGACAAACCTGCTGAGCCTTCTGGCAATCCCAAAGACAATGACCCTGAGACTCCTGGGGATGGCCACACCTCGCACATAATGTTGGCCTACCCCCAATGGCCAACCAAGTGCCAAGTGCCAAGTGCCAAGTGCCAAGCTCTATGTGCCAACTGCCACATGAGTGATCTTTTGCGGCCGAAAACTGTCACAGTCTCTTCTAGAAATTTGAGAGAGTGCGCGGTGGTGGGAGGCCTTGGGACTGCCATTTATTTGATAGAATGCATAGCGGAAGATGGAAAGTGGAAACATAGGAGAGAGAGTGAGAGATGGAGAGGAAACACAGGTGTATACCTGCTCTCAATATCACCAAACAAGGATACAAGTCCCGAGCAAGAGGGGAAGAAGGCCTCGTATGTGAGGGACTGCAGAGCAAACAATGCAATGCAATAAATATGAGTGAGGGGAGGAACTGGCTATATATATATGCCCATGTAGAGGCCGACGACAGTTGCTAGGGAGATTGCTTGTGGAGATTTCCTGGTACTTGTTTCTGCAATCTTTCATCTACGATCGAGGACGGCGTCTCTGGCTTCTTGGAGTTCACTCAGCATCCAGTGCTGAGAGGGGGTGTTAGACATCATCTCCTTGTTGCTGGCTTCCTGTTTGGTGTCCTATTTTAGCCTTTAGGGCTGACCATGTTAGCTAGAGGGATTGGTCACCCCTCACATTTTATGGAGTCTTGGACATTTATCTTAGTCGTGGAGGTCTACAGCTACAAAAGCAATAGAACAAGCTGCCAGGTGTACCGCTCCTCTGGAAGAAAATAACCATGTAGGCTACGACGTGCTGCTCCAAATAATGGTTCCAAACCCAAGTGTAAGAACACTCCCCGAAGTCGAATGTCGTGTTTCCAACTTGGAGAAGGTATGAAAAACCTCAAAATCAACCAAGATTACATCTTGTAGATAATGAATCTTGGGAGGAGTAGGCTGCTCCTCGTTGGAACCCTCTTGAGTCTATAACTCTGTAACAAGAGTTGCCAAATGCTGAAAAGACGGATCCTCTGAAAAGGTTGTTGGGGTAAAGGCATTATGCCCACCCTTATAGTGTGTACTAGCCCATGTGTTTTATAGTACATAGTACACTTAGTACTTTTAATGTACTAAGTGCACTATGTGTACTAGTGCAAATATACATGTGTGATAGGGGAGTCACACACTCATACTTGATGAGTTGACTTATCCCCACAACTCTCTCTCTCTCTCTCTCTCTCTCTCTCTCTCTCTCTCTCTCTCTCTCCCTTCTTCTCTGTGTATGTCTCCCACATGAAACCCTAACTCTACAGCTGAGCTCTTCAGAGCTCCTTCAACTGGTATCAGAGCTAAACTGCCTGGACCTGCCCGCCTTCGAGCTACTGTGGATGGACGGACTTGCTTGTGTTTGCTTGTGAAATCCTGCTTGTCGCTGCACAGTGGGCCGGCGAACCTGGAAGAGCTACGGGCAGAACTGCAGCGCTGGAAGTCGCCTGTGTGCAGAACTGGCCACGTGTTGCAGCCCCTTCGCTTTAGCGACTGGATATCAGGTGAAGCGTAGGGCTTGCAGGTGTGTGTCCAAGCAGGCAAGGCTGAAGGTCGACAGCCTGGCGTGTGAAGATATTGGAGAAGTGCGCCAGCCTGGCTCGTATGCGTGCGAAGCTCTCCTCGTGGGCGACAGGACCTCAAACGGAAGGGTAACGGGTGGCAGCAGAGCTCGCTGTAATAGAGCCGCCATGCAGGGAGGCCAAATCGGGCGGCTACAGAGTTCGCAACACTAGCGTCGCCCTGCCGTGAGGCAAACGTGGCAGTTGTCAGCGGAGCTGCGCGTAGACTGTTTGCCGGACTGTGCGCTGGATTGCTGTGACGGGCAGATTCACCCGCGAGCTTCTACGGGAGTTTCGAGCCTAAAGAAGAAACGACCAGGTGTGTGCTGGTTCTCGTGTGCTGGGCGCAGTCTGTGTGTGCATTGGCTAGAAGCCTGACCAGCAAGCAGCACGAATACATCATCAGCACGAGTCAGCACAGTAGAAGCAGCATCTCACACGAAGCAGCAAATTTGTCGCCCCCCCCCTTTTCTGCAACAGAAATCAACTGATTTCAAAGGTATTTGCTTCAATTTTTTTTTGGGATTTGCAATTGAGCAGGTACAATCATCAATTGAGCAGGTACAGGTCCAAATTGCTCAATTTTTGAGCAAAATTGGCAACATTGGGTGACATTGGTCACATTCAGGATCAAATTGCAGGAAATTGGATGTCAAAATTTGGGGCTTTTGATGTAATTGTGCCATTGGGCATTCATACATGCTGTATGATGTGAGCAATCTCACATTCAAGCCTAAATTGCAGGAAATTGCAATGCAGATCAAAGGGCTTTTGTGCCGATTGGGTTGATTTGCATACAGGCACTGGCATTTGATGCTTTGGGCAATGTGTTGATGCTTGTCAAGCACTCAATGTGCCTGTAAATCAAGGGGCTTTTATGTATTGGATGTATATGTGGCCAGGGGGAAGCATTGTAAAGACTCTGGATGCCTTCATGTGCATTAATGTACCATGTATGATCAGAAATTGATTTTGAATCAAGGGGCTTTTCAAGATTTTATGCTTGTTGAGCTTGGCAAAGCAGCAGGCAAGACTTTTATGCCTTGAATCCTCAGAAATCCACTTGCAATCAAGGGGCTTTTGCCCAATTTCTGTTCGGGACTGTTGTATGCAATGGTGAGGACTGTCAAGGTCTGATTTTCACTCATTTGGACAGCCAAGAGAGCATTTATTGTTGCTGTACTTGCTGGTACAGATTTGGTACAACTTTGTACAAGTTTTGGCATGGCTGTACATTGATTTGAGTGAGGAAAAGGTTCATTTTCAGCTGTTGTGCTTGCCGGTACAGATTTGGTACATCATTGGTGAGCACTTAGTACTTACAGTACTTTGGAAGGGGAACATAGCACATTTAAGGTGCTGTCCTAAATCTGCAGCAACCAGATTTTGGTGATTTTATCACATACAGTGGGAATAGAGTTGCATTCGTGCTTCCGCAGTGGGAGATAAACTTTGGGAGAACAACTGTGAGCACTTTGTGTGCTTTGGTGCAGTATTTGCATATCTTGCAGGGAGTCAGGCATTGACTGTGTCAAAGGTTGCATATTGCTATGGCAACCACAGGTGAGAGCTCTTCATTGCTTCATATCAAGAAGCTTGAAGGCTCACATAATTATGACATTTGGCAAACCCAGTGCTATAATGTGTTGCTCCAAAAGAAGCAGCACAAGCCCATCAAAGAAAGGGGTGTAATGCCCGCTTCTCTTACTGTTGAAGAATGGGAAGATATGGATGAGCTGGCAAGATCCACCATCATGTTGTCTGTGTCAGACACTTTACTTTTCAGCATTCGTGAAGAGAAGACAGCTTGGGAAATGTGGCAAAGATTGCAGGACTTGTATGCCCAGCAAAGTGCCTCAAGCAAAGTGTATTGGTTGAAGAAACTCATAGGTCTTCAAATGAAGGAAGGGGCGTCTATGGCAGCCCATCTAAATGAGTTTAATTGTGTTGTCAGCCAGGTCATCAATCAAAAGTTGGCAATGGACGATGAGTTCAAAGCCACCTTTCTCTTATGCACTTTGCCAGAGAGTTGGGATACATTCAGGACAGCCACTAGCAATTCAAATGCAATGTTGTCATATGCAGATGTTGAGGGTGCTCTCCTTCAAGAGGAGATGAACAGAAAGAACCATAGCAACCAGGTACGGGACGGGACGTATAATACGGCAAAGTATAATACGTGTATAATACGTCGTTTTTATCAAGCCAAAATAAAAAATGCCATTTTTTTAACAATAAAAAACGTGTATATATATATATATATATATATATATATATATATATATGTATGTATGTATGTATGTATGTATGTATGTATGTGTGTGTGTGTGTGTGTGTGTGTGTGTGTGTGTGTGTGTGTGTGCGCGCGCGCATACATACAATTCATACACACACACACACACGCGTGTGTATGAATTGTATGTATGTATGTATGTACATACATACATACATACATACATACATACAATTCATACACACACACACACTGTGTGTATGAATTGTATGTATGTATGTATGTATGTATGTATGTACATACATACATACATACAATTCATACACACGTGTGTGTGTATGAATTGTATGTATGTATGTATGTATGTATGTATGTACATACATACATACATACAATTCATACACACGCGTGTGTGTGTGTGTGTATGAATTGTATGTATGTATGTATGTATGTATGTATGTACATACATACATACATACAATTCATACACGTGTATGAATTGTATGTATGTATGTATGTACATACATACATACATACATACATACATACACATACAATTCATACAGACACACACACACACGTGTGTGTGTGTGTGTATGAATTGTATGTATGTATGTACGTACATGCATACATACATACATACATACACACACACACACATATATAAATACACACACATATACACACACACATATACATACATACATACATACATACATACATACACACACACATATACATACATACATACATACATACATACATATATGTATGTATGTATCTATGTATGTATGTATGTATGTATGTATATGTATGTGTATATGTACATACATACATACATACATACATACATACATATATATATATATATGTGTGTGTGTGTGTGTGCGCGCGCGCGCGCGTGCGCGCGTGTGTGTACATACATATATGTACACACACACATGTATATATACACATGTGCATATACAAATATATGTACATATAGACATAGGTGTTAACATGCATACATACATGAAAAACATAAAAAAAGGTTATATATATATATATATATATATATATACACACACACATACGTGTATATACTCATATATGTACATATACATATAATTGTTGACATGCATACATACATGAAAAGCATTAAAAAAGGTTTTTATTAATGTATGTATTAGAAAAAACACATTCAGCAAGTTTTTTATTAATGATAAAAAAACTCGCGTTTTTTAAATAAAAAACGTTTTTTTATTATAAAAAACGTTTTTTTATTATAAAAAACGTTTTTTATTTAAAAAAAAACGTTTTAAAAAAACTGATTTTTTTTAAACGCGTTTTATAGCTGCTATGGGAAGAACAACTCTGTTGGAAAGTCCAATGCAATGAATGTACGTGGGAGATCCCAGCAAAGGGGTAAAAGCCAAGAACGGGGAAGGAGCAAGTCCCGCTCCAAAAAGGACTTGGAATGCCATTATTGTGGCAAGAAGGGACATATCAAAAAGCAATGCTACAAATGGAAGAATGATCAAAAGAAAAAGAGCAAAGGAAAAGACAAAGACAAAGATGAAGCCAAAGATGCAAAGCCAAAGGGCAAAAGTGGAGTCAAGATTGAAGAAGTCAATGTGTCACATGCAGGTGACAGTGAGGATGAAGTCCTATTCACGTCTTCACTTGATGCCCGTTCACTTCTTGCAGGAGATGGTCATGGTATGCACTCATGGATCATTGATTCAGGTGCCTCCTTTCATGTCACAGGTTGCAGAGACTTGTTTGTCAGGTATACTGCTGGCAATGAAGGAGTAGTTTATTTGGGTGACAACCATGCATGCAAGATTCTTGGCAGAGGTGATGTGAGGCTTGTATTTTCAGATGGCTCACAGCTTATGCTCCATGATGTCAGGCATGTGCCTGAGATCAAGAAGAACTTGCTTTCTATTGGACAGCTTGATGATGCTGATTATGTTACCACATTTGGTCGTGGAAAGTGGAAGATTAGTAAGGGCTCACTGGTTGTTGCCAGAGGCTTTAAGGTGGACACTCTTTACTTCATGCATGCAAGTGTTTGTCACCATGCTAATGTAAATGCAACCGAGCTGCTGGAAATCTCTATGTGGCATAGCCGGTTGGGACACATGAGTGTCAAACGAATGGAGCAATTGTCTCGCTTTGGTTACTTGCCTTCTCTAAAGTTCTCAAGTTTTCAGTTTTGTGAGCATTGTATATATGGCAGGCAACTCGAGTGCCCCCACAAGAAAGCTCTTGGACAGAAAGATGCTCAGTTAGAGCTTGTGCATACAGATGTATGTGAGATGCCTCAGCTTTCTTTGGGAGGGGCAAAATATTTTGTGTCCTTTATTGATGATGCCACACGCAAGGTGTGGGTTTATCCTCTTCGTTTGAAGAGTGATACATTCTCAGTGTTTCAGAAGTTTGTTGCTCATGTTGAGAATCAAACTAGCAAAACACTGAAGGCATTGCGTTCCGACAATGGTGGAGCTTGGTGTAAATCTTTCGAGGGATATTCACTGCTGCTAACACCCGTTCGGTGCTGGGTAGTCCAAGCTTTTGGAGAACCACGGTCCATGGGTGCCGAGATCGAGAGAGCCAGGCGTTAGTACGGGAGCGCCTGTTTGTGCATGGTCCCGGAACATCGGTGGGACACTCTCTGTGGATTCCAGTGAAGGCACGGGACCATAGAGACTAGACTTCATCAAGTGGGTTGCTCTACTCGAACGTCTACTTCAAGTCTATTGTTTGGTAACTGTTTTTCATTTAAGTTGTACATGGACATCATCTGGTTCATTGAACCCATGGAACATTGTATCACTTAAATACTCCCAATAATATATCATATATTGAGAGGGGGGTCGGCCCGTTCCGGCCCCAGTGCTGGTGTCCATTGATCATCATTTCATTATTCAGAAATCCACCTCGCTTGAAGCATGGAGATCCGCATCTCAAAGGTTGAGGTTATTTATGCAAAGGGAAGAGGTGACAGCCACCTCTCGTCATGCATCTTCTCCACAAGGCACAAAGGGTGACAGGTATATGTATGCTAGTGCTCGTGGAGGGCATGATGGTCACATGTATTCAAGGCATGTATCCCATGGAGGGGGTGACAGGTCTGCAACTAGAAGAGCTTTGCCTACTGAGTTGTCTCATGGAGAGACATTGCCTTATGCAGGAAGGTCACATGCATCTGATTTTCAGGTTCGTGGAGCACATGCCACCGTGCTTCATGAAACTTCCATGATGGCCCATGGAGCCCATGGAGATAGGGTTGCCCGGTTGGATAAGGGGAAAAGAAAAAGAGAGGACCATGAGCCTCATGCCAGAAAGCTCAAGGAATTCAAAGTAGGTGACAAGTCCGTTAAGTTTGATGTTTTTCATGGAGAGCATGATGCTTCCAAGGTGTTAGCATTTGTGGCACAGTTTGATATTGCTTTTAGTGATGAGGACTTCACTGAGAAGTCTAAAGTACGCCATGCTAGCATGTTCTTGAAGGGGACAGCCGCTCATTGGTGGATCATTGAAAAGACCACCAAAGACCCCATTTGCACTTGGAAAGAGTTTAAGGACAGATTTATGCCCAGTTCTTGCCACCTAATGCGGAGCAAACTCTCACCCAAAAGTGGGATGGACTTGAGCAAAGAGATAATGAAAGTGTGCAGCAGTATGTCAAAAAGTTTTGGAAAGTGTTGCTTGAGGTAACTTCCTTTATGCAAATCACTGAGGATGAAAAAAAGAGGAAGTTTCGCTCCGGATTGCAATTAGCTTATCGTTCGGGCATTGAATTGCACCCGAAACACACTTTGCAACAGCTTATAGCCTCTGCTCTTGCTACGGAGCAATTGGTGCTCAAAATTAAGCAAGATCAAGGGGGTTCTAAGGGCAAAGATAAGGCTGTCCCAAACCTGCAAAAAGGTGGACAGCCACCTAAAAAGAGCTTCCGGGAGATCCGGAAGGGAGGTAAAGCTGAAAATACCTCATCCATGGATAGTGTGCTCGAGAAGAACAGGTTTGGCTTGACTCCTGAGCAAAGGGAGTAACATGCGAAAGAGGGGAAATGTTTTGCATGTGGAAGCAAAGAGCATATGTTTCGGCAATGCCCCAAATGTAAGCAAGATGCAAGAGGACAAGCAGTCTAAGCCTAATGTGCATGCAGTTCCCGATATGCAGGGTAGTGTCAATCATGGTGGCAAAGAGGGAGATTCCATCCCTATTGTATCACACATCCATATTAATAAAGTAATAAAGAAGAGTCTTTTTGCGTACTTGGTTTTTTTTGGGGTTCGTGAAAAGATAGAACATAAGGATGTGAATGTGGATGTATTGACATAAAAGTTATAAACCTCCTTCCACTAAGTTGATAGCTAAAATTGATGTTCGGATAAACCAAAACTTAATCATTTCACGAGGCGGAAGAAGAACAAAGAGTTGGCCCAAAAAGAGAGAGAAGCAGAAGCTGCAGCTAAGGTACTGAAGAAAATCAAGAGCCAACACCTAATTTACACCTTGCACTTGAGCATTACAAGACATACACTATAGGGGAACACAAGTTAGTGTTTGATGTTCGGATAAACCAAAACTTAATCATTTCACGAGGCGGAAGAAGAACAAAGAGTTGGCCCAAAAAGAGAGAGAAGCAGAAGCTGCAGCTAAGGTACTGAAGAAAATCAAGAGCCAACACCTAATTTACACCTTGCACTTGAGCATTACAAGACATACACTATAGGGGAACACAAGTTAGTGCTTGATAATAGCAAACATAACCCCAAAAAGAACTTGGGGGAACGTTTTGGAACATGGGGGAATGTTCCCCCCTGGCCGTTCCTTGTGGGGGAATGTTCCCCCACGTTTCGGAACTTCCAGGAGTGGGGAACGGCGTTCCCCCGTTCCCTAGAGGGGGAACAAGGTTCCCCAGTAACTATGGAAGCTAGCCCCCTGTGAGTGCTCCTCTCCTGCTCTCGGAAGCTTGCCAATAGGCTCTGCGCTGCCTTCTATAGTAGACTACTAATCTCTCCAAGGTCTGCATCCAAGGTGCCTGCGGCTACTCCTAAGTAAAAATCTGGCCTCTGCCAAATCTTCTCAATCCTGTCGCAAATCTTCCTGGATGAAGCTATCTGGGATCCAGGTACTCAAATGTTTGTCCTGCCTCCAAGGGTCCTACAGGGAGAGAATATCTGGTGCATGATCAGAGAAGGTTGTGCTTGCCAAAATACCAATCATGCCACCATGACCACAAGCCCGTTCATCTACATAGAACCGATCTAATCTGGATAGGTTAGGGCCAGTACTCCTCCTGTCAGATTTGGAGAACGACTCCCGGGGCTGCGTCCAAAATCAGCTCCTCCCAAGTTGAGTACTCTGTACCAAAAATTGTAGCCATGCTACCTCCGAGTTTGTTCTCTGCTGACTTTAGCATGTTAAAATCCCGACCCATACAAATGTGCCTACAGCAAGGACTGACAAACTGTACTCTAGAAGGTGGCCCTGCCTGTTGCAGCGTTCGGCGCATATACATTCAGGAAGCTCACACGGTCCTCTCCAATCCTGATGGTCATCCACTAAGCTCGTCAGTGACGATGGTGCTCGAGTCAACCACTGCCGGTGCTAGCTGCTCCACCTTGTGTCCCAAAGGGGCCAAAAGAATGGGACGAGAAGGTGACTCCTGCCCTGTAGGATCTTCACGTTGTGGCAGGTACGTCCCTCTGAAAGATGGTGCTCCTGAATGAAGAGAATGTCAACGGAAATGCATACTCCATGTGTCCCGAAGGGGACAAAAGAATGGGACGAGAAGGTGACTCCTGCCCTGTAGGATCTTCACGTTGTGGCAGGTATGTCCCTCTGAAAGATGGTGCTCCTGAATGAAGAGAATGTCAATGGGTCTACCAACTGCTGCTCTGTGGAGATCCTCTCTAAGGACACCACGTCTTTGAAAGCACTGTGGGTCCCCTAAACCTTGGATGTTCCATGAGACAATCCGCACAGCTACGATCTGTGGGAAGGGAAACTGCTGGAACTTCCCTCCACTTGAAGAGTCTTGGGGGTGGGTTTCGATTGAGAGTAGTTAGTGTCGGTCCTGGGGTTAAGCCTCGCCACATGGGCATGAATCTTGTCCTCCATGTGCAGCCATTCTGTTTGAGCCCTGGAGTATCCATAACTTGGACTGCATGTGTCACAATGCAGGTATCTGTAGGAGGGGGTAAGGGGTACTGCCACTGAAACATGAGAAACACAAAAAGCAGCACCTCCATGTTGGAGGACACCATCTCCCCTTCCTGATTTGTGTGGCCCGAGCCACCCACCAAGGTCAGAGGTGGTAAGCACATCAGTGATACGTAGGTCATGCAAATGGTGCAAGAGCTGCTTGCCCCTGAATAGCGGCGGACACTAATTCCATGCTCCAATCCGTCCCCTTTGTTGCACTCAGTGGGAAGGAGAAGATCATCGTGCCACTCTTTGGAGTGGACGATCTGGGGTGATATAATACCACATATACGAATGGGAGCCACAGTCTGCTCGAACATACCAACTCCTCGATGGGAAGGCATCGGAAGAAGCTGTAGTCAGGGGGGGCTGCCTGACGACTCTGGAGGGAGCGCCCACACCCCACACCGGAGAGGCATTGATGGTCATCTCTACCAGCTCCATAAAGCCATGGATCAAACGGCAGACTGAGTTGGCTGGCTGCCTCCGCTCTAGGTCAGGTGCATCCGGAGGGTGGCGGGAATGCTCCTGAGAGGCAGAAGAGGGAGAGGAGGGGGTTGTGGTACAGACGGAGCAGAGGGAGCTGCAGGGGGAGAGTCAGAGCAGACCACGGGGGATTGGGGGGGGGTGCTGCTGAGATAAATACTCGTAACGGTTCTCTGACACAACTGTATCCTGCCGGCTTGGCGCACTTGGCGGGGCTCAGCTGCACGACTCTGTCCGAAGCTGCAGGTGAATCGAACTTAACCTGATAGTAGCCATCTTTCCAGGCGTGCCCAGAAGGCTTGCGTGTAATAGATCCTTTAACTGTCCGTGCGCCGGGTGGCTACCCACAATCTTGCATACCAAGGTGGTCCGTGGAGGCCAAGAAGCGACTGTTGATGTGAGGAGCTGGAGATCCACTTCTGAAAAAGAGACGCAAGGGATGGCAGCCTTGGTCGGGGATGCCCCCTTGGAGTCCTCTTGTGGGTTCGAAACCAGAAGATGCCGAGTCTTGCCACAGAGAAAATTGTCCGAAAGCTAAAAGCACTTGATGGGGAGGAGGGTAGGGAGGGGGGGAAGCAGGCGGGAGCGCGGCTAGCAGGGCAAGGCAGGGGCTGAGGCGAGGGTGGCTAAGGGGGCAGAAAAGGAGCAAGGACGGGGGCTGAGCGGGGGGTGGGGCGAGGAAGGGACAGCTGCATGGGCAGCGGGGGGGGGGAGATGGAGAGGGAGGGGTGCTGGAGAGGTGAAGGCGAGGGGGAGGCAGCGCGACAAGGGAGGGGGAGGCGAAGCCGAGGAGGACCAAGGGGGGTGGGAGGCATCAGGGCGAACGGGCTCGGGGGGGGGGGGGGTTTACTCTGGTGCTGTGCACAGGAGTAGGGGCGGCTAGGGCGATGGCGTGCAGGGGGGAGCTCCAGCTTCCAAATTGCACGTCCGAAGTAATTGTGCCTTCAGATTGGTGCCATTTGGAAATTGCTGCTGCTTGATTAGTTGTTAACAAACACTTACATGATCTGATCTTAAAATTTAGGAAGATCATTATACCGAATGAAGTTGAAGCATTGAACGTATATACCCGTTTTGAACATTATACGATAGAAATCTCTGTTCCAATGCTCCAATTTCACCTTTGTATTAAGTGTTATAAGCTAGCTAATAATGGCTTATTGCCAGTAATGATGCCTTTCTTTACCTGTACCCCCCCTCCCCCCTTATCCCTTTGCAGATAATAGCAACAAGCTCCTTGTTTTTGGCTGCTAAATCAGAGGAAACTCCGAGACCTCTCAACAGTGTTATTCTCGTCTCTTATGAGATGTGCCATAGACAAGATTTGGCTAACTTCCATTACAAAATGCCCAAGGTACAATTCTATCTGACACATCTTATGCATTGTGGAAGAGAGGAGTTGCCATTGCATGTTCCTTATATCCGTTTGTGGCTTTACTTGATTGTCCAGGATTGGTTTGAACACTACAAAGAACGTGTTCTTGAGGCAGAGCAACTGCTTTTAACAGCATTAGATTTTGAAATTAGCGTCCAACATCCGTACTCGCAGTTGATGACAGTCTTCAATAAGAATCGATTAACACAGAGCACTCTTTTTAACATAGCATGGAATTTTGTGAATGATGGGTAAAGGACTTCCTCTTGCATTTATTTGCAGACAATTCTTGTGTCCTTTCCTGTTTTTTTTATTTCTTTAAAAGAAAGGACAACGAGGGGAAGGAGGGGGGGCTTTGAGGAGGTAGGGGTAATGATTTACAGTAGTGGTAGCGTGTTTGCACAAAGTTGGTCGAGCGTCTAGTGATCATCACTACGTATTTGTTTATTGTGACTGATTTTTGTAATTCTTTTCCCCAGTTCCAACATCCTGTTACCGCTCTTCATAACGCATGCCAGCCAATCTTCAGAAAAGGGGCTTTCAATATTTCGATGTTGAGTGGGATGTCTTGGGACCAGATGCTTGGATGCAGGTTTCATCGAGCTGGTTGAGCTGATCCAGCCGGGCTTAGAGGAGTCAGGGTTCTGTTACAACAGCTCAGGAGTTAGTGATGAAGCCTTTTGCGCACAAATTTGTCAATGTCCTTATGATTTGGATTTTGCTCCATGCCTGCACATGGTTATGCATGGATGGGCAAATTGACCCCACAAATCCCTTCATGACATGCATGATCCTGTATGCCTTTTTTGGCCTCTCGTGATCAGATGCAGGCCTATTAATCATGTCCTCTCCCACATGCTACATCCCATAACTCAGCAGAGTACATTTTCTTGCATTAAAAACCATTCCTTACACAGACTTTTTTTTTGGGGGGGGGAGGGGTGGGGGGGTGATTGCCGTTAGTATATAGATTTATATGACCTTCTAAGCTGCTTTCCAAAATTTTGCTTCAAAGGATGGCTACACTTTCACTTCTTGATGGTATGTTCACACAGTTTGTTACAGCTTAATGCTTTACATGTCGTTTAAGGTGTCTTTGAACTAAGTTGTGTATTTGTTTTTAACCACAGGCATGGCTAGCTTCAGTTGGAGATAAACACAATTTGCAGCTTATTTTTATGGATTAGGACATATTCTGTTTAACTTGGCATGCGAGGAGAATCTATTGGGGCTATGTGCTTTGTTGGCATGCAGATACCTGTGAACTTGTAGGCTTAAAAGCTGTTTTGCATCCCTCAAGATTTGCTTGTTTTGCCACCATGATCTCAATGGCAAAGGTGATCATGTTTTAGGCTTAGAAGCTAGATTTACTTGTTAGCATCAAGAGCTCAACGGTCAAGGGATGAGATATTGGAAAAGCACCCAGCTGCAACGTTAAAAGGAGATGCATATTATACTTTCCCCTTTGTTGAGAAAGTAGCAATGTGCGAGTTGCTGAAAAAAGGTATGGTAGTGTTTGCTAGTAAGCCATTTGTAGATTTTTTACTTACCAGGCATTTTCTTTGCTACGAAGTTGCATTTGGAAAGCCACAATATTCATGCTAGCTGCAAGCAGGCAGAGAACAGCCAGCCAGCTGGTCTTAGCTGTCATGCGGTGATGCTGCAGAGATTAAGACATTGTCCCAGCAAGGTCAAACGCTAATGTTTTAAGGTTACGGAAAGCCATGTTTCGTGCAACAGGCATGACATCATGATGATGACTTCTGGCAAATTCGGGCCTAAGGATTCCAGAGTTCTTATTGGTTGATGCATTGGACATGTTCATTACAACCATGTGTTTGATTAGCTATTTCATTTGTGTGGGAGCCCATGGCCCACTGTAGAGTGCAGGTCTGATGAACTGCCCAGATTTTCTCAGATTCTGGAGTGATTGAGAGACTTGGTGCATCACGGCTGGGCAAGGGAACTGTCCTGCTTACATGCATCTGTAGCATTCTTATTTCTTATTGCTTTTCTTCTGTTTCTACCCTCTGTATGTCCGCATACACATCAGTTGTGTTGACATATCAATTGTGCATCTTTGCTTGCTCCTAGAATGAAGCTTTTAGAGAGGTTTATTACCAGGCTTGTCAATATACTCATTTGTTAGCTTTCCTTGGGCACTCTGCTGTGAAGCTTTGATTTAGGCTTTAAGAGCTTAATGATGAAGGTGGTCAAGTTTGGTCTGACCATGATATCTTCACATACACATAAGTTGTGTCAACATATCAATCATATCATGTTTGGTCAGACAGAGGAAGAGAGATGGCTCATCTACACACTGGCTGAGTGGTGGACACAGAGGTAGTGTAGGACACACAAAATTGAGGACGCTTGCAGCTTGTTCCCAGGACCCACCATCTTGTCAAAGCCAGACTAGTAACTGGTCTGGCAGCAGCACAGAGATTGAGGATGTACCGTTGTACATCCATTACCTAGAGGGTGATACGTAAGAGTACAGAGGAAGCCCCTGGGATACAGAGCCTACGGGGGGCGTACACAGATGCAAGAGATATTCCGCTTTCGGACCATGAAAGAAGGGGTCATCATCAGCCAGGTATGTAACCCTGTCACCTTGACAGAGAGTGAAAGAACAGCTCTCTACTAGCAGCTCTCTACTAGAGGCACATGGGGGTACAAATCTCCATAGAATATTGTACTTGGCTTCATCCTCGTGACTTCTCAATTTCTTTGTTTGGGATTTGGACTTTGGTGCTGTTGTGTTTGGTTCTGAGATGCACAGGATTTTTGAGTAAGCTGGCTTGATCTGCTTGAGAGTAGAAGTGAATGAAAGGCAATTGATATCTGAAGAGGGAGGGGAGGGGCTTCCTAGATGAATACACAGATTGGGTGGAATCATTTGTCTTGGGCATTTTACCTTTAAGTTCTTGGTGTTATAACATGGAATAAAGCATGGAGAGGTTGCAGGCTTCGCAGCTCACTCTGGCTTCAGTTCAAACCTAATCACATAGCTGCTGGAGCTGCCTTCCTAGCAGCGAGAGTCCTGAACATGGAGTTCTTGGCGAATGGAGATTTTGGATGGTGGCAGGACTTTCAGACAACTCCAACCATTTTAGACGGTAAGAAAATTTATGTTTTCAGCTTTTATATTTGAAAAAAAATAAATTCCAATGACCCTTGACACTTACGTAGTAGAAATGTTGGCCCTAAAGTTACCTGCTATTGGATGTTTCAGATGTTGTAAGGCAGATGCTAGAACTCTATGGATGATGTTACATGCAGATCAAAGCTCATGTTTCTGTGGTTATCCAGTCACTCGGATACATCCCGTCACGTTACTGTTGGTTTCTTAACATTTGCATATTTAGACTCCCAAGAATTAGGAGGGAGGAATCGAGATTTGCAATGCAAAGATTCTTTTCTCAAGTTTTGTGATGAATAATCAGAGCCAGTGCTACATCTGGCTCCTTTAAGGATGACAGGTAATGTGCGAAAGTCAAGATATGGCTTCACATAGTGCAATGCTATTTTTTCTACATAATGGACCTTTGATTCACCAGAAAGATGATTGGAGTTCTTATGTGGTGAGTATCATTAACATGGTTTGAACCTCAGTGCATGAAAGAAGAGGGGGCTGAGAGAAGGTAAAATATCTTAGGGTAGCGAATACCCTGGGCTATGATTTGATTTTGAGTATGTGTAGTATATGGCACTAACTTGCTTTAACATGTGCTACCTACTAACTTGCTTTAACACGTGCTACCTATCCGAGAAAAAGAGGAGATCTCACCTACCTGTCCCTCACCTACCAGACTTCCTCGTACAATCTCCCGCACACCTATCTGGATAAAGGAGAGAGACACGCAAACTGTGTGGACAAAATGTAACAGGGTGGATGGAAGGACCTGATGCTTGGCATCTTTTTAAGTGTATTCACGTATCACGCAGAAACTCTCGTCGAAGTTCTTACACAACTAGGCAAGAGCCCCATGCTTTTTTCATGTTGACTCAGAGATGGTGAGGAAAGAGTGGGTTGATTGCTATGGGCCTACGCCTCCTAATCATGAAGACTTTTACTAACATTGTAGGAATAAAGAGTCAAGACTTTTAAGGTGCCTGATGGTGTTTTAAGTGGGTGCTTACATGCCATCTTACTTAATTTTTATCTTCAGTAGCAATTACAGGTTTGCTTTCAAAGGTTTTGATGCCCGGGCTTCACAAGTTGTTGCTGCTCCACCACCCATCTTGTGGCAAAGGTTGTACTTGCTGCCCAACTCATGTCAGGTCCATTGGGAAATCGAAGGCTTGAGTGTGGGATTGAATGAAAGCATGCATCACCAGGACATCTAGATGCTTCCTATGGGCTTCTGAGTCACTCAAATAATGCTGGTTATGCCTAAGAAATGGTTTGAACCTCAGCACGTTAAGTATATTGAGTGCAGGTGAAAGTGGAATACCAGGAAGAGTCAGGGTTTCAGCCTCAGAATTGTCCCCATCCAATTAGTGTGGAGATGGATAGGTCACCTTGAAGTGAACCTTGGTATTATGTTGTATTGGTCATTGAATTAGAGTGGCGTAATTATTCATGTGTTTTGCTTGAAGAACTGGATATGCTTCAATAGTAATGGTTTTTCTTTCAGTCTTACTAACGAAGCAGTGCAAAGGTCTTGTTTTTAATTGATCTTGAATTGTTTATCACACACAGCTTATCCTGAATGGAAAGTTCATTGTTTATGAGGTTTGAACATGCATCTACAGCGTGAGCAATTGCAATACTCAAAACTAACAGGGTGCTCTTACATTTTAGACATACAATGCCCTGTTGAATCTTAACGAAGGGGTGATTTGGATTCAAATACAGTGTCAACCATCCTTTTCAGTGATGGGATGTTACATAGGATCTTGGTTTTTCCCAAA
Organism: Cibotium barometz; assembly: GCF_041138505.1. Classification (NCBI taxonomy): domain Eukaryota; kingdom Viridiplantae; phylum Streptophyta; class Polypodiopsida; order Cyatheales; family Cibotiaceae; genus Cibotium; species Cibotium barometz. The sequence goes on along the minus strand of NC_141105.1, from coordinate 21,825,501 downwards.
CCTTGCTCATGTATAGCATCTCCGATATGTAATCCTCTTACCTTTCTTATTTGCTAGAGTATTCAAACAGTTCAATTCCCGATTTGAGTTTTTAATTTGTTTTTCTGGTCAGCTGTAGCATTGCTTTTTTCTCCATCCACCCAGAACATTGCTTACTTCTTAATCTCCTTGCTTTTTCTTGGTGTGATTGTATTGCTCTTTTTTGCTGTTTCTTTTATCACCGTCTTTTTCTCTCTTTAAAAAAACTCAGAAATGAAAGGGTCCTTTTGCCTTTTACTTTTTGGTGCCTGTGTAGCTATTGTCAGATGAGAAGGAATAAATGAAAGAAGAAAGAAAGAGTTCATAGTGCTCACAAGTCCTATAAGTACCAACTTTTTCCTAGATGCCCACACCTTGGACATACTGACTAGTTTAGGAAGGGGGGTGGCCCAAGGATTCGCTGAGTCTCTTCCAACAAGAGCACTCACATACGGCCTCAATGACTTATATAGAAATACGGCCGTTCAAATTTTCAAAATTATAGGCAAATACGAAACAACAGACCCTGTTCAATTCATTCAAATGTTTGAACAAAGATGTGAAGCCTTTGGAAATCCCAATTGTCCCCGCGTTGAACTTATGCTTAGATGAAAAAGCTAGTCAATGGTTCATCGCATTGATGATGGCGATCAAGGCCAACTTCAAAACCTTAAAATCAACCTTTATACATGGCTTTTCCAAACAAAGTGATCGGTAGAGTGCATTAATAGAACTCTATTCAATTGAGCGCCAACCAAATGAATCCATTAGAGATTTTATTCTTAGAATAAAACTCTTGGACTCACATTGTGAGTCATAGGAAAAATTAAACGATCTTCAATTGAAGAGATGTTTCATGATTGGCTTAAAGAATAACAGCTTACACAACTTGATCATTGTAACCAATCCGAAAACATTCTATCAATGTTGTAAAGAAGCAATACGTGTAGATGATAACATGCTATGAGGTGTTCCTCATCTAAACCAAGTGAAGCAATGACAAAAGAAAGATCGATCTCGGAATGAACATTTCCTGAATTTTAAGCAACCTTGCTTAAAACCTTACAGCAAAAACATCTCTAAGAGAGGATGAAAACCTTCAAAACCAAACATCCTTAATGCCTCTAAAAGTGTGGAGCAAAATGCCTTGTGTTGAATGCAATCACTATAGCCATCCCAATCCTCATTGTGCATACAAGGTACGTGTTTTTCTATATTGCATATATTGTAAAACCTTTGAGCATGATACTAAAAAGTGTCCTATTTCTGTTTCTCCCACAATGGACTCAAAACCTCCCGTGCACTAAACAGAAACAGTCCAAAGGGTAGAAACTACTCAGGAGGCAGTTAATTGAACACTTCAATGTTTCTATTGTCATGGACCTCACAAGGTAGTAGATTGCATAGTTTGGAATACTTCCATGCCTATATTCGCTGACACCTTGCGAGACCAATGTGTGAACGATGTGGCATTGATCACATGTTCCAAGATTGCCCAAGACGAGTTGCTTCAATGCAACTTGTCTCACAAAATAGAACTCTTAACATCTTAAGTATACAAAACGGGCAATTGTCCACAGTGCCATTGAATGTGCTTACACGTTTACAAGCCAAGGCATGACAAACAATAAAAAAGAACATAAAAGACAATATCTCAACATGGGTAGAAGAACATGCTTCAAAACAGTACCCAAAAGAAGGAGCAAAACCTTCTAAAACCAAGAAAAACAAAGGACAACAAGCTGTTGAAACCAAGGTCGAATTAAAAGACAAGAAAAAGGAGTCTGTAGAGGACATAAACCTAAAAAGGGACATAAATACGAAAGAGCCAAAAGCTATACATGATGTAGAAGCATCCACCTAAAAAACCACCACACAAACCACAACACCCATATGTGCGATACATAATACAAAACCCCAAAAGAAAATTCGATCTCGGGTAAACATAATGAAAAACTGACAAACCAAAGAAAGTCAGAGAATGAAACAAGTTCTAGTACATCACTAAGTGACGATGAAACAAGTTCTTACTCTTCGTTCAGTGCACCACAGAGACCAATCAAGAAATTAGAACCCACCCAACCACCCCAAATGGATAATAATGATCACATGACATATGCAGAACGCAAAAAGCAAGCTTAGGAGAGCATGCTTAGCTTGGTTAAATGTCTTATAGGGTCACCGATTGTCATTGAGCCTCATAATGCCAATCCTAAAAGAGCAACCAATATACAAAGCCTAGAGGAGTACCGCTTTCCCTTTCAAGAGGAAGACATACTCTGTACAGAAGAGTCATTTGAGACAGATTGTACGAATTATAGGCTTAAGAAAGCACGTGAGGAATTCGATAATTCCCTTACAAGATTAAAACAATCGCTCAAAACCTCATTCGGAGGAATGCTTTTCTCTCATGATATAAAGCGAGCATCACATCAACACTTGCACCTTTAATGGCTCAACCTGAGTTATACAAGGACATAACGAATGACATAAAACAGGACTGTGAGGAGGATCCCAAGTTTCCAAACAACCCTCATTAAGAAATGTTAGAAGGCCAAGTGTGCTAGTGTACGCATTGGGTACTCTTGAAAAAGTTGAGATCCAAACAGAGGATGAAAGTGAATGGGAATATGAAATAGACACAGGGTCTGAAGCTCAAACAATAACCAAAACACCCATGGTTCCTTTGGAAGATTTTATCATGGTATGGTTGGATTTCCATACAGGCAATGATGTTCAGGCACAAACACACATTGATTAGCCCTCAAGCTAGTCATAACATCATGACAATAGACACTTGGGTGTCATTAGGATAACCTAAACTCATCCTTACAAGTAACAGTCTTGCAAGAGGAGCCAATGGATAAAACATTGAAGTTTCAGGTTCCTTTAGATACACTACTCAAACAATCGATGGTGGCAATATGGAATTTACATTCCATGTTACCCTAGAATCCCTTGAGTATGATGTTGTCTTTGGTGGACCTTGGATAAGTGAATCGTTGTATTCACTACATGAATCCATGCAAACAATCACCTTGAACACTCCTATAGGCAATGTACAATTGCTATTACGAGAGGAAGAAACCTTGCAAGAGCTGAAACTTCCAACATATCTTACTGAAAATAGCCCTAGGATTTTGGTTGGATTGAAAATTGCAAATAAAATCACCACAGCTTTATCCAATACGAGAACACAATCTCAAGACCCTCGAGCTATGGGATTTGTTAGGTCAACTAACACTCACGGCACATCTTGAAAGGATTACCTTTACACAAGACTTGAACATGCCATGTCTGGGGTACTTTGAACATACAATGTATATTGAAACTAACCCCCTCACTTGCAAGTTTTTGGTGGTTGAGTATGTGTTGGAAATAGATTTAATCTTGGGGCATAAATGGACTGTTGGCTGCCCAAGCACCAATGTGCTTTGCTAGCGATAGAGTCATCATAATGGTCAACGACAAAAAGTTGACAATACCATACTGCAAGGAAGAGGATCCAACTTTAATGGATTTCTATGATGCTGAACGCAAACGGATACAAGCCTCTTCCACAAAAGCCCCACTACACAAGGACCTACCATCTGGATTTCTACGATGCTGAATGCAAACGAATATAAGCCTCTTCCACAAAAGCCCCACTACACAAGGACCTACCATCTGCGTCAACGACCGACTCCGATAAAACATCAACTCCTTCAACCCCATCCTCACCTACGAAGTTCGATGCCAAGACCTCTCAATCAACATCTATTCTTGAAGAGGTTTCCACAACCAAACCATCTACCTCTAACAAGGAACTAAAAGGAAAGACCCCAGAGCCTATGCATCTTCATCGACAAACCTCAACAAAGGATACAACCACATGCTCAAAGGCCTCGTCTCATCGACAACCACTCCAAGAGACTCTAGCCTCATTATCATCAACAATGCCCATGAGTCTCAAACCTGCACCAACCAAAGTCAAGGAGGGCCCAACACCTTCCACACCAACCCAAAAGACAACTACACCAAGACCACCATAATCACGATATCTTAATAGTATCAAAATGTGGGTGGAGAAGCAGCTACTTGTAGCTCAAGGTTACTATAAAGGTGCCAAACAAATTTAGGTGCCTCGATGGTCAAAACCTCTTCCTCAACGTAGCACTCAAAAGCCAAGGAAAAAGAAAAGTACTCCACAACACCGTCCACAAAAGCCTATGCGAGTTACTAAAAAAACTCCACCAATGCAACAAGTGTGGGTACCAAAAACACTGCAGCAAGCACAAGGGTTCTACCAAAGAAATACCAAAGCTTGGGTCCCCAAGCGCATAACAAAGGCCCCTAAGCTTGCACAAAGAAAAAAGCCCCAACACCAAGTACATCGACCACCACCAAATTATAGTGTTCGTCAAAGATGGGTGCCTGTGCATGTACTTCAACAACAAGGATACTATGATGGTAATTCCATCATATGGTTGCCAAAATCAAACAATGTGAAGAAAACCTCACCACCGACTTCAACCCCAACAACTTCACCTAAAGTTCGACAAGAATGGAGGCCCACGCAACAACAAGCAAATCACTCAACCATTCTCCTGCATTCAGCACCAACACAAGAGCTTGTCTATTCAAAGCAAATAATCAACAGTCTTCCCTACGGCCTCGACATCATTTCAGCAAACAAATTTAGAAATCAATACTATGGAGACTCAGGAGCACATCAAGAACAACATAACAATGCTCTTGTCACCCCTCTAGAAGTGAGAAACGAGCGCACAAGAAGTTGCTTGCAAATCATGACCAAGATGACCCATAATTTTTAAATTTTTAAAAAAAACTCGAGGTCAAAACCTTCAAATTCATGGAATTCCATCTCACGGAGTTCCATCTCACAGCTTAAGAACCTGCACTTTCATAATTTAAGCCCATCACGGATAAAGACATATCACGCAATCACCACTATATATTTGTTAAGCTTATTTCTTACTATTCTTTTGGCTAAATTAATGTAGCAACTGCTCCATGAGTACATATCCATACTTATGCACTGGATAACATTTACACCAATGCCTCACCATCGACAACTTTTAGGTACATCTCTAGATGGGGGGCTATGGTGGGCGAAATCCTGGTCAAGGGTACAACCCATCGCCTGGAATTTTCCTTCAAATTACAAACCTCTCCAAACGACGCCACAATCTTCACAACTCAATGATTTTCAATCCCTAGTGAACATCTTTATATGACATGATTCTTTCAATCCTCACCAACAAGTGGCTACTTCAACACAGAGCAGTTCAATAAGAGTCTATATGACTCAATTCTTTCAATCCTCACCAACAAGTGGCTACTTCAACACAGAGCAGTTCAATAAGAGTCTATATGACTCAATTCTTGTACTTCATGAAAATCTACTTCTAAGAGCACTGAGACAGGATTGGGTCCTACTCAACAACATTCGACAAGAATCCTACCACACAAAGGGATATTATCACAAGCCAATTACTTTAAATGATGAATGTCGCTTCAAGGAATCAAATGAGGAACTGAGAATCATCATCTTGTTCTGATGATTAAGTCTACGTTCCTCCGGATCCTCTTCTCTCCCATTATTAACATCTCTTAGTGTCCCTACTAAACAAAAATCACATGTAACTTTGCCGATGATTGCCAAAAAAAGGGACTCACACAAATATAAAAATGCAATCATTTGCAAAAAACCCCACCCACCACCCTGTTAGGAATTCCCAATACACAACTAACCTCTTCATTCATTAACTCACTTTTCTTATTCCTTCCGGAGGAACAAAGACCATTGAACATCATTCAACATCAAAGCCATCGACAAAACTTGTTCATTCTCCCCACACAAAGGTCTTCAACGTGATCACGAGGACACGATCGCCATTAGGAAGGGGGGAATGTTAATCCAATTCTAGGATTAAAAAGAGCTACCACCATTATCTTACATCAAGCAGTCACGGTAGATACACCAAAGGGTCATACTTTCAAGATATGAAGCAATAGTGTCCAAAGCGATAACTTGGACAGGTACTCATAATGGTGTGACAGAGTATTTATGGCAATTCCCTTTAAGAGCGTGTGGTAGCAAGATAGGATGAAGTCCTAAGTGATGTAATTCATGGATATATTATGAGAGTAGTCATTGTAATAGCATTAGGCCTCTTATGAGCCTAAATTGCCCGGTCGGCCACAGTTTAAGTGAGTGTGAACACTTAAAGCCATGTATATAAGTGAATTTATCTCATAATACAACAAACTCTCCCATTGTGCAATTGAGTCTTGCTCTTGGTAATCTCTCTCCCTAATGCATGTTAGTGAGTGTGTGTGAGTAAAGTTAGGTGAGAGGAGGGATGAGGACCCGTAGTGCAACATGGCGGTGTGACAACGCTCAGGAGATGCAATGGAATTGCTTCTCAAGGAGTTGTAGAGCTTGGAGACCTCGAGGGTTACGAGTTTTGCCATTGGAAAGATCCTCATGACTCTTTTTGGATGTGTTTCAAGGAGGGTTAGGGTGAGACATAACAGTAGGAAATGCTGACTGAAGCTCAAGATTCTATCAGGAGTGCTTAGGAGATAAGGCACGGTTTTATGCTAATAGAGGACGCTCACCTCGGTCTTTTAAACTAGGAGCATTGGTTTATTAAAGACTCTTAGACTTTATCAATAGGAAAATGCTTGAAATTATCTCCTAGATATTGTGGTCCATTTCGAGTTATGCGTCGGATTTAGCATGGTTGCGTATGAACTAAAACTGCCTCCACATGTTAGAGTTCATCCAGTCTTTTATGTCAGTAGATTGAAAGAGAAACTGGGAGGTGAGGATAACACAGTTACTCCTCAAAAGAACTTGTTAAAGTCGAAGATTTATCTTATGTTCCACATGAACCAAAAAAGGTACTTGAATTCAGGGAAAGGAAACTTCGTAGTCGACTAATCCCTGAGGTTAAAATTAAGTGGAAAGATAGGGAAATAGATGATTTGACTTGGGAGTCAGTTAAGAATGCTCAGCGCAGATTTCCTTCTTTTCATTGCAAGAGTGCAATGTTTTGAGAGAGGGGAACTATGTTATGTGCACATTATATGTGCATATACTAGGAAGCTAACCCACATTAGGCTTGTGAGCATGGGAACAAGCTCTAGTGGAGCATGGGTTAGGGCTAACCTTAAGGGTTGAGGTTAGGGCCAGGCATCCAAGGGTCACACATGGAAAATGGAGAGTCAAGTGTCACTTGAGGGCCCTCCTATATAATAGGGGCATGGGGCAGACTCAAGGGATGTCCTCTTGTGTTGTAGAGCATGGTATCTACTCTCTTGCCGTTTCACACTAGAGCTACGTGCTGCTAGAATGATGTCATATCTCTTGGTGGTATGGGACACCAAGGTAAGGTATGTGGTACTTCATTGTATTTATGTGTTCACCCTTGGGCTCGGGGGTGGTCGGGTGGATGAGTATATGCCTGGTTCATGCATGGTTATTAACTAGAGAGATCTTAGGGTTTTAACACTCTCTCTCTTCTTCTCACACTCCTCCCTAAAACATGCTCCCCTCTCCCAAGGCACTCTGCTTTGTAACAACAATGGAGATGCGCTTTCCTTTCGTGTTCCCTAGTTTGTCTTGCCCCCCCGCCTCATCCTTGTTACTTGTAAACATGGACATATTTGGCATAAGGGCTCTTGTAGACCTCAACATAAACTCTTAACTCAATTACTTTGGAGTATGTGGATGATTCCCAAAGTCCTCCTTGCAATTTTCAAGGATGATGCACAATTGTAATTGCTTCATGGAGTGCTTATTGGTAAGGAACAACCTAGTTCCACCCCAAAGCAATGAAAGTGAACAGTTAGAGACTCTTTGTTCACAACATGCATGAGACACCAATGGAGGAGAAAGTCACTTGTCTAAAACCAACACAGCGAAAAGCCGACAACAAAGAAGAGATTGCTACTAATGATGATCCTTCGGGCAAAACTTACGTGTACGTGATCAAAAGACTATTTTTTCTTTAATAAGTACAAGCATGCATATAATATAACCCGATCATAGGGTGGTCAAAAGTTATGTGTACCTGATCAAAAGGTTATTTTTTCTTTAATCAAGTACAAGCATGCATATAATATAACCCAATCATAGGGTGGTCATGCGCAAAATCAAGACTTAAGAGGCTTGCATTGCTACATGTGTGTGTGCAAAGAAAGGTCGAAATGCTCTCTTTGGCAAATCAAGTTATTGGGGACATGGACTCACGACTGTTTGGGAAGGGGAAATCAATGAACCCAACAGTTCATGTGATGGATACTTCTAGTAGCACAAGTTCATCTTTATATTTCAACTTTCGACGATTGATAGAATTGGTTTGGTTTAGAAAGCAAACAATGTTCGAAGTCCTCTCTTCAAGGCATAAACCCAAATTCAAACAATTTTTAGAATCACCACAAAAAAAGCATAATTGTAAAAGCGAGAAAGATATAACAACACTTATGCAATTGCTTGCTGGCCATACAATGATATAGCCTATGATTTGATTTAACGTGCTAATATCACCATCTTCAAGAGGGAAAGGAATAGGTACTTCTCCAACTTTGACATTCTCAATCGACATGCCAACATGACCAATGGGCAAAGGAATTCCATGGATGGTATCCACAATAGGGTTTACGTGCAAAATGGTTCTAGTAGCTACTTTGGTGCCATTAAACATTAAGAACACTTGTGTCCCTCGTTCAAGTTGAGAAGGTGCCATGTAAAAAAGAGGATCTTGAAATGAGATCGGAAGAGGAGAGGAAGAGACCAAGCAAATAGAATGAACAAAAAATAAAGAAACTAAGAAGAGATCTAAATAGAAAAAAAGCTATAAATAAAGAGAAAGCTTAAATAGAGAAATAGCAAAAAATAGAGAAAGAACTAAAAATAAAGATAAAGCTAAAAATAGAGAGAAAATATTAGGAAAACAAATTTAGGGGTTTCAAAAGTTTTAGGGTTTGAAAAATTTTAGGGTTTGAGAGGTGTTGGAGAGACAAAGAGAGAGAAAATAGATAAGAGAGAAAAAAAAATTGAAAGAGAGAGAGAGGGGTAAAGAAAATGAGAGAGGGGGAGGTGTGGGGAGGATGGGCGTGGGTACGAGAGAGAGAGAGAGAGAGAGAGAGAGAGAGAGAGAGAGAGAGGGGAGGGGCGTGGATGTAAGATAGAGAGAGAAAAAAATTAGAGAGAGAGAGACATAGGCGTGGGGGTGGGTGTGGGCACGAGAGAGAGAGAGAGAGAGAGAGAGAGAGAGAGAGAGAGGAGGGGCGTGGATGAGAGAGAGAGAGAGAGAGGTGCGGGTGCACGACACCCCACTAAGGGTGACATCGCCCCCTTAGTGCGGGTAGACACTCCTCACTACGGGCCACAGCCCACAACACCCCCCCTCTCTCTCTCTTATTGTTTTTTTTTCTTTTAAAAAAGGAGATGTGCCAGATCTTTGGGCTACTCAAGAGAGAGAGAGAGAGAATTAAAAGAAAGTTTATAAAAAAGATAAAGAGAGAGATAAAGTGGGTCTCTTTGTTCTCGCCTCGTGCTAAATGGAGAAGGGGTGGGCGAGAGAGAGAGAGAGAGAGAGAGAGAGAGAGAGAGAGAGAGAGAGAGAGAGAGAGAGAGAATATAATAGATAGTTATTCAAAAATCGTGATTTTAATCATAACAATGTGACCATTACTAAAAATTTATATATATTCATGGAAATTAAAAGTAGTTAGGAAAGTAATTACTAAATGAGAGTTAGTTATGTAACTATTTATTATTAAATATAATTATGAAAACTGATTTTAGGTTTCAGACATTAATGACACTACTTATAATGATTAAAGAATATTTTTATGCTTGTCAGAAATTTAAAAAAAATGAATATTTTTTAAATTAAGTCTATCATGTTTAGATTTAGTGTTTAAAATTTGAATTCGTTTTCATTAGTTTGTTGTGAGTTGATTTTGTGAGCCATAGTGCTTGACAAACAGAGATCTTTTTCTTTCTTTCTTATCTTCATTTGGCCTGTTTTTCTCTTCATTGTCATAGAGAACACAACCTTTCACATTTTTGTAGGAGGTTTAGAGAATGATCCTATTGTGCAGGGACGTTTTTATATTACTAAAGTTAATGATTTTGATGGAATGCTGAATTCTCATTTTGGATTGAAGGTTTTTGCAATCAAACCACAAGATGATGGTGTAGATCATCTTATATCTATTGACTTCTTTCTAACTGTTATATGATGGCATGTAGCTTGCAAGAGCTCATGACAATTGTGACTTGCGAAATAAAAGAGGAGGACACAATGGCACAAGTTCTTTTCTAGGAAACGATCAACAATGTTGTGGTGCAAAAAGGCTTTCCCAAACCTGATTTTTTTTAAACTTCATGGCCAATGAGGCGGGAGCCAATTGGAGGGTAGTGACGATTGTCTGTAATAATGGACCAGAGAATATAATGGAGGGTCATGAGCGTTACTGTCTTTTTCATTGGGAACAAAGCTTGAACATCCATACGATACAATATGTAGTCAGGAATTTTTAAGAAGAGCACAAGCGACTATGTCATCAGTGGCGTGCATTGAGTGAAGAGGAGGCACTCTTAAAATACAGACACATTAAATCGTGGTGATGAACAATAAAGTTGCTGATGCGAACTTACCAGCCATGGATTGTTGGCTTAGTTGGTGGCATACTAGATATACCCATTGGAGGAAGCACCTTGTAGGGGTAAGTATAACTTTCTTAGATTTGAAAACTAATAGCTTACATTTGGAATCTGAATTGTAAATCTAGTCTTTTGTTGTGACGCTACTTTGTCGCACATGCCGACCATCAATCTAGTAAAAATGAAACATGCAAGTTGGTTAGCAAGAGGGGGTTTGAAGGGAATCATCTCTTTATATGATGCTGCTATTCTTCCATATCTCGCTAATGCCCTCTTGCAATCTACGAAGAAGCATGCATTCATACAAGGTAAATTTCACGGAGCAAGCCCTACAATAACAAAGTTGATGGAGAAGGCAAGAACATCTAATGCTCCAAGTCCATCAAGAATCAACAGATTGGGGGGGGAAGCAGTGAGTGGCAGTCCAATGTATGCCAACCAAACTATATTGGTGATTACATTATAGTTAACTGGCATCGAAAACCCACAGTTATAAATCTTGAGAAAGATAACTCAATCTAAAAAGGACCTTGTTGATGACATTGTACTCAACTATAATTCGCCTCGTCTTTTTTGTTAATTGCCTTGTCAAATTTTTGGTTTATTATTGTTTTCAAGAGTAAAATTTCATTTCAAGAGAAAAAATTTCTCTTGGCCTCCATTGGCAGCTATATTGGTGTATTCAATTTTGTATTGTTCATTGTTCTTCATGACACTCGCTCTTCACCCAAAAAGAACGGACTTTGAGGGAAGATGCCTTTATTTTTTACATTAAAAAATAAGAAAGGTATCTTTTTTTTGTTTGGTGCAAAATAAGAGCACCTCTCCCATTACTATTAATATATAGATAACCGCCATACAACTTTGTTAGCCACCGTTTAGCATAGCATTCTTAGTAGAGCACAGTACCCACAACCCTCCTTCGTATTGTTTATGATGGCTTCATAAAAAATTAGCATTGAAGTTGTTGCACATATCGCTAGAGAGGTCACCAATGCAAAGGCCAAGCAAAAGACCATAGATGGTGCAAAAGCATGGAAAGCTCTCACATCCTTACCACTTCCTAGTAGTGATGATGATATTTCTCTAATGCAGACCAAAGTGGTGGGATTAATTGTTGGTACATGGCGAGCCCATAGTTTTATTGATGATGCATCCGAGCATCTCTTGGTAGAGGAAGTGTGAAAGGGAATAAACGTCATTCACGTACTTTGTGCCTACACCCCGGAGGATAAGCAATGCCCATATAACTCTCGATGGAGCTGAATAACAGTTATGGAAAGCATGGAAAGCTCTCACATCCTTACCACTTCCTAGTAGTGATGATGACATTTCTCTAATGCAGACCAAAGTGGTGGGATTAATTGTTGGTACATGGCGAGCCCATAGTTTTATTGATGATGCATCCGAGCGTCTCTTAGTAGAGGAAGTGTGGAAGGGAATAAACGTCATTCACTTACTTTGTGCCTACACCCCGGAGGATAAGCAATGCCCATATAACTCTCGATGGAGCTGAATAACAATTATGATAGAAGAGTTGTATTTGGGAGTTGTATGTGAATGAACTTGGTTTTGTTTGTAATTGAAAGCGGTATTTTTGATCCTCGGGATATGTAATGTCATCATGTTGTTCTCTCTCTCACTACCTCTCACTCTAACTCTCCCTCTTCCTCTCAAATAATTATGCCATGACCTCAATAATAATTATAAAATTATTAACCTTAATAAATTTACATTATTCATTGTTTTTATGAAACAGTGCGCAGATATCTTGCCTACAAGAAATTATCTTCTATGTATAATTGTGCACCTTATTCATCTTCTCAATTATACTTGCATTAAATGGTATGAAGTCACATGCGAAGTGTTCAAATGACATACAATCGCATGCAAAGGCATGCAACGACATGCAACACTATGTGAAGTGTTCAAATGCAAAGGCATGCAATGACATATGTAACACTATGCAAACGACATGCAACACTATGTGAAGTCTTCAAATGCAAAGGCATGCAACGACATGCAACACTATGCAAATGACATGCAACACTATGCAAAGGGCAAGACCACCATACAATGACATGCACATGTAATAATATCCAAATGCAATGCCGTGCCATGCCATGCAATGCAATGTATTGTAATGGCACATACATGCATTGACATGCAAAAGGATAATAAAGAGCACGCAATGCCATGTAAATGGGAGAGGGTGGGGAAAGGAGAGAGAGGGAGGGTGGGAGAGTGAAAGGCAGTGAGGGAGAGGGAGATGAAAGAGAGAGGGGGGGGAGGGAGGGAGAGAAGGAGAGAGAGGGAGGATGGGAGAGTGAAAGGGAGGTAGGGAGAGGTAAATGAAGGAGAGAGAGTGAGAGGGGGGGGAGGAGGATAGAGAGAGTTATCAAAGAGAGAGAAGGATATAGAGAGTGGGCTAAGGAGGACACAAAGGGAGGAGGATAGAGAGAGTTATCAAAGAGAGAGAAGGATATAGAGAGTGGGCTGAGGACACAAAGTAAGCAAAAAGAAGGATATATATATATATATATATATATATATATATATATATATATATATATATATATATATATAGAGAGAGAGAGAGAGAGAGAGAGAGAGAGAGAGAGAGAGAGAGAGAGAGAGAGAGAGAGAAGGATACAGAGAGTGAGATAGGGAGGATACAGAGAGTGAGAAAAGAGAAGGATAGAGAGAGTGAGAGGGAGAGAATATATAGAGTTACCAAAGAGAGAGAAGGATAGAGAGAGTTAGCGAAGAAGGATAGAGAGAGAGAGAGAGAGAGAGAGAGAGAGAGAGAGAGAGAGAGAGAGAGAGAGAGCCAAAAGAAGGATAGAGAGAGGGGGGGAGGATAGAGAGAGTGAGTAAAGAGAAGGATAGAGAGAGTGAGATAGGGAGGATACAGAGAGTGAGAAAAGAGAAGGATAGAGAGAGTGAGAGGGGGAGAATAGAGAGAGTTAGCAAAGAGAGAGTTAGCGAGGGAGGCTAGAGAGAGTGAGTAAAGAGAGGGATAGAGAGAGTGAGCAAAAAGATGGATAGAGAGAGAGAGAGAGAGAGAGAGAGCGAGAGAGGGAAGGAGGGTAAGAGGTAAGAGAGAGAGAGAGAGAGAGAGAGAGAGAGAGAGAGCAAAGAGACAGATATGGAGAGAGAAGAGTAATAAAAATACTTGAATGTTGGTTGGAGAGAGGAGAGGAGAGGAGAGCAAGGGACAATAGTAGTAGATAGAGAGAGAAAGAAGGAGCAAGGTTGGTGGTACATACAGGGGACTGGGTTGGGTGGTGAGATGAGTGGAAATGGTGGTGGCAATAGTTAGAGAGACATTGTTCAAGTAGAGAGAGATGGCAGCCAAGAAAAACTCCCTCAAAAATCACACTTAACCGACACCACGTACGTCCAACCCACACTATGCCTTGCCCAATGACACTCAAGAACCAGCTTTGTCCTCACACCAAGTGTGTTAGGAGCAAACCCATGTCCGTCGAAGATGGGCCAAGGTCTCGAATGACCATCTTCGCCATAGGATTCATCACTTGGATGACATCCGCCCGGCATCACATGAGCTTGTGTGGTACATTCACAAGCTCTACAACAAAACAATGTTTTAACAACACAATATCCAAACAAGTAGCAAACATGATCAAGCAACCATGCACCACATTTACATCGCAAAACGGGGCAAACCATCGAAAGCATCTGATGAGACAGTCCTAGTCCTCCATCGAATCTCCGAATATATCTCGTGATCCAATCATCTCTGTCCAAGTCTTCCCCATCCTTATGACAAAAGTCAAATTTTTCTAATTTTTGAGCGTAAGGTCTCTTAGGGTTTGGGGGGAAGTATATTCCTATCATGTTTTCGATTTCTACAACTTTGAGAACCCATTCCCAAGGAAGCTAAGAGAGAAGAATTTACGAGGGCTCAATGATGGGATAGTACTAGATATGTGTGCTTTTATAGAAAAACAGCTTATCCACTTCACATCTCATTGGATTTCCTATCTATACAGTACATGATTGATTGGATAATTAAGATAAACGTATAGATAAAAAGAAATCTATTATCCACTTAAAAAATATATTATAAAATTAATATTTATACGTCTATATATTTATCATATCTATATATAATTTTTATATTTTTTGATAATATGACTACATTTTCTTTCATAATATGTTTTTAAAATTTATTCAAAGATTTTTTCTATACACAATAATATTTCCATTAAATATTAAATTCAAAGAATTAAAATTTTAGAATAAAATAACATGGACTTTTAAAAAATTAACTTGGTGCGCTTACCGACACCGCTCGATTGTTGTTGATGTCGATCTAGCAGTCTCGCCTCGAGCTGATGATCTGCTCCTCTCTTGCACTAGCCTGAGCACATTCGGGGCCTAGTGCTCTCATGGGAGATGAAAGTCCCACCATCCTCGTGTGGAGGATTTGAACTAGGGCCGCCCAGAGGGGGTGGGGGGCAACTATCTATAGGCGGCCTCCTTGATTGCTGGTGAGGGTAGACTCTATCCAGGTGGCCCATCTGGCAACAGATAAAACATTGGCCTGGGAGGCCACAGTACTCAATTATGGCCTCCCAGGCCATTTCTCTACAAAATCAGGTCCTCCCTACTACAGACCTTCAGTTTTGCACCCACTTTGCCCTTTGGCTAGATTTGAGTGCTTTCCACATCCAAGTTGCCTTCGAACTTCAGTGAGCCAGCTGCCACTCTGCCCCACCCAACTGCATGCACATTGCCACTTGCACATCCAGCTGTTTCCATTTTCTGGTGAGGGTATGCTAGCCGCCCCGAATAGTTTGCCTCTATATGGGGAGGAGGTGCAAGGAGAGGCAAAGCACGGACCCATGGTAGGCACCTTAGGAACGCACTCACGCACCGGCGGGTAGGCACGTTAGGCCTTCCCGGGTGCGGGGGAGGTTCCGTGGGTGCCGAGTGCCCCGGGGGTTGCCCTCCCCCCCCTTGACGGTGATCGGGCCGAACGTGGAGTCGGGACCAAAAACGATAGAAAACGGCTGCCAGACTAGGGAGCGAAATGATGTGGGGTTGAGGCGGAAAAGGAGCAGGCGGGAGGTGAAGAAGGAAGGCTGAGGGGGCACAAAGGAGGGGGCTAGAGGTGGCGGCGCACGAGCTGGAGGACTATGGAGGCAAAAGGGTGAAAACAGGGGAAGAGGAGGTGCTGGCAAAGGCAAGACGGCACAAAGGACAGGGGCTCAGTGGGCCAAGACTGGAGGTGACACCAGGCGGAAGAGGCGCAGGCAAACAAACACCAGGCGGAAGGGTGGTGAATATTTCTTATAAAGTCTTGCAACCTTTTCCTTGCCTCCAATCTTAATTTAGGTAATTTATTATTTGATGACCATTTCATAATTAAGTCATGATGTAAATTGAAACCACTAACATTTGATTCCCATGACAAATTAGTAAAAGCATACCATAAACATAGTAAAAACAGTTGTGTTATAGATGTGTTACTCTAACTATAGTGCACTTGTAAAATTAGGGATGACAACCTTGTTAGAGTTTCTTGATCATAGATAAATATCATTGCTTCTTTCTTATAAGATTTGCTTCCCTAGAACCAAGTCCATCCTTTATACATTCATTCTCATCCTTGTTGTGAAATCACTGACCAAGAATTTTGTGCATGCCATCATCAACCATCATTTAACTGTGGCATCGATCGGTCCCTTTATCTCATATAAAGGGACAAGTCTTGATCCTCAATGACTCACATACTATCATGATAAGGAAGATATGTGAGGACCATTATGAAGACCAAATTTTCCATGAGCACTAGAATCAACTTGATCAACCTCAGTGGGAATCTATTAAATCAACATTTAAAAAAAAACTAAAAATCTATTATCCACGTTATCATTGTAGAGTCGCTCGCACTGTCGTATAAGGCAATCACTCTCTCTCACTCTCCCACATAAGCATGAAACATACAAGCATAAAAGAGGCACAAGTGCTAGAATGCTCTCTCTCAATCTCTCTCAAGACACAAAGAAGATCTCTCAATAACACAAAGGGAGATTATGTCTATGCATTATGAGAAAATGCCTTATATACATTTGGCCCTTATTCACACTTGGGCGCCCAAAACTTACTTAACTAAGGCATTGGGTGACCAATATCTCATAATGTATAACTTTTATAGTGCCTTTACATGACACTTATTAATGTCCTCAATTGGATGAGCATATTTGTTAATCCAAAATGGGATTAACATCCCCCCTACTTGATGTAGGTTCTGTCCTCAGAACTTGTTACCAAGGTCGAAAGACCTGGTCACCGAACTCATGATGGTAAAAGTCTCGGTGCGATTGAAGCTTTTTGCTAAATGGTTGGTGTGATCTCCAGAACCCTGTGTCCACCATGTCCTCAAATGTAACATGCATGTAGGCAGAAAGACACCTTAGGCGATGATAGTACATCATCATGCCTCTGTCAGATGGACCTTGATTCATGTCAAATTGCAGTTGCTTAGCTTCATACCCATCATATGGCTCCTTGGGTTGATCGATTAGGACCACAAGCAATTTTGAGAATCTAACACTGGCCACTATTGCTGGGTCCGAGATATGGCGCCATGCCTGTATCCAATTCAGCATTGTTTTCTCTGTTCCCTTATGTCTGTAAATGTAGCTGGCATGAAGATTGGGAAGTTATAACAAACATGCGAATCTGGTTGCTTGGCCTCTTGAAATTCCAGAGGTGTTCATCTCCTCTTTAGTGGCATGTACAAGGGATCAACTCGTTGAGTTGGTGGCACACACATATATACATGGCTGTATTCTGGAATTGTTAAGAATTCCTTTCTCCAGTCTGGCTGTATTCCAAAATCTTCCAACTTGGGATGTGCATCATCTGTGATAATTGTTGCATAGCCCCCTCTTGTGTGGACTCGGTGAGCTTTCCTCCACCTGTGGAAGCAATAACTGATCATAAATGTTACCACTTTGATTTCCAGTAGGTCAGTCGATTGTGGAGTGGCCAATTTGGTCTATCGTGCCACATTAGACCACAAGGTGCCCTCTCCAGCCAAAGTTAGTAGTTCTTCTAAATATGGGCGAGGTGCTCGGAGAGGGTACGGTACATAATGTTGCTTTATTGGTGTGACATCGGAAGGCCTCTGGTAGAATCCTTCGAGTTGGCTCAAATGGTGTTATTTGCATTAACACCTTGAACATTAGCTTTGGCTTTAGTAGTGAATTGCCAGTTCGTATATGAAGCCTTCATACTCTGCAATGACTACAAAATAGTATCATTAGTAAAAGCTTCAATATTGTCTTGGAGGAGAGTAGTGAATTGCCAGCTCGTATATGAAGCCTTCATACTCTGCAATGACTACAAAATAGTATCATTAGTAAAAGCTTCAATATTGTCTTGGAGGAGAGTATGTCGTACCTCCTGAGTTTGCCATGGGGGAGACGGGTCAAGTGTCAGTACCTCCTCGTCTCGGGGGCGAGAGGGTTAGTGGGAAATTCTATATGTTAAGAGAGAGTAGAAAAAATGCAGTCTGCTTAAGACTTGTCAGTAGGCAGAGCATTAGGATACAGATTAAGCAATTTACTTGCTACATTAGAATACACAGGGTAAGTAGGGTTAGATGATGTACTGGATGTCTCTTCTTAACCATGACCTGAGCTGAGCTGGGGGGTGGGTGGCTAGGCTTGTGGAGTTTCATAAAGTCTTGGAGCTCAGTGATGTCCTCAGAACTTATGTTAGGATATTCGATATCAAAAGTGTAGCGAACATTGATTAACATGGATTCTAAATGTTTGTAGATATTATGGTATAGTTTTAGAATACGAAAAGGGTGATATAAGGAAGAGTCACATAAGTTTAAGTGCTGGTGAGAATTGTAGACTTCTAGCCACCCATGGCTTATAATCCATTAATAACTTTGTGCTACCACCTCGTAGTTGGCCAGTGTTTCAAGAATATCATTTGGAACAAACATGTCTAATTTTTCGACACTATTGTCCAGGATTTCAGAGTTTTGGAGCACCCGACACCAACTACGAAGGTTTAGCACAATAGGGTGCAAAGTAAATATCATGTGGATTAGGTAATACTACATCCCCCACAAAATTTCCATAATGATAGTGTGATCAGTATCATGCTCAGTATTTTGCTTAATGGGGGTTAGTTCACCTAGGCTTAGGTTCTCAGACATATTTATATCATATTGAAGCAATGAGAGGGTTAGTGTAGACAAAAAAGAGTAAGAGTTTGAGGAGGGGCCTGAGGAGTTACTGGAACTGACCTATCTCCGAGGCTCACTCAAGGAGTAGGCACATTTCATCGGTAGGCTCTTGTCTTTGACTTCGGTCCTGTATGGCCAATTGTCATTCCAGTTCTTGTATACGGGATTCATTAGTGCGGAGGAGGTTTGATATGGCTGTTTCTCTAACCATCCTTGCAGCATCCAACTCCTCGAAGTGCCTTGTTGCTTCCTCTTGCGCACGTCTGGCGGTAGCCTCCCTCCCCTAAGCTTCTGTGATTCTTTTGAAGTCTTTCGGCAGCCAATCTTTGACTGTCTTGTAACTATTGGGTGACTTGCACCATTTCCTCTTGGTGTGCAATCACCATTCTCTACATCTCAGCTTGATTGGTGCTAATGGTATCATTAAGGGCTCTCACCTTCTCTGGATGTGCCTTGTTTGTTTGTTCTCTTTCTTGTTGCAAGTGGGTAGCTCTGCTTTCTGCTTCCTTCAAACTTAAGGATAGCGTTTGGATCCGGCTTTGTAGCTCCTCTTCTTTGTCTACTACGAACGCATGCTAGAGATCTTGTACCTACTGGGCATGGATGGCTGCTAGCTCGTGGTTATGGGTAACTTCCGTATGAAGTTGCTCTTTAGCTTGCTCCAGCTGCGCTTTCACATCCGTATTATCTTTAATTCTTTGGACAATAGTTTGGTTGAGAACCAAATTATTGTTTTCCAATGCTTGGGACCTGGCCTGTTGCTCCTCGGTGGCCTTTAAACTCTTCATAATTACATCCCTATGTGTGGCCTCCGCCGCTGTCAGGTGTTCTTGTAAGGTTTGGACTTGGTTATTGGACTCTTGAATTTGCTTCCAAAGTGTGGCATTACGATCATGAAGCATATGTGTTATGAGGAGATGGCACCTCCATACTCGTTGCTCCTGCTCCCACAATGATGCACTTGTGATGCACAGTGTGTTGTGAGGAGATGGCACCTCCATACTCGTTTCTCCTTCTCCTGCTCTTACTCCCATAGTGATGCACTTGTGGCCGTTGCCCCTTCTAGTCTTGCATGCGGCAGATTTAGTAGCTCATCCAGCCCTTCCACTGTTTCCTGAAAGAATTTTTCATAGTCTAGATTCTATAGGGATGACGGCTCTAGAATCATCTCTTCGCCTTCTAGACCCCTTCTTTTGCTTGGGTTGGGTGTATCTTCTCAACTCTTGGCCTTTTACCTGTATCCAATGGCACTGCTGGGACTTGCACCGGGAGCGATGTTGCTTCTTCAAGCTCTTGGGGTTCTTCAGCTAGCACTGCTTCTACTTCAGTCTCTCGCTCCATTCCCGCAGGTGTGTCTGTCATAGTAGAATTCTTGAGTGGAGACATGTTTTTGAATATTAGCTGAGCTGGGCTTTAAGGAGGAGTCATCTACTGTGTTTCTTCTTGTGTGGCCTCGCTGATCGTTGCTTCTTGCTGTTCAAGTACTTTCTAGTACGATTTGATCTCTTATGCGAGCTTAGCTTCAATCCTTTGTGTTTCCTCAGAGCCACATATGGAATGATGCCTCTCATCTTCCTTTATGTCTTCTTTTTTCTTCCTCTCTTTATCTCCTTCATTATTTCTTTTGTTTCCATGAGGACAACTTGCCCTTCTCGCATCTCTACAACAGTCTCACGACTGGTTGCTTTGGGAGGAGTGCCAATTACATTTGCTTTACTGGTTCTGGTTCTGGAACGGTCCTCTGAGCCACATGGTTTAGTACTTGTGTCATTAGGTATGGGTTGCATATCTTTGATTGATGGGCTTTGTGGTAGTTTTCCTTCTATGTGTATATATAGTATGCCCAATCCTCCTCCTTTTCTTCATGGACCTTTGCGATTATGTTCAGCGGTACCCTCTTGTATCGGTCCACTGGCTTCACCTGCATGATTAAAGACATCACCCTGCATGCCTTCTCTATGGCTTCATCTCTGATGTTCTCATATTCAACTCCATTAGAGTTGTAGGAGCTCTTCTTCAACATAGCATCCAGAGGCATCTTTTCAAAGGCATTGCGTGTATCTTGATTGGTGGTGGGAGCTGCAGAGCTTCACAAATTAGATCTTCAGTGATCAGGACTTGTTTTGTGGTGCCATCGGCTTCTGTTACTTTACCCCGCTTGGTGGTTTTGTCATATGTCTTTATGTATTCAGCACAAAGCTCCGTGTCTATATTCTTGGGGAGAACCTGTGCCATCCTGTCGAGGCCCACCTTCTCGAGCTTGTCCTTCACTTCTGCCTCTTCCAGAATGTGGAGGCACTCTAGGCACTGTGATACTGTAGCGCCACCTTTCCATGTGCCGTGTAGATCTCCTTACTGATGATGACACCATGGAAGGCCTAGGCGTAGGGACCCAGGTAGTTCATCTTTGGGCCCCGTGTTGGCCTTTTCTTCTGGCTCACTGGGGAGTCCGTAGCACTCGCCTGTGTTAACATGGGGGTCTCTGCGGCTTCTGGGTCTGAGGTCGACATTTGTACATGTCAAAAAGATTTAGTCTATAGACTGGTGGGGCATGTACCATTCCTTGTAGTTGTCTTATATATATATATATATATATATATATATATAAACTGGCAAGAAGGTTAATTGGGATGAGAAGGGTGTTAGTGGTGTGAGCAATAAACGAGGCATGTTAGTTGCTATTATATTGAAAAGGTCAAATTATGTAACGTGAAAGTGCAGGTGCTAAAACCGTGAAAGTGCAGGTCGTGAAGAGGGGTAATCTCATGAACTGGGGAAAACCCTTGAGATGAATTCCTGTGAGATGGATTTCCGTGAGAGTTAATTGCGTGAGATGGATTTTCGTCGGTGAGATGGATATTCGTGAGGTTTAGTTTCGTGAAAGTTAGTGTCATGAGGAGATGGATTTTCGTGAGACGAAAATCCGTGAGGCTTCGTTTCGTGAGAGTTAGTGTCGTGAGATGGATATCCGTGAGACAAAAATCCGTGAGGTTTCGTTTCGTGAGAGTTAGTGTCGTGAGACGGATTTCCGTGAGACGGAAATCCGTGAGATGGATTTCCTTGAGATGGATTTTCGTGAGATGAAAATCTGTGAGATGGATTTTCGTGAGACGAAAATCCATGAGGTTTAGTTTTGTGAGAGTTAGTGTCGTGAGATGGATTTCCGTGAGACGAAAATCGGTGAGAGTTAATTGTGTGAGATGGATTTTTGTGAGACAAAAATCCATGAGATAGATTTCCATGAGATGAAAATCTGTGAGGTCTAGTTTTGTGAGAGTGGAGGTTTTTGGCCATTTCCATGAGACTACAGGTTTGGCCGTGAAGTATTTATGTAAATTTGATTAATGCATGATTGGATCAGACCGCCTATAGCAGAGTTTAGTGTAAGGATGATCGATCACAGTGGATTAATCACCCTTAGACAAAAACCAATCAATTAAGAAAGATTAATCGATTTCAAGAGTTTTCAAGTGTTTTTAGAAAAAACTTAAAGAATTAAACTATTCCTAATACTTGCTAACACTCTAATGCATACAAATCCAACAAAAAACACACAAATCAAGCAAAAATTAATGATTATGGCTCTATGTGCAAGCCCTAAGAACATTAAAAACTAAATTAACAACAAAAACAATGATTTAAGGTAAAAATTAAGCAAAAAAATATTCTTATAAAAAACAAAAAAGAGAGCTATTCTTCACCACATCACACACAAATCTCCATCCAAACCACATCTTTTTCATGGAAAACCACTAATAAAGACAATGGGCAATGGGGTAATGCGTAGATTAGAGAAAAATGATGAAAAAGCCAAGGGATGATCCCCTAATAGAGGCGCCAAAAATATTTTGGCTCACCCAAACCCACCTTGGAACACATCTAACAAGAAGATTACCGGGTGAACCGCAACTGTCGTTAGGATCTTTCCATTGGCTGAGCTCATAACCCTTGAGGTCTCCAAGCTCTGCAACTCCTTGAGAAGCAATTTCACCACGCCTTCCACGAGTGTTGTCCACCACCGCGTTGCACACTGTGTACTCGTCCTCCTCTCACCTCACTTCGCTCACACACACTCACTAGCATGGATTAGAGAGAGAGATTAGCAAGAGGATTAGCAAGAGTAAGACTCTATTGCACAATGGAAGATTCCTTTGTATTATGAGAGATATTCACTTATATATACATGGCCATAAGTGTTCACACTCACTTAAACTGTGGCCGATCGGGCATCTTAGGCTCACAAGAGGCCTAATATTATTTGCAATGATTACTCTCATAATATATCCATGAAGTACATCACTTGGAACTTCATCCTAAATTGCTACCACACGCTCTTGAAGCGGAAATCGCCATAAGTATTATGTCGGACCATTACGGGCGCTCGTCCAAGTTGTAGATTTGGATGCTATTGATTCATACCTTGAATGTATGACCTTTTGGTGTATCTATCTTAACTCCTTGATATAAAATAATGGTAGTAGCTCTTTTTAACCCTAGGAATTGGTTAACATACATATACATATACACACATACATACATACATACATATACATATATGTATATGTATGTATATATGTATATATATATATATATATATATATATATATATATATATATATATATATATTGTATATATATACATATACACATATATATACACTCTCTCTCCCAAAAAATTTAAGACCAAGAAATGTGTCCTTTCTTGTTAACATTGTTTCTTTGAAAGCCTTGCAAACCTTTGAAGTAAAAACTTGAATTTAGAAAGCTTATATATTTATGCAACTTGATCAAAGCTCTTAGCATCTTCACAGGTTTCAATTTAGTTCCTAATTTAACTAATTACTAATGCCAAATTAAATTCTAATTTTAAAAACTAATTTAAATCCTAATTTTCTGGCACTTTACTAAACACTCTTTTTTATTTTCAAATTTCTGATTGTGTTTGCCTCTTTTTCAGAAGAAAAGTACACATACTTTGGACTGCTGGCCATTCTTTGCAATACCTTCATTCCCATCAGCAAGTTTCCAAGCTTGATAATTACACACTTCTCATGGCAGTACATCAATTGATGTGTCAATGATGCAATAGACTGCAAAAAAGAAGTCTATGTAGTTGCCATGGTAAAACCTAGGTTTTAACAAAAGTAGCTCTATTTTTAGAGTTAAAAACTATGTAGTAATCGTATCACTTTTTGGAGCATGTTTTATCATTAGCTTCATGCAACTTCATGAAAAGAATCGCGAAACATGAACACACACTCACAAGTGAAGCTACACACACCAACACATAAAAATCTGTTACTATGTTTCTACAATAGAACAAGGAAAGCACAAGGTATCTAAGCAAGTGTAGAAAAGGCTACTCCATGAAGTACTACTCAGTGCTTGTAGATTGAGCATTTTCTTAATGAAGGTAGCAATGTCAATCATACTTTTTTTTGATAGAAGCAATGTCTAGATTCATAAACCCCGTTTAAAATGTGAGAAATGTGGGTTGTAAAAGTTGGGCCTTGAAACATGTTCAATGTTCAATGTTTGGTATAGTGTTCGTCTTAGGATACATAACTTATAAGTCAACTTTGATCTACCATAAGTAAATTCCCCAACCTCATGCCGATGCTCAAGCACACTAGCTCATGTATGTACTGCCCCCATTATAAGGAGTAGGCATGGTTAAGAAATCTAGAAACATGACACCCCGACATGGCGGCATATGGAGACCAAATGATTCGGAGACGCCTTACAAAGGTTTGGCATAATGTCAAATAGGCTACATGCTTGCAAGACAAATATCTCGATATTATGTCCACACATTGGGTCGATGGACTTCAATCCAATACACTCTATTCTTGCATTGTGGAGCACAAATGAGGCATCAAGATAGCTTTGGATGGACACGAAATGAAGCCCCTAGCCAAAGCTCTCGTATGACACTAATTATTGATTAGTGTACAGAGACCGATAATATTGACCACACCATATAACTGTCGACCAATTCTGCAAAATGGACTATAGAGTCAAATTGCAGTGCATCCTCTCACCATTTATTCACCTTCCTTTTCTATTGCACCCTGGCACACTTGTCTTAACAATTCCAATTCAGCCATCATAACTCCTTTCACCAAAGCACATGGGTGTGCACCTTCAATAAGACAATGCCATTCTCTATCATTCTTTTCACCAAGGGGTCTTTGCAAATCTTTGAAGCGTAGGACAACCTATTTTGCTGTGTTCTTTTGCACTCTTCAATTGATTCCAACTTGCTTCCTATGCAAGCCTTGGCAAGAATGCATGTCAAATTTCAAATATTCTTTTCACAAATATCTACATTCCAATAACCTTGACATGCAAGTTTCCTATCTCAAAGAGGAAGCTCATGAGGTGCTTGTTCTCTATAACCTTTAAAAAAAAAAAAATCGGCGATTTCTTTCTCAACCTCCCCTTTTCACCTTGTAAAGTATGACATGTTACCAAGGTGTTAAAAATGTACTTTTTGAGAGGCTAGCTTTGGTGTTGACCTGAATGCAAATGCAAGTAATCACAAAGCATACTATGATTGTGTACTCATCACCATCTTAGATAGTACACAATTTTTACATAAAGATGTTTGAAGGCCTTTGCCAATTCCACTTGTTGATTTTAGTAAATAATGGCAAGAAAATCCCTTTCAAGGTTTTCACCACCATCATCTTGGTCCTTTGTATATTGACTAGTAGCCCACTATGTTGAAAAATTTGTTCTAGGACAACCAAAAATTCTTGAGTATCTTCCATGTAATGGGTATAGAAACAACATGCAAATCCAATGCATTGTTACGATCATTTTCATTTTGACAACCTCCTAGTCCCCTCTTTAATATTAACAATGTTGCACAGGGAAAAAACGCCCAAAAGCTTAGTGAAGCAGGAGACTTGTGTTGCAACTATCATAGAACAAGGCATTTTACAATGTTGATATGTGTCCTCAAACGTGACATCCCCCTTCTTTGCCTTAGCATTGTGTAATCCCTTATTGGTAGTGTATCCTACATGTGGTAACTCTCACAATGCTTCCCAATCTTGTGCTTAATTGATGTGTGCTATTTAGGGTTAAGAAATTCGACAATTTATATCAAAACAAAGTTTGCTAGATACCCTAACGATTAATATTGCTTTTGAGTTTTTTACAGCAAAACATGATATTGCACATTTTGCAAATGAGGTCCTCAAAGACATCCCATTCGGCAAGTATAGTTGTTGGGGAATGCAATTTAATCTTCGTTTGACGTGCAAGCACGTACGGGAGCTGTTGAAAACACCAATTTCAGAGTAAAAGTAAATTTCTGTTCACAGGTGTCTATCTGATGTTGGTGCAATCTTCCAAGTCACTAAGAGGGATGGCTTTCCACAAGTGATGACTTTGAGCCAATTGTGATTACCATGATGTTCACCCCTTAGCCCTTTTCACGTCATTGCATACAACTCCGATTCTCCTGCCATTTGTTATGGAGCCACCACAAGGAATCCACTTTACACACATCATAAGCCACACTCCTTTCAGCATCATGCCCCGCCAGCATCACAATTTCTACATCTTGTACAGACCAACTCCATTCTGCACCCAATGCAATTCCAAAATCATGTGTAGCATTATTCGTTGGGGCCGTACATCCCATGCAGAGGCAAAAGAGGGGGGATTGATGGATGGGTTTGACTGCTTGTGCTCTTTCCCACATTCGCCTTTACTATGGTTGTTGTTTTAGGGTAAGATCCACTCCAATGTAAATTTGTCCTTGAGGCATTCCTTCTTACTCATAAATGCTCTACTTTGCAAGTTAAATCGACTATGAGCTGGTTGTGATGACAATGTTCATCTCATGGTCCCTGCAATGTTCCTCGTGACTGTCCTATCAATACACGTTATTCAACTTACTAAAACCAACACTACATCTAGATTATGCCACATCAATGTTACGATTAGTGTTCCAAACACAAAAAACATATCTGACACATAAGATTTAGTCAAAACTCAAATTTCAAAAGCAAGACAACAACAATCTTTGTGATATACACATCCAGTTGTCCAAGTGCCACTGCAGCAACTCTCCACCTCCACCAAGCTCACATGCCACCAGCCCAGCCAAGCTTCCGACCAGTACACTTAACTTCCGGCTCCCACCAACATGATGGAATGCCCGGGAAGGAATACTGATCACAGCTTCGGGGGGAAAATGTGTGGCTCTGGAAGCATTAAACAGTGTCCTTCCAGCCGGTGTTTGTACAAGGTCACATTTTGGTTGTCATTACAATCATGCATAGAACTACCAACGTACATTGGAGAGACCTACAAAAGCGAAACCAACCAAATCCTATTATTCTTCCATATCATGATGCTTCTTCCGCTTCTGGGCTTTTTTTTTGCTGGACCTTTCCTTATCCATTGGCTTCACTGTATCTTCCAAAAGTGGACTCAAGGTATTCACAAGGTGCTGATGAATAGCTGAGAAGGGATTCGACTTGAATTGTGGATGAGCTAGGACCTTTGAGAGTTGCTTGACTTCACTAACCCTGACACATACAAGCAGAAATAAGTATGCATTAACACCACCATCCTGCTCAATTTGAAAAGCCTCCCTCTTATCATAACCGTGTTCACAAAATTTAGAAAGCACACTTACACAAGTTGCTGGCGAGCTCTGGCCTGGTTTCTTTTTGGCAAATTATGTGCCTTTACTGTCATACTTTTCTCGTTTAATGAAGGCAACACCTCCGCAAGAGTAGACAAGCTATTCAAAGCTGATTTCTTGCGGCCACGTTTTTTCTGCTGAAGAAAAAATGTCAACAGGCAACAAAGAAGTCTCTCTCTCTCTCTCTCTCTCTCTCTCATGGATATATTGTACTACCCTCTTGGTCTTGCAAAAAAACCTAGAGAAAGTTTGAACTCATCTTAGCAAATCACAAGAACTAAACATCTCATTGCTACACTTATGAGATGAAGTGTGAACAGGTAACATTCATGGGTGTCAATTGTAGGCCAAAGACCCATTGAAGTGTAGCACCGAGGTACCAGCGGGGACAAGGGGGGGCATGAGTCTGGTGTGTGGCCAGTAAGGAGATACACACTGGAAAAAGCTGTCTAGTAGTAGGAACACAAAAATACATTTGACGTCCTGAGCTGGAGCCCCCCCACTCCTCTGCGCAGTTGCACGCTTCCCGCCACTGCATCTCTTGCTTCGCGCAGCTGCCTCCTCCCCCTTTCGCCCCTGTTTTGCCTGCCATAGCTGTGTCTCACAGCACTGCATCTCCTGCCCCTGTATCGCCAGTGACTGCTCCCCCTCTCACCGCCGCCAGCGGCTGCCCCGTGCCAGTTGCCCTGCTGTCCCCCACCCACTTCGCCCTCCTCGCCTCATCACCCTTGTTTTCTCAGCACAGGTGTTTGCCCGGGTTGTTCTCCTATTGGCACGAGTCGGCTTCTCAGGTCCTACCCCTTCAAGAGGACTCCATGGCAGCTGCTCCGTCATCCCCGGGCAAGGCCGCCACCCCTTGCCCATCTTTTCACGAAGCAGACCTCCACCTCCTCGCATCAACTGTTGCCTCCCTTGAGGCGTCCACCTTGGTTTGCAAGATTTTGGGTAGCTGCCCGACGCGGAAACAGCTCAGGGATCTTCTGCAAGCTGGCCTACAATGAACTACAATGAGCAAACTGTCAAAGCTTCTACTGATCTAATCTTACTGTTTATTTGCTACCTACGCAGGGTCCTCAGAGACAAGGTTCACAAAGCCATAGTTGATGGACCTCTTGACATACTCTTCCTTCAAGAGCACCAACTCTCCAAGGGTTGCACCCATAGATAAGGGAAGATTCTCCAGGGCAGAATCCACATCTCCTGGTCCCATGCCTTTGGCCCCTCCGAGATCCACGGCGGGGTATGCATCTCCGTCTGTGAGCTGCTCTTACCAGCAGTGATTGACTCAGGCACCAGAGTCACAAAGCGAGCGCAGTGGGTGATCATTAGGATTGGAGAGGACAGAGTGGGTTTCCTTGACCTCTTCGCTTGAACATCGCAGCCGGCAGAGCCACTTTTTGGAGCACGGTCCATGAGTCCCTCCCACATGCTGATTCTCGGTGCACAGGTGATGATTTTAACATGCTAGAGGTAGTGGGACGACACGCTCGGAGGAGGCACGTGGGACGACACGCTCGGAGGAGGCACGGACACCATCTCAGGCTCGAAGTATTGGGAGGAGCTGATTTTGGCACTTCGAGGACAAGATCCATGGCACTTACCACAGTTCGGGCGTAGCCTAGGGAATCTGAGCTTCTCGAGATCATACACGAGAGGTATTGGCCCCAACCTCTCTAGACAGGACCGTTCTGACCTTCAGTAGTGGGCTTGTGGATGAGGGTCACTGGAGATTTCTTTGAGATCACAGGTCCACAAAGGCAAAGGGATGGCAGATTGCGTGGCCAGGATGGATCAATTGTCTCTGATCCCCCTCAAGTTCGAGCCATTGCCACAGATTTTTTCAGATCCCTTCTTTCTGGAGCCCCTCTCTCCGTGCAGGTGATGGATGCGAGGGCACACAAGAGAGGTGGTCCCCCCCCGCTCTTCGGACCACCTTGATGACACCCTTTACCTCTGAGGATCTGGCTAAGGCTTTGCAGGCACTCCCCTGGGGCAAATGCCCTAGGGAGGATGGGCTTCCCATCTCTTTGTTTCTCCGACACTCGGATCTCATGGAAGGCGGCTTCAAAGTTGCTTTCAATGAGATTATGGCCACGAGCTCGATGCCAGAGAGGCTGATTGAGGGTTTGATCCATTTGATTCCCAAGGATGGTGGAGATAGATTGGAGATGTGGCAGTGGAGACCCATCACCCTCATAGGGACCACCTACAAAATTCTAGCCAAGTCCATCAGCCAAAGACTGCAATCTTTCCTCCCCGACTTGATGCGTGGGACACAAACAGGTTTTGTTCATGATCAGACAACATCCTCACTTTTTGAGAGGCAACAGCCTCAGCCCATTTGAGCCATCAGGATTTGATAATTGTCCTTGATTTTGAGAACATGTGGACTGGGGCTTTCTCGGGGGGGACTTTGTGCCGGATGGGATCTCCAATGGAGTGGGTCCGACTCTCACAGTCAGGTGCTCATCCAAGGAGGCCAAGGAGACAGATTCTCCCTTACGCGCTCGGTCTAACGAGGTTGCACTCTCGAGCCTTTCCTTTTCTTGTTCTAGCCAAGGCCATGAGCAGTTTCCTCGAGTTATGTGAACTCATGGAAGGGTTGGTGACCCTCGTGAGTATGTGAACTCATGGAAGGGTTGGTGACCCTAGTGAGCTATCTGAACTCATGAAAAGGGTAGTTGCTCTGGTGAGTACAGTACTTGGATACTGCATGGGTGGTGCCCATGGTCACGACTATTGTGGTTGGGAGATTTTATCCAAATCATTGGGCACCAGCATTTGCTTGTGAAATGCACTTGCATGTGTGACTTGCTTTGTTTGCGTGGACATTGCCTGTTTTTTTGCCTGTGAATGTCCACGGGCATCAGAGATGCCTGGACACCCCGTGGACGCATGTGTGCACACCTGTTTGGGACTAAGGCGGTGCACACTCAACCCTATTTAATTATTAATCCTTTGTCCACTAAAGTTTATGGTTGCAGGTTAAACTCATTAAAGTTCGGGCGGACAAATCAAATTGGACTAGACTTTATTAATGTACCGAGGCCAAATATTAGTGATGGGCATCCAAGCACCAGGTATAAATCCCATGAGTTGCTAAAAGAAGCTGAGGAGGCATTTTTGAAGCCCACAAGTTGCTTTTCTGGGAGGCTGGTGTGCTCAACAAGTCAGGGAAGCCAAAAAGGGCAAGATAGAGCAAGTCGACTTCTGGAAGGGAGAGTATGAAGCTGGTCGCCTGCTTCTACATATGTTAGGGAGCTGTAAGACTTCAAAATCAGCTGTCACATGATCTAGGGAGCTGGTCGACTGAGTCCTCTCTCTCTTTCTGCTGGTCGCATGTCCTACTAGCCTGAAACAGCTAGTCAACTAGCACACATGGTGCTGCAGGGCTGGCCGACTTGCATACAGGCTCTCTAGGGCTGGTTGGCACCTTCTCCTATCTCTCCACAGGCTGGCTGTGCTGTTTTTCAGTATAATTCCAGAAGATGATCGGAACCATTACAAGTTGTGCCTGGCTTCTACTCTGCTCCTTGGTCACTAAACGACTTGGCCAAAGTGCTGTCTTGGACTGTTTGGGGCTGTTGGACAGCAAGCATGCAGTTTTTCAGTCAAGAAGACCTGAAGGATGTTGTCCCGGGTGAGCCTGGTGAACTCATTATTGGCATATATGCTATGAGTTATGCCACATATGCTATGAGTAGTGCCACATGTGAACATGGGCTAACCAAGGGCACTTTTCTCCCTTTGCCTTTTTCCCCCTTGGATATTAGGTGTGAAAGGACACCACATTTATTTGTATTTTGATATTGTGGAGTCAACTCTCTTGCTCCACACATTCTATGCATCTTCTTTGTGTGAGAATCAATCACCATCTCCCTCTCTTGAGTGTGCTTGCTGTTGTACTTCTCTGTGTCTCTGTTTCTGTGCAACCCTAACCTAACAGTGGTATCAAAGCTGGAGTAGCCGCCCTTCCAGCTGCACTTCCATCGCCGGCTGGTGTTCTGTCGACTATACGCTTCCGTCGGCTGTCCGTCCATCGCTTGCCACGTTCCGCCCGCGATGCTGCCCAGCTCCCGCCACCTATGCATCGCCCACCAGGCATTTCTCAACCCGTCGTAGCCTCCAATACGGGCGGTGCTGGTGGGGACGGCTCCGCCACTGCCCCGCCACCCAACTGAGCTCGCACCACAGTGGGCGGCGGTTGGCTGAGCCCCACCACACTTGTAGCTTACGTGGCAAGGGCCACTTTTTGGCAACAAATTGGGTGAAGTTTCCATCGCCCAGCCATAAAGGTTGCATCGTCAACCCCGTCCACCGATATGCCATCCGACGCCCAGTTTTCGCCAATCGTCGTCTTCGCACCGGTGCATCCCGCACCCAGCCGTGCCGTTCCCGTGGTCTAGCCCATTGCCGTCGCCGCCAACAGCTAGATCTCGCCCACGCGTCCGCCCGTCTGCTATGCTCCATCTTCATTGCCGCCGATTGTAGCTCCCGCCCGCTCGTCTGTTGGAGCAGCTTCTGCTCGTCAGCTGTGCCGACTATAGTAGCTTCCGGCAGCCCATCCGTCTGCCGCCTATGCGCCTGCAGCTCCCACGTGCGTTGGCGATGACTTATTCAAGGTCTTGGCCCACTTGAAATTTTGCAAAATCATGGTTATAGGTAATTGATTTTTTCGTTTAGATTCAAGGGGCTTTTCTACATTTCCTGCTTCATTGCAAAAATCAGGTGCAGGGCAACAATGCATGGCAACATTAGGGTGCAGGATTCAGGGAAAATTTGGGGATTTTTCAGAATTTGCACAATTGCAATTACAAGACACAGAAATTTGGGGCTTTCTTTAAATTAGTGTTTAATTGCACAATTAAAGCTCATTGGTACACACTTTTTTGGGGCTTTTGTGAATTATGTGCAATTGACACATAAATCAGCCCATTGGTGCTCAGAAATTTGGGGATTTTCAACATTGCTTATCTCCAGCCTTGTATTCGAGGCAAAACATTTGCATAGGACTTTGTGGTTGCTTGGCATTGCACTTCGGTGCATTTGGGATTTTCCTTGTAGGTGCTTTTTACAGCATATTTGGTTGTACATGTTTGCTTCTCTCTTGCAAAAGATTTCTGCACATGATTGAAAATACAACCGATATATTCGGGGTTGTCCCAAGAGGACAAATTGGATGGCAGTAATTACTCCCTCTGGAGTTTCATGGTCCGAAATCTTCTTATGGCCAAAGGATTATGGGGTTATGTGTCAAGTGAAGATGTACACCCTGTTGACATAGCACCTAACACGCTTGGCCGTGGTGCTCAACAAGCAACACCCACTCCTCCCTCACAGGAACAAAAGAGATGGGATACTCGAGATGCCCAAGCAATGGCTTTGATTCCTTTGTCAATAAAGCGATCAATCATACCACATATTTGGTCTTGCAGACCTCACGGCGAGCTTGGGATGTACTTGAATCCATGTATAAGCAAAGAATGAGACCAGGGTTGCATTTCTCAAGAAAGAGCTTGAGAACTTGGACATGAATGATAGCAATAGCATGGCTGATCATCTTACTAAGATCCAGGATCTTCGAGAACAGCTGCTCAATATTGATGAGGTCATTTCCGAAAAGGAGCTGGTTTCCAGGACACTATCATCTTTGCCAAAAACCTACTTGAACTTCCACACATCGCTCACTCTCTCTATGCGGGGAAACCCGGAACCAACCTTGTTTGGAGAGTTGGTTGGTTTGTTACTACATGAGGAGCAGAATCAGAAGAACAAATCTTCTAGCATGCGTGGTAGTGATGGGGCTTTTGTTGCCCAAGACAAGGGCAAGGGAAAAGCCAAACACAGTTTTCAGCCAACGGCTGATTCGGGACAGCCTTCACAAAAGGCTAAAAATGATGCAAGCAAGTCCAAGAAAAAGGAAAAATGTCACTACTACAAAAAGCCAGGTCACTACTTGAATGAGTGCAGAAAAAGGCTTGCAAAGGAGAAGAAAAAGGAAAGAGACATGGCTGTAAATTCTTCTACATCACCTATAGGGAAAGATAATGCATCAGTAAATCTTGTGCACGATGAGTAGACTTTCCTTACTTGTAGTTATGATGCATCATTGGAGCATATGTCTCTCAGTGTCAATGAAAGACACGACACATGGTACTTTGACAGTGGTGCTTCTAAACACATTACCTCAAGGAGGGATTTGTTTAAGAAGCTTATGGCTGCCCTTGAAGGCAAGCAGGTAACATGTGCAAACAATTCTTCTTATCTAGTTCAGGGTGTTGGTGAGGTGCTCCTCACAACAGCAGATGGTACAGACTTATGTCTTCCAGATGTATTGTATGTGCGAGAGATTAAGAACTTGTTGTCCGTCTCCTCTTTGGCTAAAAGAGGATATGCAGTGAACTTTGAGGACGACAGATGCACAGTGAAAGACCGTGAAGGTGGCTATGCATTGGTTACTTCCGGCACATTGTACCATGGGTTATATCAGCTAGAAGGGTTTGATAGGAGAGAGCATGATGCTCATGTGGTTACCACTCTGACCCCTGCCATGCACGAAGCAAAATTGTGGCATGCCAAGTTTGGGCATGTGAATTATGGCACTTTGATGCTATTGCAAAGGCATGTGAATTATGGCACTTTGATGCTATTGCAAAGGCATAACATGGTCCAGAATATGCCTCATATAGAACTGCCACCAAAACATGTATGTGAAGGGTGCATACTGGGTAAGACGCAAAGAATTGCATTCCCAAAAGATGGATCAACAAGGGCTGTCCGGAAATTACAACTTGAGCACAGTTATGTGTGTGGTCCTATGCGGACACCATCTTTTGGAAAGCACCTATACTTTGTAACCTTTATCAATGACTACTCCAGATTTGCTTGGGTGTATCCCTTGAAGGCAAAATTTGATGTATTTGCATGTTTTCAACATTTTTTGGCACAAGCTGAAAATCAAGCAGGTTGCAAAGTGCAGACCCTCCGTACAGATGGAGGGGGGGAATACATGTCCATTGCTTTTAAGGCTTTTATGGCAAAAAAAAGGCATAAAGCATCAATGCACGATGCCATATTCTCCTCCGCAAAATGGTGTTGTTGAGAGAAAGAATAGGTCTTTGATGAAAATGGCTAGATGCATGGTTAAAGGCAAAGGCTTGCCTCACAAATTCTGGATGGAGGCAATAATGTATGCTACACATGTGTTGAATAGATGCCCTACTAAAGCATTGAAAATCATAACGCCATATGAGGCCTGGCACGAAAGGAAACCTAAAGTTAATCACTTTAGAGTTTTTGGATGTATAGCATATGCACATGTACCTCAGCAGTTGAGAGGTAAACTTGATGACAAAGCAGCTAAGTGCATATTTGTGGGTTACAGAAGTGGCAGTAAAGGCAACCGTCTCTTTAATCCTTCCCCACACAGGATTTTGGATATCAACGATGTATTTGCTAAAAATTCAGACCAGCCATTGGCTGAATTTTTTGGACAGCCACCTTCGGAACCACTTAACATGTTTGAAGGACTTCTCCCGTTGGGAATTGATGGCTTAACAGATCAGCCATTAACTTTGACTAATGGACACCATTTGGGTACACAAAATCAACCCATGAATGAGCTCATTACACCTCAAAATTTGGAGGTAGCAGTAGAGCAAGAGCAGACAGCAACTGAAGAGCCTAGAGTTGTGCCTCGTTGGCTACTCCGTACTTTACAGGAGAGCAAACTTTCAGCTCCACTTGGTAGCAGGACTAGGGTAGTTTACGTAATGTAAGAGAACACGTAGATGTTGCTTGCATGAGTACACTTTATGATGCAAATGAGCCAAATTCATTTGAAGAGGCTCATGAGGATGTGCATTGGATGCAAGCCATGCAAAACGAGATGGATTCTATCCATAAAAACAGCACATGGGATTTGGTAGACTTGCGTGTAGGCAAGAAGCCCATTGGCACAAAGTGGGTTTACAAGTTAAAAAGAGAGTCTGACGGTACCATTGACAGGTATAAGGCTAGGCTAGTGGCCAAAGGATATGCCCAGCAAAAAGGCATTGATTATGATGAAACTTTCACACCTACTTCTCGTATGGCCACAGTTAGATCAAGATGTGTTGTTGCATTGGCTGCCCATCATGGATGAAATGTGCATGAGTTCGACATAAAATCAGCTTTCTCAATGAGGATTTGCAAGAAGAAGTGTATGTAAATCAGCCCATTGGTTTTGTGATGCATGGTCGTGAAAACAAAGTATGCAAGCTTCGAAAAGCACTTTATGGTCTCAAACAAGCTCCTCGAGCTTGGTATGAGAAGATACATACTTATTTGACCACGCAAGGATTTCGCAATAGTTCGACGGAGAGCACCCTCTATGTGAAAGAGAATCACCGCACTTTGATTATATA
The DNA here is from genome assembly GCF_041138505.1 of Cibotium barometz. NCBI lineage: Eukaryota > Viridiplantae > Streptophyta > Polypodiopsida > Cyatheales > Cibotiaceae > Cibotium > Cibotium barometz. The sequence continues at coordinate 21,789,490 of NC_141105.1, read as the reverse complement.
CCTAGATGAATGCAGGAACATGCCCAAATTCACCTTTTAGGAACCTGCATGTTATATACTCATGGTAGTCAACCCACAAGACTATATAACTATCAACTCCATTATGCATAATATGGACTAGATACTATGACATCCCCACTAACATCATCAATGCCCAATAGTGGGTGTAGAACTCTGTATCAAGGTATGCTCTCACACACACACACACACACACACACACACACATTAGAGCATATATTCACACAAAGCCCTTTGTACTGAGTTTTTGTCAAACCTCCGGAGATGCAGGGCAGACTTAGCCACCATAATGAAGCCTAGCACTAAGGGAAGTAGCAAATAGAAAGAATTAGTACAACAAATAAGTAGTTGATAGGGCAAATGCACCGCTAAAGATAGAAAGAATAAGCACAATATCAACTGACTGCAACTCAGACGAAAACTTCACAATGTGAAATCTGCATGTCCGCTAATACGGCTGAATTATATACCTAGATGAATCCAGGAACATGCCCAAATTCACCTTTTAAGAACGTGCATGTTATATACTCATGGTAGTTAACCCACAAGACTATATAACTATCAACTCCATTATGCATAGTATGGACTAGATACTACGACATCCCCACTAACGTCATTAGTGCCCAATAGTGGGTGTAGAACTCTGTATCAAGATATGCTCTCACACACGCACTCCACCCCCCCCCCCCCCCCCCCCCCACACACACACACACACACAAGAGCATATATTCACACAAAGCGCTTCGTACTGAGTTTCTGTCAAACCTTGGAGATGCAAGGCAAACTCAGCCATAATGAAGCCTAGCACTAAGGGAAGTAGCAAATAGAAAGAATTAGTACAACAAATAAGTAATTGATAGGGCAAATGCACCGCTAAAGATAGAAAGAATAAGCACAATATCAACTGGCCGCAACTCGGATGAAAACTTCACAATGTGAAATCTGCATGTTAATACGGCTGAATTATATACCTAGATGAATCCAGGAACATGCCCAAATTCACCTTTTAAGAACCTGCATGTTATATACTCATGGTCCAAATTCACCTCTACAGTACAGGGCCCATTGTTGCCACATCTACTTGTGAGACTGAGTATAGGGCAGTCTTTACAGCTGCAGTAGATTATGTATGGCTGAGGAGATTGATGACTGATCTTCGTGAGTGTCAACAGACACCCACCACCATACTCACTGACAGTCGGAGTGCTATAGCCATGGCATGAAATCCATTGTTTCATGCACGTACTTAGCGTAGAGATTTATTATCACTATGTCAGGGAGAGGATTCATGTAGGGGAGATCTCATTATCTTACTGCTCTACACAAGACAATGTTGCAAAACTGTTCACGAAGGCATTGCCTCGAGAGAAGTTTGACGCTTTCCACAAAGCTTTAGGCTTACTCTCCTACAGAGAGTGATTTGCTCAGACCTTGTACATGTTCACATTGCCACTACAGGGGGGATTTATTGGCATATATGCTATGAGTTATGCCACATATGCTATGAGTAGTGCCACACATAAACATGGACTAACCAAGGGAACTTTTCTCCCTTTGGGTTTTCCCCTTGGATATTAGGTGTGAAAGGACACCACATTAGTGTGCTTGCTGCCGTACTTCTCTGTGTGTCTCTGTTTCTGTGCAACCCTAACCTAGCACTCATGTATGATCTGGTGCAACCTTCGGGTGGCCAAGATGCTTGAAACATAGCTAGTTGTGCAAACAGCTATGTGGACAGCAGTGTAATCAAGAGAGCAGTTGGTGACTGCTTTGCCCTAGGTTGGTGACCGAGGGCTTGTTTTCTTTGGAGAGCAGTTGGCAATTGCTCTGCCCTGGGTTGGTGACCGAGGGCTAGGTTTCTCTAGAAGGCAGTCGGTGATTGCTTTGCCCTGGGTTGGTGAATTTCACTGATTTGGAGGAGTGGATTTCTCAGGCACCCGCATCTTGTACAAGAGAATACTCTACTGGTAATAATGATACCTCGGAGGGGCTAGCCCAACTTCAGCCCCTGTTGTTGTGTCATGTGCAAGATTATCTTATGGTGTTTCACATGTATATGTTTATGATGTTTGTGACAGATGTATTGGTATATGCTCATGATGTGAAGCATGCTGAATGTATGTTGTATTTTGGCAACTAGTTTCTGTATTCACGCGCTTGCCTATGACCTGTCTTGCAGTCAATCAAGAATGGTTGCATGCTTTATGAACCACTAGATGCCGAGAATCATGTCACACCCCAAAAGTGGTGAAACAATGAAATCTCGCTTGAATTTTGAACATTAAACTCAAATTGTTGAGCTTTATGAGTGATGTGTGTGCAGGTGTAAGCTCGTCCACGACTCATAATAACCCGTCCACAACTAAATTATGAGACACTAATGTGTAGCTCATCTTTGTAGCTAACTGCGGAGAGATGGTATCCTCCAAGCTGTCCATATCAAATAGGACAATGAACTGTTGTCCCTTTGTTGTGTCATAGGCACGGATGAGAGCTTTCGTCTGCCCTTCAGCATCGTCCTTGTACTTATCATCAAATACCACTGGGGGTACTAGAGTCATAAAGGGTAATAGTTGTACAGCATTCATGTTTGAAGATGGAGGTGTAGCTTGAGCGGCAGTCATTGTAGAGGAGGATGCTTTGGTGGCCTTATAAGCCTGCAACTTAGTGCAATTCTTCTTACCATGGCCTACTTGATGATAGAAAAAACAACGATTTTCTGTCTGGTACCGCTTTTCTCCTTTGGTTGGAGATAACCTCCAGTAATGCCCTTCTTGGCCTTCTCCTCATGTGTCTTTTTAGGCTTAGCCTCTGTGGTTTTCTTGGCACCTGAGGTGCTTTGAGACTTAATGTTCTTACTGTCTTTGCTGTTCAGTATACCCTTACCCGACTAGGATAAAGACTCCTGTTGCTGCTGCTGCTGTTGTTGCTAGGGTTTGGGACTGCACTAGACCTCCTTAGGCTTACCTCTGTTTAGCATAATCTCTTGATTCTTTGCTAGAGTCAAAGCCCGGTCATATGACTAAGGCTCGAAATTGTGAACAAGAAACATGATGTTCGTATCTAACCCCATGAGAAACTGCTTCAGCTTCTCATCTTCTGTCTTCCCCAATTGTTATGCCATGGTGATGATCTTATTGAAATAAGTCAACACCCATTCTAGAAATAAGTTAACACCCATTCTAAAACTCATCCTCCAAATTGGTCATATAACGGGGTGGAAGGAATCTTGCTTTGAGGTATGACCCAAAAGTCTCCCATACGTAATGGGTCGTGCCTGTGGTTAAGCCTGTATGGAGACCTAACCATTGTTGCCACCAAGTAAAAGCTTCTCCCGTGAGGTGTGGAGCTGTCGTACTTTGCCTGTGATGATTGACTCATAGAGTGTAATGATCCCCCACAGCATCTCTGCTGGCACTCCCATATCCTGCAGTCTCTTGATCAGTTTGGCCCGTGGGACAGTGTCAAAAGCTTTGCGGAAATCCACAAAGCAGCAGTATATCCATTGCCCATGAGCTCTCCCCTCCTCAATGATCCCCCGTAGTGTAAAGATATGATCTAGTGTGGAGTGCCCTCTCCTGCCCCGGTGCTCTGAGTCTCTGCTCCTCGGACCATCTACTAAGCTCATGCTCCAAAATCGAACCATAAATCTTGGCCAAGGTGTGACCAATCATGATAGTCCTATAGTTGTTGGGGTCCATGGGGTCACCTGCTTTCAAGATAGGTACGATAGTATTCGATGACCAGCTGACGAGGAAGCCTTCACATAAAGCCCTGTTAAACATGTGAACCAGTAAAGGGGCTAGCGTGTCTCTAACATGGGAGAAATGCTCGGTGAAGAGTCCATCATGATCTTGTGCTCTCCCAGTCTGCATCCTGTCAATAGCATCTCTCACCATGCTGAGGTAAAAGAAGGAAGAGTGTGGGGGACGAGGTTCGGGTGGACGGGGGAGAGGTGGCTGCTCGGGGACATGGTAGAGAGTGGTGGCACAGGTGTGCCAGGTGTTGGGTGAAGTAATCGGAGTTGGAAGGCGATGATCCTAGAAGATCCTCCAGGCCTCCTTGCAGTCCCTTCCAAGAAATAGCTGGTATAGCTCCTGCTCAAGCCTTGCTAGGTAGGCTCTCTTCTTTCTCCGTGTGAGACGTCGAAAGATGACTCGTGTGAGACGTCGAAAGATGACTCACGCCTGCTGGTGAGTGGTGGATCCTAGTGCCATCTCCCGATGTAGACGGGCTCGGGTATCACGACATTCCTTGTCGTACCAGCTACTTTGTGGGACAATCCCTCCTAGTGATGTAGGGGTGGCTCTGGAGTGTGGGAAGGCGGCTGCAACGGACGTATGGAGGGTGGCTGAGAGGTGTGTAGTAAGCTGATCAAGTGGGATGTGGGGGTCGAGGTCGGAGAGGATGCGGCAGAATAGATGGAAGAGGTCTCTCTGGTGCAGTGGTATCTCGGACGTTGATGGGGCAAAGCAGGTGATTGCATGGTGTATCGGCATGTGAGTGAAAAGGCCAGGTATGCATGGTCGGCTACAACACCGATGGGGCGAGGAGAGATGGTAAACTCCGAAATGAGTGGGATCAAAGAGAGGGATCCCATTAGGTACTCCACTGTACTAGCTCCATGTCCGAAGGGGTAGGAAGTGAAGGAGTTGGATCTAGGCCATCTAGCCACGCCATTATAAATGGCTAGCCTATGAGCCCCTCCGAGGGCTAAGAGATACTCTCCATAGTCTGTGCGGGCTGCTGTATCCTGTGATGTCCGCTCCAGATCTGTACCCATCGTGTCAATCTCTGGTACATGGCATTGTCTGTCTCAAAGAAGGGTACCTGTACACCTGCGGTGCGGGCATTGAGGTCTCCAGCCAGGAGGATGTCCCCTAGACTGGAAAACTTCATAATGTCACCATAAAGGGGCAGGTATGGGGACTCTCCATGGGTGGCATATTTAGAATTGGAGGGTGCAAAGTAACACACTGCAAGGTAGATGTCTCGGGCCCTCTCTGTCTGCATCCTCACCCACAAAAACCGTGCGGCCTCATCCCGTCCGACCACCTGTATCACATGTTGAAGCTCCTCCTTGTATAATAAAGCACCCCCTCCCGACCCCCGGGTACCCCCTACTGTGCGTGGGTGTGGGCGGTGAACAGACTCCCATTTGTATCCTCTCACCTTTGGAAGCCGACTCCCCTGGCACTAATGAGTCTCTGTGTATAAGACCAAGTCTCTCCCTCTAAATGTCTCCTCGAACAGACCTGCATCTGTCCTCAAGGCGCCATTGCAGTTCCAAACCACAATCTCTAGCTTGGTCTCATAGGTCTCGCACCGTCATTGGGCACGTCGCTCGGTGATGATCACCCTCCCATCTCTGTACACTGCCCATTTCCCTGCCTTCCGTGCATCCAAGATGCGCGGCAGGCATTCCCTCCTGTGTGCCACCTGTGCTAGTGTGAGATCGTCTTCGATGGTATGGGTGGCTGCTGAGGGATATGGTAGAGGCTCTTTGCATATGTGTGCAATGTGTGTGGATCCTCAATCGGGGTACGAGGGCGAGGCTCTCTCATCCTGCGCCATGCAGTGGCTGCATCTCTGCTCATGAGTAGGTGGTATAAATCCCAGTATTGTGCCTCCTCATATGCACGCCTCTTATGGCGTGCGAGGGTCCTCATCTGTCGGCTCCCCTGTCTCTGTGTAATGGTCCCCAGTGCTCTCTGGGCACAGAGGTGTCTATATAGCTCTCTGCACTCATCATCATACCGCCGATTCTGGGGCATGCTCGAAGATCTATCTGTGTGTGCAATGTGTGTATGATGGGGGAAGCTGCGGGTGGCGGCCGTATGTAGTAGAGATGACAGCTGGGTGGTGAGTGTGTCTAGAGGTGACAAAGGATCCATCTAGAATAGCCCGTCATATACATGATGCTCATATATGTCTGCCAAGTCATGGGTGAAGTAGAAAGTTGTATGCGATGCTTGTGTGGGCTGTGTGGGTGCTGGTGTGGAGCTCGCCAGTGAAAAAGAGAGAGAAAGATTTTATTAACGTCTTCCAAAAGACCGAACTCGGCCTATGAGACAAATCAGTGTATCTCTGTGGGGTATCCTCTGTCATCCCAACAAAATGAAAAAGTACTGAACTAAAAAGCTGAATCTGGGTGGGGTGTGCAATAAGTACAATGAGTGGGGGATGGAGCTCTATTACTAGGAGAATGCAAAGCTATATGCATGGAGTATACAATCATGATATGCAACCTAGCTAGCTCCATCCTATACCATACTGGGAGTATAAAATGGTATACATCAATGAAGGGGGTGTCCACAGCTCCCTGAAGAACATGCCTGGGTCTGCTCTGAAGTGAGCCAGTCGCTCCGCACCTTCTCTGTGAAACTGAGCTCTGATCTCTGTCATCTCTCTCTAGTATAGGCGTGGTGTCCGAAAGCCAGGTGTCCTCTGTCTCCTGCGGGCTCTGAGCGTCTCTGCTCTCTGGAGAGTAATTCCCTGCTGTGTAGGGACTGGGAGGGGTGGATCTTTGAAAAAATGTAGTAATCTGTGTCTATCGTCCCTCGTCTGGAGCTGTCTGAGCCTGTAATGATGTCTCTCTGTGACGCTGTATGTCTAGAATGAGAGAGAGAGAGAACAAGGCTTGAAAGTGATAGTACTTGCACGATACAATGATGATTTGATTAGTGAAGAAATTCATCAAGTACAATGCTTTTGTAGGCTGTAGAGCCTTATCTTTTGACTCTTTCAAACACACCAGGGCAATGACACTTGGCAGCTTCCATGACATCACTGCTTACTAAGCCTTAGAGGTTGTTCACACACATAACATACTTAACACACACTAAGAGGTGGTTCACACAAATAGTACACACGTGGATACATAAACAATGGTACACACACACACATACATAAGGCTCCAAATACCCAACCAACCCCCCTTCGGAGCGAAGGTGGAAGCGTGATGAGGAACTTTCACTAGGCAAGAATACACATGCTCCAACTTTGGGCCGAACTTGGCATGTTCTAGTTGCAGGCTCAGAGGCTCATGTAACTTGGCTCAAAGGCTAGTAAGCTTGGCTCAGAGGTTAGTGAGCTTGGCCTCAACAAGCTCAGAGGCTCAACACTAGCATGGCTCAGAGGCTTATCATGCTTGGCTCAGAGGTTCATGTAGCTTGTCTCCAAACTTCGACTCAAAGGCCAAGGTAACAACTGGGAGTTAGTTGTCCATGTCCTACATTGGTTTCAATGACAGTATCCCCTCCTTGCTTTGATAAGGGATTTTTAGCAGAGTGTTACTGAAGGTAACTGACTCAAAGTACACAAAGAGAAAAACACACAAGAAACTGACACACATAAGATTATTACATCTCATTTTGGGGGACTTCCCGGGTAGAGGACCCAACTCAAACAAAATATAGATCAAAGAATCCCCCCTTGATGTTGGTGAAGATCCTTTTGCGTCGTCATTTCCAAGCAAGTGTGGCTTGGGACGCATGCATGGTTTTCGATGATGATGATGCCAAAAATAGGAGAGAGTACGCTAATGAAGATCCGTGCATCAATGTGGATGCTGATAATGCCGATGATAAAACCTTACTTTGCCTATGTGAACAGGTACTTGGGGTTTTATTAAATTTGCCTTTTATTGATTAATCTCAAAATAGAGAAACCTTAATCTAATCTATTCTTATCTGTAGATAAGATTATTGTGTGGGAGACGGGCAGCGCTGAGGATGGTGGCGATTATGGCCAGCAGCAAGAGCGTCAACATGCAGTAGTCGGTGACAGGTGGTGGCAACGAATGGACGGCAACTCAACGAGGGCGGCAACGGAATTATGCACATCAGCCGGAGGAGCAGCGCTAGTAGCTCATGGCAGTGGCGGCCAGTGATGATCTGCTTAGGTCTCGTCGCCTGGAAAAGACACAAGCATAGGTGCACGTAGGCATAACAGGGCAGAGCAGAGGAGCGAGGGCCTGGGCGCCTGTGTTCATGGCAACTGCCAGCAGGTCGTCGATTGTCAGCTACTAGTGATAGGCGACGGTGCACAGTGCTTGCAGTTGGTCACAGTTTTACTTGCCTAGCCTAGTTGGGCGCCTGGTAGACCTCGTACAACAGAGGCGCTAGTAGCAAGATGAAGGTGAAGAAAAAAAAGAAGCTCTGATACCATATTGTGAATAAGGTTTAGGGTTTGCTCAGTAGGCAGACTATGGAGGGTCGAAGAGTTCCATCATGGCGTATGTGGTGTAGAGAGAGAGAGAGAGAGAGAGAGAGAGAGAGAACAAAGCTTGAAACAGAAGTACTTGCACGATACAATGATGATTTGATTAGTGAAGAAATTCATCAAGTACAATGCTTTTGTAGGCTGTAGAGCCTTATCTTTTTGACTCTTTCGAACACACTAGGGCAATGACACTTTGACATCACTCACTAGTACACACACATAAGCCTTAAGAGGCTGTTCACACACATAACATACTTACACATACTAAGAGGTGGTTCACACACAAATAGGACACACATATGTGGACACAGAAACAATGGTACACACCATGGTTGTCACGGTACGAAAATACGATACCGTACGGGAATTTTTGGTATGATATGAAATTTTTGGATACCGTACGATAAAATACAGTTTTTATTTTTTACACTTAACCTATGGAGCTTCAAGCTTGAATGTGACGGAAGGTTGGGAGGGGAGAATTCTACAGTGCTTGAGGAACCAGAACATGGATATGTGTCTCTCCTAGTTGGATCTCCCGATTGTCTCCAAAAAAGAACCTGGATGGGTAATGCAATACCAAAGGTCTCCCAGTGTAGCGTTTATGACTAAGGGACCGTCCTTGCACAAATACGAGCAGTGCATCTAGGGTGATAGGTTTAGGGACTCCTCTCTAGATCAAAATGGCCGTGTCCAAATCTTCTCCCTCGTACATAACTTGAGAATCTAATTGTCTAGCCTACCTATACTAGGGATCTCCAAGTGATGTAACAAGATTCTCTCATCCTACCAATCAAGTGTACACTACCAATCTACCTCGCCAGAATTTTTAGGTCTCTCAACAACCCCATATGGAATATTGAGTGGACACGAAAGTTGCGAAGTATTGCGAGCATTTGGGAACTTCGTTAAGCAGGGTTTATATATTTTTTTAAAGCATTTGGAATTTCTTTTTTCAAGGGAAAAAAATAAATAAATAAATAAATATATATATATATATATCGTGCCGTATGATACCGTACGGTACGAATCCATTCGTACCGGTACGAGAAACAACTATGGTACACACACACATACACGAGGCTCCGAGTACCCAACAGGGTCTGCTTTTAGTGTACCCTGTTGCAACTGCTGGTCGGTGGCTGCAACTGCTGTTGGCCAGTGTAAAATGCACACGACTTCTGCAAAATAACATTAAATGCACACGACTTCTGCAAAATAACATTAAATGCTGCAAAATTCATGTGCGCTGTCCTATTGTTGGCCGACTACTGATCTGTGTTGCCTATGCTAGCCAGCTACTACTCTATATTGCTTATGCTGGCCACAAAGGCTGCCACCGACTAGGAATAGGGGCTGGTCCATAAACCCATGCTGTCCCATGGGCTGGTCCATGCACCTAAGCTTACCTGTTGTTGTATACTTTGTCTATGCACCTAATGAACTGACTTAACATCCCCTAATCCTCAGATGACCTAAATGCTTGTTCTCCAAGTGGGTTAAGGGACTGACCCTGACATCTAAGGCTGGGAGACTAACCTCCGTAGCTCGTGCCTAACTTGTCCCGGATTGGGGCGGGTCACGGCATACGACAAATATTCATAAAAAGATGCTTAATTTCTGCATAAGTATAGCACTGTTGATGAGCTAGTGTGTCACATTGCACGTCAATGCATGGTGCATGTGACATTGGCCCACCCGGGTCGACACATTCTCTTATAAAAGCTAGATAGGACCCCAGCAACAGCTACATATTGGTAGGCGCAGGGTCTATCTATTTTTCATGGACTACAAGCAGCTTTGGGACAGCTTCCAACCTCAAAAGACCCTCTCTTCCTAAGCACATCATAATCTCGTTGTCGGCACATCAAGACGTCCATCATTGTGCAGCCGGTGCAGTGGAGACTTAGCATCACTACCTTTGGGATTGCCCAAAGACCCAGCACGTTTGGTGGAGGATCCTCACCAAAACACTCCAAGCAAGAATCCACTTACGTGTGTGTTCCCCCAAGGTCGATACTCACATAAATGCACTCGAGAAGCTCGTCCAAGAATCTATTATCCATAATCGGACAAGCATAAAAAAGTAACCAAAGAGGACAATAAAAGAATGCGGAAGAAAAGATGACCTTGAGTTCCTTGCAAGCAAACACACATACACAAGAGTAGATAAGCACACGAGAGATGGATGGCTGAATTTCTATGCTCTTCTCTTCTCTACAACCATAACATAAAGGGATAAGAGTACATACTATATAGGAAAGCACTCTCGTACTATAACATACAATAGTTGGTCCATAGTGTGAATCCGACTACATGAGCCGGCGCTATAACTATGCCATAACTCTAGTACACCAAAGTGGTTGTCACACCGCCTCTAAACTAATGGCAGCATATCACCAATAATCTCACCAACCATGCCAGTGGCATAAGTGTAGAAGCTATCACCCAGCAAGTCATCAATGTCCCAAGTACTAGTTGAGCTTGATATCTAAACACTCCCCCTCGAGCTAAACTCCACACGCTGCACTCCAAGTAAGTTCCTATTGTGGAGCTTCTGTGTACCCAATGCCTTCGTGAAGGTGTCAACCACCTAATCCATTCTGCTGACATATATCAGATCTACATCACCTGCTAGAATCTTCTCCCTCACAAAATGATAATGCACCTCAATGTGCTTCATCCAAGCATGAGAGATTGGGTTACTAGCCAACTATATGCTACTCATGTTGTCACAATAAATGACCATGGTCCTATCCACGGACTCACCCATATCACCAAGTAACTTCTGAAACCAAGCTACCTCACAAGTTGCCATAGCAACACCCCTATACTCTGCCTCTCTACTTGACTACTTGCTGCTCCAACTCATTGTAGCACTCCCAAAAGAAACCGATTCATAAGTCCAATAACATAGCTCAAATCCAGCTTAGTAATGGTCATGTAGATTAAGCTACCCACTATACGCTTGTGGGGTCCTCCAAAAGCTCACTTGTATCTACATAAAGCTTAGTATGCAATTCCAATGGCACTGAAATAGACTTATAGCTTGTCATACCATACTTGGACAACATGTCCAAGCCATCCTACCGCTATAACAGTAAAATGCCATCAGATGATCTCACCACCTCTATACCAAGAAAATACCATAGCTCACCTAAATCTTTCATCTCAAACTATTGATTCAAAAGCATCCCAACATTGTGTATGTCAACATCACTATCACCAGTGATAATCAAGTCATCCACATAAATGCCCAACATCATGATACCTCTGTCTGTTTTTTTCACATAAAGTGAAAAATCTACATTGAATATCTGAAATTCAATGGTAACAAGATACACCCGATCTTGTTTGACCATACTCTAGGTGCCTGCTTCAAGCCATACAAGGCTTTGTATAACTTGCACACAAAAACTAGATATGCATCGCTCTCATCATGTGTGTGACATGATGGCTACATCATGTAAACTTCTTGCAAATCGCCATGCAAGAATGCCTTCTTTACATCCATATGATGTAAAGACAAACTCTTCACTGCAACCATAGCAATGATAACTCTCACGGTTTGCCATTCTCGCAACCGCACTCAACATCTCCTCATAGTCAATGTCATATGTCTGTACGTAACCCTCGGCAACTAGTCTTGCCTTATACATGTTCACGGATCCATCTCAGTTATGCTTGACCTTGTACACCAACTTACATACAATTGCCTTCTTTCCCTTAGGCAAAGACACTAATTCCCATGTCGAATTTGTATCCAATGCTGCCATCTCCTCATCCATCACATCTTTCCATTTCTGATTTCCAAGTGCCTACTCAAAACAAGTGGGCTCTATCTCTTGTATTGCTTTAACCATGTAAGCATAGTGATGGACTATATATATACCTAGATGAATCCAGGACATGCCTAAATTCACCTTTTAGGAACGTGCATGTTATATACTCATGGTAGTCAACCCACAAGACTATATAACTATCAACTCCATTATGCATAATATGACTAGATACTACGACATCCCCACTAACGTCATCAGTGCCCAATAGTGGGTGTAGAACTTTGTATCAAGATATGCTCTCACACATGCACTCCACACACACGCACACACACACACACACACACACATAAGAGCATATAATCACACAAAGCCCTTCGTACTGAGTTTCTGTTAAACCTCCGGAGATGCAGGGCAGACTCAGCCATAATGAAGCCTAGCACTAAGGGAAGTAGCAAATAGAAAGAATTAGTACAGCAAATAAGTAGTTGATAGGGCAAATGCACCGCTAAAGATAGAAAGAATTAGCACAATATCAACTGGCCGCAACTTGGACGAAAACTTCACAATTTGAAATCTGCATGTCCGCTAATACGGCTGAATTATATACCTAGATGAATCCAGGAACATGTCCAAATTCACCTTTTAGGAACGTGCATGTTATATACTCATGATAGTCAACCCACAAGACTATATAACTATCAACTCCATTATGCATAGTATGGACTAGATACTACAACATCCCCACTAACCTCATCAGTGCCCAATAGTAGATGTAGAACTCTGTATTAAGATATGCTCTCACACACGCACTCCACACACACACACACACACACATAAGAGCATATATTCAGACAAAGCACTTCGTACTGAGTTTCTGTCAAACCTCCGGACATGCACTCAGCCATAATAAAGCCTAGCACTAAGGGAAGTAGCAAATAGAAAGAATTAGTATAGCAAATAAGTAGTTGATAGGGCAAATGCACCGCTAAAGATAGAAAGAATTAGCACAATATCAAATGGCCGCAACTCGGACGAAAACTTCACAATTTGAAATCTGCATGTTCGCTAATACGGCTCAATTATATACCTAGACGAATCCAGGAACATGCCCAAATTCACCTTTTAGGAACGTGCATGTTATATACTCATGGTAATCAACCCACAAGACTATATAACTATCAACTCCATCTCAACTAGCCGCCGCAACTTGGACGAAAACTTCACAATGTGAAATATGCGTGTCCGCTAATACGGCTGAATTATATACCTAGATGAATCCAAGAACATGCCCAAATTCACCTTTTAGAAACGTGCATGTTATATACTCATGGTAGTCAACCCACATGACTATATAACTATCAACTCCATCATAGTGATGGACTATATACCCATCATATCTCAACCTATCAACGGGATATCTGTCACCATTTGGTCCTTTCACCAGTCTTGACCAGTGTTTCACACACTAACTGGAGCACAAGTGTGAACGGGGATTTTCCACAAGAGAAAGCTGAAGCGTTTTACTGGCAAAATTTGGCCTAAAAGATGGCTACGCAGAATGAGCACCATGGGATTTTTATTAATAAAGAGACTTATAATGTTTATAAGTCGGTGTTTTCACACATCATTAATGAAGGGCTGGACATTATTATTTTGGGCATGTATATGTGGATAGAAAGAGGTGCCTAGAGAAAACTTGGGCTACAAGCCTTGGAAAAGCACAAAAGTTGATATTTTGGACTAAAACTTGGGCATCAAGCTGGGAAAAAGCATAAAGTTGATATTTTTGGACAAGTTCACCTATTTTTGGGCATAAAAAGAAAAGCACTTCAAATATAGCTTGTCGACTCTACTAAAGCAAGGTAGAAGGGCTGTTTTCAGCAGGCTGACTTGCTTCAGAGCTCCTACAGGACTGGTCGTCTTCTTTCATAGCTACTATAGGGGTGGTCGACTTCTTCCATAGCTTCTACAGGGCTGGTTGACTTCTTCTAGAACAGCCACATGGCTGGTCGTTTTTCTCCCAGAATCTAAGAGGGCTGGTCGACTCCTTTTTGCACTGATACAGAGCTGGCCGGTTTGCTTCTGATCATCTACAGGCTAGCCTATTTGTCTTTATCAAGCTTTTTGTCTCTCTTCTGGCCTTGTGATCGGCAGATTTGGGACTATTTCTGGGACTGTTTTGGAGGAATCTAGGACAGCTTTAAGAGCTCTTCTGGGGCTGATTTGAGGCTCTGTTTTGGGGCTGTTTTGCCGCGGAGTTCGGGGCTGTTTTGCCTCCATATTGGCCTGTTTTATGGACAGTTTATGGGCTGATTCATGGGACTGTTTTGAGACAGTTTTTCAGATGGCTTTTTGGTGTTGTGTTTGTACCTTGGCTTCAGGCTGAGATCTGGGCAAGAGTTGTGCTGATGCTTTGTGGAAAATCCGGTGTTGTATGCACCTGCACCTTGGTTTATTGTAAAAGCTTCTCTCTCAATAAAGAAGTTCCTATGGGGGGCCGGCCGTTCTGGCTCAGTGTGGTATTTTTATATTGTTTATGGTTCTTCCTCTGTGTTTTTCATGCTCTGTCTAGTATTTGAAGTGTTGGTCTATTATTGTTCCGGGTCCACTAATTGTGACAGTGGTGTTAGAGCATAGGCTTTCTCAGAAGCAAGAGGCTTCCTTCCAACAATGAGAATGACAAAAGATCAAAAGTGGGGACTACACTGACCAACAGTTTTGCCATCGAGCATGGCCAAATTATTCACTTACAGAAGCATTCATGTGTCGGAAGCATCAGCAATACACAGCTCGGTATAAGGATTTATGGATTCACAAATTTTATCCTTAAAGCATGGAGATGGATTTATGTGCCTGTGTTTAGCACTTTTTCCATATAGATTATTGTGGATTATAAATCAAGTTTACAAGCAAACTATATGGAGCTATAAGCCTATATCTCAAGATATCTTTTGCATTTGCCAAGGAGATATTTCTTCTAGCTTCATGAAGAACCTGGCAAAGAAAAAGCTAAGTATACTTTGAGTTTTGCAAAGTTGATGCTTTTTTGGCAATTTATTGTAAGCGTTTTTAGACACTTGACCCTTGTATGCCCGTACAAGGAGAATTCGGTGTTGTTTTCTTGCCTTGAATTGTTTCAGTGAAACATTGTGGTTGAAAAGCCTGGTTTTCATGGTTTTTCATACGGATATGACCAAGGACTATGGACTAAGTTTTTGCCTCCTTTTGCTCGGATGGAGTATGTTTTTGGCTCCCTTTATTTGGGATGCACTGGACTTATGGAACTCAAGGATATCTCATGGATTGAGGATTTCTCTATGGATGTCTATCATCGGCCGAAATGCCTGTAAAACTATCTGTCTCGCAGACATGTTCATGGAGAACCACGATATTTATGCCTGTAACTCATTCTCATCTTATGTTCTACACTTGAGCCCATCTCTCCTTCCAGGTCTGTGATCAAAATACCACCACAGAATGCACATGGTAGAGTGAACTTCACCCACCTCTCCTCCAAGGTGTGTGGTCGGAGTACCAACACGCAATGTCTGTCGTAGAACTGGAGCCCACCTCTCCTCCAGAGTGTATGCTCTGAGTACTAACACAGAATGCTTGTGGTAGAGTGGACATGACACCTTGTTGGCAGGGGACTTATGTCTAGGCCCAACGGTCATGTAATCTAACATCTCGTTGGCACGGAACTATGTCTGTGCCAATTGTGGATGGATTCATTTATAGAAGGGTGGTAGCCCTGGTGAGTGAATTCTGTGAACTCATGGAAGGATGGTAACCCTGGTGAGTGTCGCATGAACTCACGGAATAGTAGTTGCCTTGGTGAGTGAAGTCTCGTGGAAGGAGAAACCCTGGCAAGAATGTATGGTTTCATGGAAGGGTCGTTGCCCTGGTGACCCATATGGACATTTGAAGCGTGTTTGGCTTGGGCATGCGTATGGATGAAACGGGTGGTGCCCTTATGCAATCCAATGGCATGGCAAGATGTTTTGTGGCTATGTATTCTACTTACTTTATTTTTGCAGGTATATAAAGCTACTTATGGATTTATGAATATTTAGAACACAGTTGGCTCTTGCGCCTGTGTCTGGTTAATATCAGAGTTGTTGACTCAGCTTAAGGATTTATGGATATTTGGGACACAGTCGGCTCTTGTGCCTATGTCTGACTCTTCGTATAGCCGGTGGAGCTCGCAAAAGTTTGTTTCTTGATACGGTTGGTTCTTGTGTCCATGTTGGACTTCGGATCGTGGATCTAGATTTATAGCTTTAATGCCCAGAATTATGAAATATTATGGATTGGCAGTGCATCTGCTATACTTGATGGATATTTCAATAGTATCACGCTTATACCGTTGCGGACAATTGCTTTATAAGACAGAGGGGATGTCACCATTTGGTCCCTTCACCAGTCTTGACCAATGTTTCACACACTGATTGGAGCCCAAGTGTGAACGGGGATTTTCCACAGGAGAAAGTTGAAGCGTTTACTGGGAAAGTTTGGCCTAAAAGATGGCTACGCAGCATGAGCACCATGGGATTTTTACCAATAAAGAGACTTATAATTTTATAAGTCGGTGTTTTCACACATCATTAACGAAGGGCTGGACATATTATTATTTTGGGCATGTATATGTGGACAGAAAGAGGCGCCTAGAGAAAACTTGGGCTACAAGCCTGGGAAAAGCACAGAAGTTGATATTTTAGGCTAAAACTTGGACATCAAGCTGGAAAAAAGCATAAAGTTGATATTTTTGGGCAAGTGCACCTATTTTGGGCATAAAGGGAAAAGCGCTTCAAATATAGCTGGTGGATTGTATTAAAGCAAGGTAGGAGGGTTGTTTTCAGCAAGTCGACTTGCTTCAAAGCTCCTTCAGGGCTGGTCATCTTCTTTCATAGCTACTACAGGGGTGGTCGACTTCTTCCATAGCTTCTACAGGGCTGGTTGACTTCTTCTAGAACAGCCACATGGCTGGTCGTTTTTCTCCCAGAGCCTGCACGGCTTGTCAACTACAGAGCTAGCCGGATTGCTTCTGATCATCTACAGGCTAGCCTATTTGTCTTTATTAGGCTTTTTGTCTCTCTTCTCACCTTGTCATCAGCAGATTTGGGGCTCTTTTTGGGACTATCATCAAAAGATTTGGGGCTATCTATCATCAGCTGAAATGCCTGTAAAACAATTGGCGGTCGAAACTTCTGTAAAACTATCTGTCATCACAGACATGTTTATGGAGAACCAAGATATTTATGCCTGTGACTCATTCTCATCTTTTGATAAAACACTTGAGCCCATCTCTCCTTTCAGATCTGTGATCAGAATACCACCACGGATGTAGCATGCGCTGAGCTAAGACCGTGCGAAACAACGGGGCCTTTTCTTTAAACCTAAGTTTAGTGAGTTTAGCAATCCTTTAAAACAGCATACATGAAACTGAAAATAGATGTAGCGGAGTCGACACCAGATGGGGTCCTGAATTACCCCCCCCCCACCCCCCTGCAAGCAGGAGTATTTGCTTTATTTCTTCTTCTGGAGAACTGTAACAAGCTGAACTGTGTCCACAAGACTCAACGGATAAACTAACTGACTGACCGCCAAACACAAGGACAAAGCGACCAAACGCTGGGCAGAATTGTGCATAAGCTTTAGGCGTTTGTGAAGCTATCTTCGAGAGTGATACACCAGCCCGAGAACTGAGGGAAGGTGTGCTACAAACTCCTGAAGAGGCTGAGCCTCTATGCCTTGGGCTGAGAGCACAAGTAGGCTAAAAGTATGCACAGGCATAGGCCTAAGCATACATGCTTGACTGCTGATGCTGAACTCTGATTTTATGACTGAATATCTGGGACTGAATTTGCTCTTGCCTTTTTATATGCCCTCTAGGAGCTGGTCGGCTGCCTGAAGAGGCTGTCGGCCTGCAGGACATATTCATGACTGCTGCAAAATGGCATTAAATGCCCTAGATGCCCAGTCAGCCGATGCTATTTCTGGTCGGGCTGCTGCTGTACCTGGTCAGCTGCTGTGGCTGGTCGGGCTGCTGGCCGACTGGGTCCCCAAGCCTATGTAGGGCTGCTGACTAGGTCTTGTGAGCAAGGTTAGGGGCTTAACTACCCCTTGCAAGGCTAGCCAACACTTGGGCTGCCTTGGGGTTACCTTGGGGCTGGCCCCCTTCTCTATGTGATGCAACAACTATATGCTCCTAACGCAACTACTGCCAGTACTAACCTCTACATGCTCTTGAATGATGAATGCTTGTTGAATTCTCTATAGTGCGTTAAGAGGACTGACCTGACACTCTACATCTGGGAGACTGACCTACGTAGCTCGTGCCAGACATGTCCCGGACTGGGCTCACAAAGGGGTCACGGCATACGACAAATAAACCTAAAAGGTACTACTTCTGTACGTGAATCTTGCAATGTTGATGAGCCAGTTTGTCACCGTGTACCATAGTGAATGGGTGCACGTAACATTCCCTCTTGCTTAGCTTGGCAACAGGCTCATAGCTTCGAGAATAACTGTGGATACTCGAGGAAGAATTCTTCATCTAGCCAAACGGCTTCATGGGTCCCTCGATCTTTGAATGTCGTCCAGAACCATGCTTCCAACGATGTAGAAGGATCTGCTCAGACTCTATCACTTCTGCTTCATCAACCATTTTTGGTTGTTGCTCTCCTGGAACATTCTGCAATGAAGGTCCAATATAAGGCTTTAACCAAGAGACATGGAAGACATTGTGCATCGTCCAACTGTCTGGCAATCTGAGTTGCATGGCGACGTTGCTTATCTTCTTTATGATAGGAAAAGGACCAAAACTTTTGAATGACAACTTTGTACAACGCTTGCCCACTTGCTTGAGTCTTTGCTTCATGATCCTTGAATAAACCCATTCACCTTCTTTGAAATTAATGTCTCTTTGTGACTCGTTTACCTCTCTGGTGTAAGCCTCCTGAGCTTTGGTAAGACGCTCTTTGGACTCAATGATGGCTAAAAAAATTTGTCGTCTTGTTGGCTTCCAAGGAAGGAGAGATCATCCTCGTGAGAAGAGATGAAAATCTTCGACCAAAGGCTACCTCGTACGGAGTTCTGCCAACACTAGATGAGTAAGTGTCATTAAGAATCGCCTGTACCAACAAGAGATGAAGCTCTGACTTCGACTGCTGATCATAGCAATAAGCTTTAAGCACATTGAAAGCCAACTGATTGTAAATCTCGGTTTGGCCATCGGTTTGGAGTTGCAATGCACTGGATAATTGCAATTTGGTACCAAAGTTGTCGAACAGAGCTCGCCAGAAGTGAGATGTAAACTTTGGGTCCCGATCTGAAGTAATGGTCTATGGTAAGCCACAAACTGGGTACCAATGTCGGAGAAAGAGCAAGGCTATATCTTCTGTTGTGGCCATCTGTTTGCATGGTATAAACATACAAAATTTATTGAACCTGTCAACTATGGCATACACTGAGTATTCCGAGATCTAGTAGATGCCGGAAGGGGTCCAACAAAATCTATCCATCGAAATGTCGTGAAACGGACCCTCAAGAACGGGCAATGGCTAAAGCAACCCTGCCTGTTTGGTATGAGGTACTTTCACTTTTTGGCATACAAGACACTGAGAAACATAGTTGTACACATCCCTTCACATCTTTGGCCAATAAAACGATATTTCTAACTTCTCCAAGGTTCTATTGATCCCGCGATGACCACCAACCAATGAATCATGGGCATCATGGAGGAGTGCCCGTCTTTTCTCCCTGAAAACACATAGTCGACCCTTGTAAAAGAGCCAACCGTCCTGAATGGTGTAATGACCCGGTTCTGAATAAAGGGTTATACTGTAAGAAGTTCCAAATTCTAGACAATCCACATACTGTGTCTTCATACTGTCTAAATCTTTTCCCTGTACCTCTAACACAGTGGACTCTTGGAATGCCTGAATACTACCTTTGCGACTCAGAGTATTTGCTACGGGGTTGTTCTTACCCGGTACATACTCAATCATTACTCCAAACTATTGGAACAACTGACTCCACCGGTGCTGTCTATCGCTCCACTGGACACTTGGCATAGTTTGCAACCACTTCAAGGTCTGGTGATGTGTCTTCACAGTAAATTCCCTTCCATAAAGAAAAGGTTTCCACTAATTCAAGGCTATGATAACCCCTAGCAACTCTTTGCTATATAAATAATAATTTTTTCCTACATCATTTAACTTCTGTTATAATATGCCACTAGTCTACCTTCCTGTTGCAAAACTACTCCTATGGCAAGATTACTAACATCAGTGATTACCTCAAAAGGGTCATCCCTGTTGGGTAGGAGGGCAACTAGCCTGCACACACACACACACACAACCTCAAGCACAGAGAAACGTGAGTGCTGAAAAAGATGTACTAAATAATCATAGAATGAAACTCCAAGTGAGTACTAAAAAGCCTAGGGCTAAGTGCCCAACACACAAAAGTGTGTTCACACGGTGAAAAAACCTGTGTCCACAGCCATGGGGAAAAAGTGCCCGTGAGTAAGCTGGGTTCACACCAGAACTAGGCAGGAGTGGACATGACCAACAAACCCCTCAAGTGAACGGTGAGAACGGGTAGTAGGGTGATAAAGCTGTGAATGCTGCCCTGCACTATGCTCCACAGTAAGAGTGATCAAGAGAGATCACGATTGCAAAGATGAACTGCTATGCCAATGGGAAAAGCAAGCACTATATGACAGGGAAAAGGAGAATCCCCAAAGGTAAGCTACACGAGCCTCATTGCGACCTGAATACAACACCACCAAGGTATCCCAAGCGCCCTTTGCAGTGGTGCAGGAACGAATGTGCGGAATGATATGCCTGCAGCATGAGAGAGAGCAATCAACGCATGAGTCTGAGCATCCCTAGCATCCCAAGTACGCTGCTGCTGAGTAGGAGGAGAATGAGGAGGTAGACCTGCAGGAGGGTGAGCGAGAATCACTTCACCTTCCGCTGGAGCAAGTGCTAGAGGACGCTCCTCAGTGCCATCCACATATAGCCATACATTCTTGGCAACCAATACATGACGCATCATATAAGCCCACATAGGGTAGTTATCCCCATTGAGCTTGTCCTCTTGTGATAGCATGCCAAAGAGGTCATTATTATTGTTGGCCATGACAACACAACAAATCTGTCACAAGTCAACACGAGTAGGCAATGCCTAGCAAAACCATAAGAATGCGGGAGATAAATAGCAGGATAATCAATGGACTGAAAGGAAACTCCTTCACCACAAGAAATACATATGCATGTCCCAAATCTGCAAGTGTACTGCACGCTGATGCAAATCTGTCAAAGTGTCCACAATGGCATACATATACTGCAGCAAACCACAAATGTAAACATGTGCCGTGAAAAACACGATCAGCTGACACCTGTAAGAGCTGCAAGTGCTCGAAACCTGGCAAAATCAAAGGTAAATTGGTCGAATGCTGCAAAAATGGACTCAATGTAGAAAAGCCCCAATTTTTAGCCAACCAATTAGACCAAATCTCAACCCGCACCTGTAAATCTGCTAAAGTGTCCAAATGTGCAATTGTCACCTGTACCAAATGATGTAATGCCCAAAAAATTGGGGGAAATGCCCCAATGCCAAGTAAATGTGCCTGTAACACCCAAAATGCCTGCAAATAGTGCCAATTTCTGCAAAATCCCCAAATTTCTAGTGCAATTACGCACCAAATCTACTGAAATCAATGCCAATGTTGCAATTTTGAGCTCAATGGTGAAAAGCCCCAAAATTAATGCTGTCAATTTGCTAATTTTTCAGCAATTTCTGCAATATTTGACAGAGATTAGAAATAATAGCAAAACAACTTTACTGATTATTGATGGCACTCGTTTCGAGAAGAAGATGTTGATGTTGATGCAGATCTGTATAGCGGCTGACTACAGCGCAGGTACCAGGCAATTGGGTTGTTCCAGATCTGAAGTTGCAGATCTGGAGATGGCACGTTGCAGTCGGGTTGTAGAGTGGCGAAGAGGCGCAAAGCAAAACGGGCGGCTGCAGATCTGAGTTGGATTAGCACCGTACAAGTGGTGCCGAGCAGAGGACAAGCATACAGACGGCGGCGCAGGTACACAGGTGGCGGCAGCGCTTGTGCAATCGCGCAGCGTAGGTTTGCGAGGGCAGGGCGGCGTACAACAGGCAGCACACAGCAGTGTACAGCGGCGTAGCTACAAGTTGGGCAGTACAGGTCAACGCAGGGGCAATGGCAGGCTTCAAAGGGGTTGCGCATAGCAGTTTAGCAGCATTGGAGAGAAGTGTTCAATGCTCAATGACGTAGGCTGCAAGAACCCTAACCAGGCTCTGATACCAATGTTGGGTAGGAGGGCAGCTAGCCAACACACAACCTCAAGCACAGAGAAACGTGAGAGTGCTGGAAAAGATGTACTCAATAATAATAGAATGAAAGTACAAGTGAGTACTAAAAGCCTAGGGCTAAGTGCCTAACACACAAAAGTGTGTTCACACGGGGAAAAAACCTGTGTCTAGTCACAGGGAAAAAGTGCCCGTGAGTAAGCTGGGTTCACACCTAAACTAGCCGGCAGTGGACATGACCAACAATCCCATGATGCAAGTTTGAGAACTGGGGCTTCGGAAGCTGCCTTTTGCAAAGCAAAGAAAGCATCTAGAGCCTTACCTGTAACTAAAACTTTTTGACTTCTGGTCTTCACACCCTTGAGCAAATCTATCAATGGTGCGGCAAGGTTAGAAAACCAATCCATATGCGAGCTATATGCTTGGCACAAGCCCACAAAGGAGTGTATCTCTTGGGCTATCTTTGGAACGTCCCAATCAAGGATTACCTTTACTTTTCAGGATCAAGGCGAACGCCATCGGAACAGATCACATAGCCCAAGTACTGGACTTCTTGAACTCCAAATATGCTCTTCTTTGCATTAATGTAGAGTTCATTGTCTCGCAAAAGCTGCAAGACCTTCTCCACATCCTTCATGTGCTACTTTGCAGTGGCAGAAAAGATAAGAATGTCATCCAAAAAAATGAACAAACATATATCGATGAGTACAGCAAAGACTCATGACATCATCTTGTTGAATGTCATCGATGCATTGGTCAAACCAAAAGGCATCACCACAAACTCATCATGCCCTTGTTCTGTTCGGAAGGCGGTCTTGGAATATCGGCCTCAAAAATCCTGACTTGATGATAGCCACTTTTGAGGTTGATCTTTGTAAAGTACTGAGCACCGTTAAGCCTTTCAAGGATGTACTCTATCCTTGGCATTGGGAACTTATTCTTGATTGTCAACTTGTTCAAGGCTCGCTAATCCACACAGAGATGTGCGGCACAAACAGGATAGGTGCGGCAAATGGAGAGGAAGAAGGCCTAATGAAACCAAACCTCAACAACTGTGCTAATTGCCTCTCCAACTCAGCTTCCAATGCCTTGAAAAGACGATACGGAAACTTACTAGGTGGCTCAACTCCCGGTACCAATTCGATACGATGGTCTTCAGGACGAGAGGGTGGGGGTCTTGGTGGAAGATCATCCCTCAACATGATGTCTTGAAACTGCTGGAGGAGGCCAGTCATCTAGGGTTCTAATGGAGTCGCGACGACGGATGTCGCTATCCACCGTTGGCGGACATAGATCATCACACACTCAACTCCCTTTCTGATAGCTCTACTGGCTTGAAGATGGGAAATAAGTGGAATACCTTGAATACTACGAACCCCGCAAATGATAGTAGGCTCAAGCAAACCTTTGACGATTGTGAAGGTTTCTTGCCTCCAATCAGGAATGGGCGCATACTGGCAGAACCACTGAATCCCAAGGATCATGTCGCACCCAAGAAGGGGCAAGACAATGAAGTCCCTCAGGCCTTTTGAACTGTGAAGGCAGACTGTTGAACTTTTTGAGAAATGTGAGTACGTAGGCCGGGAGTGAACCCGTCCACGTCCAAATGATACGGCACAAGGGCACATTGCATCTTGGTCGCCAACTGCGGAGAGATGGCATCTTCTGAACTGCTCACGTCAAAGAGAACAACAAACTATTGCCCCTTCATTGTGCCATAAGCTCTGATAAGACCTTTCTGACGCTCTTCAACTCCGCCCTCCTCCTTATCATCGAATACCACTGCAGGTACCACATTCAAAGCAGGGAAAAGCTGACTAGCATTGGTGGTGGAGGGCGGGGGTGGAGGGGGTGGTACAGTTGTGGCGGTAGCCAATGTAGAGGCTGGTTGTTTGCTCTTTTCTGCCTGCCATTTGGTACAATCCGTCTTGGCATGTCTTGTGTGGTGGCAGAAAAAACAACAGTTCTCTTTGAAGTACCGTTCCTTCTCATCTAACTGCAAGAATCCTCCCGTAAGGCCCTCCTTGATCTTTTCTTCAGGGGTCTTCCTAGGTCCATCCTGTCACTCCTTCCCAGAACTATTCGGACCCTTCTTCTTTTGATCCTTCTTGTTCTTGTTGTGGTTGGGAGCCCCCTTTTACTTGACTGCTGGTTAGACGCCAAGTTCTGTTGGGTGGTCTGCATCTGCTCCTAAGGTTTGGGGGTGACTGGAGCGGTCTTGGGCTTGCCTCCATTGAGCATCATCTCATGATTCTGCGCAAGAGTCAAAGCCATGTCATATGTCTGAGGTTCAAAATTTCGAACGAAGAACCGAATGTTTCGATCCAATCCCCGAATGAACTACTTAAGCTTCTCCTCCTCGGGCTTCCCCAACTGTTGAGTTGATGTGATCACCTTGTTGGAGTAAGTGAGCACAGGGGAACCGTTCTGGGTGTGTTTGTAGAACTCATCTTCTAGATTTGTCATGTACTGTGGAGGAAGAAACCTGGTCTTCAAATCTAACACAAAAGTGTCCCAATCATAGTCCGGTAAGCCAGTGTAAGGATCTGTATGCAAACGGGACCAATGTTGCCACCAAGCGACCACATCACCCATGAGGTGTGGAGCTGCCAGATGGACTTTGTCCTGAGTTTTTGTGATCTTTGAAAGAGGAAAGTGGGCAACAAACTGGTGAATAAATTGAGTCACAACCGAATGGTCGCACTTGTCGTCGTACTTGGTGAAGTTCACTGAGGCACGGATAACTGTTGTCGAGGCTAAGGTTGGGGTTGTGGAGGATTGAGCAAGGTGGAAAGAAGTTACCCGAGTCCAAAGCGTCTGTTGGAACTGTTCCCGCAAGTCTTCACAGGCCTATTGCTCGTGGTTCGCCTTCGCTTCAAGCTCCGCCCGCAATCGCTCCTCTTTGGCCTTGCGTTTGGCTTTCTCAGCCAGTTGTTCAGCCAGTCTTGCTTCACAGACTCGCTCCTTTTTAGTCATCCAACAAAACCACTGTTCCATTGAGGAACCTTGTTCTTTATGTGTCTCTTGTTGGGCCAAGGTTGCCTGTAATTCTGCCAATTTTTTTCAATCTACACTTTTTCGAGTTGAATTTGAAGTTGCCATATCTGCTCCTTTAGCTTCTGGGTGTCTTCGTCTTCTTTTTGCGCAAGTGTTTCTTCAACTGGTTCTTCTTTTGTAATGTCTTCGGAACTTGATGCCATTGTGGATGGGCAAGTGGTTTTTCCCGATCTCAGCTTTCCCATCCAACGGATGCCCTCACTCTAGGTTGCTTGGTTGAATCATGTCCCAAGCTCTGATACCAATGTAGCATACGCTGTGCTAGGACCATGTGAAACAATGGGACCTTTTCTTTAAACATGAGTTTAGTGAGTTTAGCAATCCTTTAAAGCAGCATACATGAAACTGAAAAATAGAAGTAGCAGAGTCGACACTAGATGGGGTCCCGAATTACCCACTAAAGGGCACCCCTTGCAAGCAAGAGTATTTGCTTTATTTCTTCTTCTAGAGAACTGTAATAAGCTGAACTGTGTCCACAAGACTTAGCGGACAAACTGATTGACTGACCGCCAAACGCAAGGACAAAGCGACCAAACGTCGGGTAGAACTATGCATAAGCTTTAGGCGTATGTGAAGCTATCTTCAAGAGTACACACTGGCCCAAGGACTGAGGGAAGGTGTGCTGCAAACTCCTAAAGAGGTTGAACTTCTGTGCCTTGGGCTGAGAGTATGCACAGGCAAAGGCCTAAGCATACATGCTTGACTGCTTATGCTGAACTCTGATTTTATGACTGAATATCTAGGACTGAATTTGCTCTTGCCTTTTTCTATGCCCTTAGGAGCTGGTCGGCTGCCTGAAGAGGCTGTCGGCCTGCAGGACATATTCACGACTGCTGCAAAATGGCATTAAATGCCCTAGATGCCCAGTCGGCTGGTGCTATTTCTGGTCAGGCTGCTGCTGTACCTGGTCGGCTGCTGGGGCCGGTCGGGCTGCTGGCCGACTGCGTCCCCAAGCCCATGTAGGGCTGCCGACTAGGTCTTGTGAGCAAGGTTAGGGGCTTAACTACTCCTTGCAAGGCTAGCCAACACTTCGGCTGCCTTGGGCCTTAGGGCTGGCCCCCTTCTACACGTGATGCAACTATATGCTCCTAACGCAACTACTGCTAGGGCTAACCTCTACATGCTCCAGAATGATGAATGCTTGTTGAATTCTCCACAGTGGGTTAAGAGGAATGACCTGACACTCTAAGGCTAGGAGACTGACCTACGTAGCTCGTGCCTGACATGTCCCGGACTAGGCTTGTGAGGATTGTGTTGTTAATCCCTCATACTGTGTACTAATTACTACGTAAGTACTTAACTTATTAACAAGAGACTTCAGGAGAACACTTGAGAGAAGATTGAATTGACTTGCATTAAACTGAGTACAATAGGTCTCTTATATAGGAGATGAAGAGACACATTTGAAGAGACATGTCCTTAGACGAAAGGATACAACTTTAGGCTAAGAGATGTGTCTATTTGATGTAGAGGCACAACCATTCATCAAGGGATATAACCATTCGTCGAAGGGATGTGGCTATTCGATGAAGAGGTACATCCTTTGGCGAAGAGTCGCAACCAATAGAGGGCAGGGGTTCCCTTGGCTGGTTACTCTTTGCATCTGCAAACAAGAATCACCAATGAAGAGAGAATCTGATACATACATACGTCACAATCATGACATTCCCTCCCATTTAAAATAAACCCATGTATCAAATGATAAGACATCCGTTTGTCACAAAGAACTCTTGAAGAAGATTAGGGTACTGCTGCATTTCTTCATCTGTTTGCCAAGTGGAATCAAACTCATCCAAATCCATCCACTTCACAAGAAATTCTGTAGTCAACTTTCTTCTTGTTTCCTTCTGTCGCACGTCAAGAATTACTTCTGGAACAAGGATAATATGGTCATCTTCAATTTCTAGTACATATGAAGATAAGTCTGGAATAGGCGAATCTCCTTGAACATACTGTTTGAGCCAAGAAATGTGAAAAGTCGGATGAACCTTTCCCCATGAAGGTGGAAGTTCCAACTTGTAACTGACAACTGAATTTTTCTTAAGAATCTTGAAAGGCCCATAGAAGCGAGGTCGCAACTTTGGAAAAACTGACTTCACTGTTTTGCAGCGGTGAGGTGCCACATATAACAAGACCAAATCTCCTTCTTGAAAATCTGCATGTCGACGATGCTTGTTGGCCTGTTTTTGATATTTTTGTTGTACATGGACCAATTTATCTCGAACTTGCACAAGCACATCTTGCATCTCTTGAACCAACTCATCTGCCAACGCCACTTTGTGTTGTAAAACAAAGTTTGTAGGCACAAGAGGAGTATGCCCATATGCTGCTTGAAATGGAGTTAATCCAATTGCTGAATGATGGGAATTATTATAAGCAAATTCCACGAGTGGTAAATAATCTTTCCATGATGCCAAACGGAATTGAATGTAATGTCGAATCATTTCTTCCAAAATCTGATTGACTCTTTCAATCTGTCCATCTGTTTGAGGATGATAGGCTGAACTGAACAACAAATTCGTGCCAAGAGATTTGAACAAAGACGTCCAAAAATGTCCAGTGAAATTTGGATCTCTGTCAGAGATGATGGTCTTCGGCAAGCCATGCAATTTGAAGACATGTTGCACAAACAATGACGCCACATCTCGGGCTGAAGCAGCTTTCTTGCAAGGAATGAAATGCGCCATTTTGGAAAATCGATCAACCACCACAAGAATCTGAGCATTGCCTTTGGATGAACGAGGCAAAGTGGTGATAATATCCATACTGATACTTTCCCATCTCTCATTGGGAACTGGCAACGGTTGAAGTAACCCTTGAGGAAGTTGTCGAGAGGCTTTCATTATCTGACATGAATGGCAAGCTTTGACAAATTTGATAACATCTTGCTGCATCTGAGGCCATAAGTATGTAGCAGACAAAAGCCGATATGTCTTGTTGATACCAGGATGAGCAGCATAAGGAACTTCATGATGCTCTTGAATGAGAATCTTCCGCAATGAAGTATTGTGAGGCACAAATGCGATCAGAAAAGAACAGCAACTCATCCATGATGGTGTAGGCTGCAAACATGTTCATTTCTGCAGGACTGGGATTAGAAGATTTGAGAGCACGGAACGCATCTCCAAAATCTCTATCAGTCAAATACTCATTTTTGAAACAAGCAGGGATTTCCATTTGCACATTTGTGATGGCAAAATTAGTGGCTCGACGCATGCGGCTCAAAGCATCTGCAACCACATTCTGAAGACCAGGAACATACTGGATAATCATGTGGAAATTAGCCAAGAATTCAACCCATCGGCCCTGTCCAGAGTTCATAACAGGCTGAGTGAAAATGTACGTCAGAGATTGATTATCTGTACGTACAACTGAATCTGCTCCAAGAAGATAATGTCTCCAAGTCCGATAAGCATGCACGATTGCCAAAAACTCCTTATCATACACAGGATACCTGCTTTGAATGGCTGAAAACTTCCTGCTATCAAAAGCAATGACACAATCATTCTGCATCAAAACTCCACCAGAAGCACGATCTGAGGCATCTATCATTACATCAAAGGGCTGGGTGGGATCTGCAATGGCCAAGACCGGGGTTGTCGTCAAGGCATGCTTGAGATCATTGAAGGATTGCTCAGCTTCAGAAGACCACTAAAGTTTGTCCAACTTTGTCAGTTCTGTCAAAGGGGCAGCAATCTCTGAAAACCTATGCACCTTGTGATAAAAGTTAGCAAGTCCCAAGAAAGATCAAACATCTGAAATGGTGAGAGGCAAAGGCCAATCCACAATCGCCTGAATCTTCTCAGGATCTACTGCAATCCCATTAGCAGAAATGATGTGACCAAGATATTTCACATGGTTCTTGAAAAATTCGCTCTTCTTCTTGTTGATGTACAGCATATTGGTGCGTAGTACTTCAAAGACAATCTGTAAATGCTCTTTGTGATCGACCATAGATCAGCTAAAAACCAGAATATCATCGAGATAAACGATCACAAACTTGTCCAAGTACGGCCCAAAAATTTCATTCATCAGGGTCATGAAAGTGGCTGAGGCATTGGTTAACCCAAAAGGTATGACCAAGAATTCATAATGGCCATATTTTGTCCGAAAGGCTGTCTTGTATTCATCACCATTACGGATACGAATTGATAGCCGGACTTCAAATCAATCTTGGAAAACACCTTTGCACCAAGCAGTTGGCTGAACAACTCATCGATGCGAGGCAAAGGGAATTTGTTCTTGATTGTTAGCTTGTTGAGAGCACGGTAATCAATGCAAAGCCGCATTGATCCATCCTTCTTTTTGACAAGCAAAACCGGGGCTCCGAAGGGACTTTTGCTGGGACGGATGTGACCTTTGTCCAGCAACTCCTGTAATTGCTTTTGTATCTCTTGAGATTCAGAGTAAGAAACACGGTATGGAGCTCGGGTTGGAGGAGGTTGACCTGGGATAAGATCAATCGGGTGATCCACAAGACGACGAGGAGGCAATGTCATCGGAAGATCATTCGGAAACAGATCTTGAAAAGGCATGAAGAAGGGTTGCTCCAAGTAAGCAGTTGTTGATGATGAGGCTTGAGATTGCTCACTAGTTTTTGCTTCAATCTCCCGTAACATGACCAAGGATGTTGTACAGTCACGTTTGCGGACGAGGCGTTTGACTTGCAGGGCAGAAACAACAGTGATGGGTTTGGCACTGAAAAGGCCACGAAGTTCCAGCTCTCGACCATCATGGTATAACTGGATTGAATGAGAACGAAAACTGATGACTGGATCATATCGATACAGCCAAGATTGTCCCAGTATCATGTCATAATGTGACAACGGCATCACTGAAAAATTAAGGTGATCTTAGTAATCTTGAATCTGGAACTGAAGCTGTTGCACCTTTTTGTTACAATTAAGGAAGGAACCATCAGCAAGCTCTACTTGAAAAGCATCCACAAAATGTCGGGTCTGTAGGCGAAGCTTGTGAACCAAAGAAGTGCCCACAAAATTAGTGGAACAGCCACTGTCCACCAGCACATTGATGGGATGGTCGCCAATGAAACCCAGAAGACTAAGGACCTGCTTGGAAAGATTCATCGGAACAGGGTTGGTACTTTGGCCATTAAGCATTAGGGTACTGACAATCTCAGAAACGCGAACAGAACAAGCTATTTGTTTGTTTTTGTCCTTCACAGGAGGCGGGTCATGATCAGCATGGTGGCAACTGTCCACCTGAGAATTGCGCCGAGTGTGTTGGGATGAAGTGGCAGTTGATGAAGAGGTTTGCTGTCCTGAAGAGGTTTCTCGCTTGAAGTTGCGCCGATAATTGCTGCGACGGTCCTGTCGAGACCGATCTCGGTTTCTGTAGCCAGAGGATTCGGTCTGAGAGGATCCTGCATTTGATGCAGGAGCTTGCCCGGAAAAGCGCGACCGGAAGGACTGTTGTCCAGAATATGGTCGTCGAGAGTTGGGTTGTCCAGGATTGGGACGCTGGGGTTGGCTAGTCCCATTGGGTTGATTCCGCTGGTAAGAACGGGCGTCGAGGAAAAGTTCCTGGGAGGACGCCTGTAATCACTAATGCGCTCGACATACGAGATTGCTTCATCCAGGGTGGCAGGATTGTACTTATGGACTTCGTCTTGGATCGTGGGTTCAAGCCCGTCAATGAAGCTGTGAAGCTGGTCAGAGGGGCTGAGTGTCTCTATCTCGAGAGCCAGTTTTTGAAACTCTGAGATGTACGCGGCCACGGGGCCCGTTTGACTCATGCGGCGGAGAGAAGACCTGGCATGAAAGTTCGCATTTGCAGGCTCAAAAGCCTTGCGAAGAGCACGCCGAAATTTATCCCACGTTGGAGTAGACTTGCCAGCTGAAATCCTGCGTCGCCACCAAAGAAAGGCGGTATCTTTCAAGAGGGTACTGGCCAATGCCACCTTTTTATTCTCGGGCAATTCGGTATTTGAGAAATAAACCTCCATCTTGTAGAGCCAATGATTGATTAACCGCTTATCGCGGCGGCCATTGTAGGGCTCAAGTAATATCCATCTTTCTTGTTTGTGCGAGGATGATGATGATGTTGGTGAACGCGAACGACGTGCTCGCTGTGACTTCCTGGATCCCTCGCGCTGGTGTTGGTGCGGTTGTTGCATGTCTTCCATTTGTGATCGCATTGATGCCATACCGTCGAAAAGGGCCCGTTGCAAGTCCTCCATCTGTTGTTGAAGAGTGGTCATCTGCAAGGCCTCCATCTGAGGATCGACGGGTGGCACGTTGTCGTGCGAAGTCGACATCTGGAGAACTCAGAGAGAGTACTGAGGGGAAGCAAGAAAGGTCCACCCAAAATGTAGGATGAAAGGAACAGCTGGTGGAGAGGCAGTAACGGGATCCTCGTACTCGAAGTCGGGGTCCTCCACTTCGTCTGCGTCCACTTCTTCGGTTGGTTCCGCCAAAGAGCTGGGCACCGGAGATAATGGAGTATAATCGGGGACAAAGATCTCGTAGTAGAATGTCACAAGAGGGTGTGTGGAGGAGATATTGCGGAGGCCATCCACACTGCACTCTGGAAGAAAGTGTGCCAACTGAGGATACCGTGACAGAAAGTACTCGAAATGAGTAAGGTGCAGTGGCTCACAGGTGAGAAAAATAGTCCAGATCGCCCAAGTGTCGGGTTCGGTTACATGCGGGCTGCTGACATGTATGCGGTACAACTGTGAGGCCGGGGCTACTGGGATAGGAGAGTCCGGGAGACTTGGAATCCACTCAGCATCGGCGGGAAGTGGCACCGGTTTCGGAGTGGGGAAACGAGGAGGGCTGTGTTCGGGAAGAAGAGCCTCGGGGATCTCGTCGATGTAACTCAGGTAGGAGATGTGCATGTCGGGCTCCTCCGGAAAGTTGTCCATGAAGCATGCACGTAGATGGCAAGAGCGCACAGACGGTGTGGCGTGGGCAGAGCCGGGAGAGCCCCGCCGAATCGCCGGGGGGAGAGGGGCGAACGTGAAGATGGCGGCATCCTGACAGCCGGGGGGGGGGGGGGGGGGGGGGGTGCCAAATCGTCAACGCAAAGGGGGGGTGCAGTTCACACTAGCGCATGCCCGTTTTTGTTTTTGTTTTTTTTTTTTTAAATTGAAGACCCACGTGTCAATGTTATGTATTATTTTATTTTATTTTATTTTTTTGATGGTGTAAAGGTGACGGGCCTGGATCGTGTAGCCGGTCGGAGGAAAAAGGTGCGCCGCTTCGAAAGGGCGCTGCCAGCAAAGCGAAGAGGTGGCGGGCAGTCGCTATTCGGCGGCGAGGGGCTCACGGTCGGCAGCTGCATGAATCAAGCGAGGGGCTCACAGCCTGCAGCGCATGAAGCGAGGAGGGGGGAGCAGTCGATACTCAACAGCGAGGGGCACGCAGGGCCGGCAGTTGCACATAGCGAGAAGGGAGGACATAGCCTACAGCGAACGAAACAAGGAGGGGGGGTTTGCGCCAGATCTGCCATTGCTCCATAACTCCCATACAACACACGTGTGGGTTGTCGAGGGGGGAGAACGCTGAGTGAAGAGGCTAAGTGGCCCGCAGAACCCACGGGGGGAGGAAAAAAAAATATTTTACATCACCATGGGCAAAGCTTTACACCAAGTCCACCATCGCTCCGCTGCTTCCATACAACACTGAGAAGAGGGGTGGACGAGGGAGTGCCGCGGAGAGGGTGAGGGCTTCACAACCCACGGGTAGGAAAAAATTTTACTCTGATACCACTGTGAGGATTATGTTGTTAATCCCTCATATTGTGTACTAATTACTACTTAAGTACTTAACTTATTAACAAGAGACTTCAGGAGAACACTTGAGAAAAGATTGAATTGACTTGCATTAAACTGAGTACAATAGATCTCTTATATAGGAGATGAAGAGACACATTTGAAGAGGCATGTCCTTAGACGAAAGGATACAACTTTAGGCTAAGGGATGTGTCTATTTGATGTAGAGGCACAACCATTCATCAAGGGATATAACCATTCGTCGAAGGGATGTGGCTATTCGATGAAGAGGTACATCCTTTGGCGAAGAGTCGCAACCAATAGAGGGCAGGGGTTCCCTTGGCTGGTTACTCTTTGCATCTGCAACAGGAATCAACAATGAAGAGAGAATCTGATACATACATACGTCACAATCGTGTGACAAGGCTCACAAAGGGGTCACGGCATACGACAAATAAACCTAAAAGAAACTACTTCTGTACATGAATCTTGCACTGTTCATGAGCCAGTTTGTCACCGTGTAACAATGCATGGGTGCATGTGACAACAGAGTGCACGTGGTAGAGTGAACTTGAGCCCACCTCTCCTCCAAGGTGGGTGGTCGAAGTACCAACACGCAGTGTATGTGGTAGAGTGAACTTAAGCCCACCATTCCTCCAAAGTGTATGCTCTGTGTACCGACACGGAATGCATGTGGTAGAGTGGACATGACGCCTTGTTGGCAAGGGACTTATGTCTAGGCCTGACGGTCATGTGATCTAACATCTCGTTGGCAGGGGACTATGTCTGCGCCAATTGTGGATGGGTTCATTTATAGAAGGGTGGTAGCCCTGGTGAGTGAATTCTGTGAACTCGTGGAAGGATGGTAACCCTGGTGAGTGTCGCATGAACTCATGGAAGAGTAGTTGCCTTGGTGAGTGAAGTCTCGTGGAAGGGAAACCATGGGGAGCATGTATGGTTTCATGGAAGGGTCGTTGCCCTGGTGACCCATATGGACATGTGAAGCATGTTTGGCTTCGGCATGTGTATGGATCATAGGGGTGATGCCCTTATGCAATCCAATGGCATGGCAAGATGTTTTGTGGCTATGTATTCTGCTTACTTTATTTTTGTAGGTATTTCAAAGCTACTTATGGATTTATGAATATTTGGGACACAATTCGCTCTTGTGCCTATGTCTGGTAATATCAGAGTTGTTGACTCAGCTTATGGATTTATGGATATTTGGGACACAGTTGGCTCTTGTGCTTGTGTCAAACTCTTCATACAACCGGTGGAACTAGCAAAAGTTTGTTTCTTGATACGGTTAGCTCTTGTGCTCGTTTTTTACTTCAGTTCGTGGATCTAGATTTATGGCTTTAATGCCCAGAATTATGAAATATTATGGATTGGCAGTGCATCTACTATACTTGATGGATATTTTAGTAGTATCAAGCTTATAGAGTTGCGGACAATTGCTTTATAGGACAGAGGGGATGTCACCATTTGGTCCCTTCACCAATCTTGACCAGTGTTTCACACATTGATTGGAGCCCAGGTGTGAACGGGGATTTTCCACAAGAGAAAGCTGAAGCGTTTACTCGCAAAATTTGGCCTGAAAGATGGCTACGCAGCATGAGCACCATGGAATTTTTATCAATAAAGAGACTTATAATGTTTATAAGTCGGTGTTCTCACACATCATTAATGGAGGGCTGGACATTATTATTTTGGGCATGTATATGTGGACAGAGAGAGGTGCCTAGAGAAAACTTGGGCTAGAAGCTTGGGAAAAGCACAAAAGTTGATATTTTGGGCTAAAACTTGGGCATTAGGCTGGGAAAAAGCATAAAGTTGCTATTTTTGGGCAAGTTCACCTATTTTGGGCATAAAGGGAAAAGCATTTCAAATTATAGCTGGTGGACTTTATCAAAGCAAGGTAGGAGGGCTGTTTTCAGCAGGCCCACTTGCTTCAAAGCTCCTACAGGGCTGGTCGTCTTCTTTCATAGCTACTACAAGGGTGGTCGACTTCTTCCATAGCTTCTACAGAGCTGGTTGACTTCTTCCAGAACAGACATGGCTGGTCGTTCTTCTCCCAGAGCCTAACAGGGCTAGTCGACTCCTTTTTGGGCTGATATAGAGCTGGCCGTTTTGCTTCTGATCATCTATAGGCTAACCGATTTGTCTTTATCAGGCTTCTTGTCCGTCTCTTCTGGCCTTGTCCTCGGCAGATTTGGGGGTGTTTCTGGGACTGTTTTGGAGAATGTCAGGGACAGTTTTAAGAGCTCTTCTGGGGCTGATTTAAGACTCCGTTTTGGGGCTGTTTTGGCTCGAGTTCGGGCTGTTTTTGGCTCCACACCGGGCTGTTTTATGGACAGTTTATGGGCTGATTCATGGGACTGTTTTTTTGGATGGCTTTTTGGTGCTGTGATTGTATCTTGGCTTCAAGCTAAGATTTGGGCAAAAGTTGTGCTTTGTGGAAAATCCGGTGCTATATGCACCCGCACCTTGGTTTATTTAAAAAGCTTCTCTCTCAGTAAAGAAGTTCCTACGAAGGGCCGGCAGTTCCGGCTCAATGCAGTGTTTTTATATTGTTTATGGTTCTTCCGCTGTGTTCTTCATGCTTTGACTGGTATTTGAAATGTTGGTCTATTATTGTTCCAGGTCCCTAGTTAGCGATAGTGGTATCAAAGAGCTATATCTCAAG
This sequence comes from Cibotium barometz, assembly GCF_041138505.1. Lineage (NCBI taxonomy): Eukaryota > Viridiplantae > Streptophyta > Polypodiopsida > Cyatheales > Cibotiaceae > Cibotium > Cibotium barometz. The sequence continues at coordinate 21,753,636 of NC_141105.1, read as the reverse complement.
ATATCTTATGCGTATGCTAGGGAGATATTTCTTCTAGCTTCATGACGAACTTGGCAAAGAAAAAGCTAAGTATACTTTGAGTTTTGCAAAGTTGATGCTTTTTTGGCAATTTATTGCAAGTGTTTTTGGACACTTAACCCTTGTGTGTCCGTACAAGGAGAAGTCTGTGTTGTTTGTTTGCCTTGAACTGTTTCACGTAAACATTATGGTTGAAAAGCCTAGTTTACATGGTTTTCATATGAATATGACCAAGGACTATGGACTAAGTTTTTGGCTCCTTTTCCTCAGATGGCGTATGTTTTTGGCTCCCTTTATCTCAGATGCAGTGGACTTATGGAACTCATGGATATCTCAAGGATTGAGAATTTCTCTATGGATTTCTATCATCGACCGAAATGCCTATAAAACTATTGGCGGCCCGAATGCTTGTAAAACTACCCATCGCAGACATGTTTATGGAGAACTAGAATATTTGTGCCTGTGACTCATTCTCCTCTTATGTTCTACATTTGAGCACACCTCTCCTTCCAGTTTTGTGCTCAGCATACCCCCACGGAGTGCACATGGTAGAGTGAACTTGAGTCCACCTCTCCTCCAAGGTGTGTGGTCGGAGTACTAACACGCAGTGTATGTGGTAGAGTGAACTTGAGCCCACCTCTCCTCCAAAGTGTATGTTCTGAGTACCGACACGAAATGCATGTGGTAGAATGGACATGACGCCTTGTTGGCAGGAGACTTATGTCTAGGCCCAACGGTCATGTGATCTAACATCTCGTTGGCAGTGGACTGTGTTTGCGCCAACTGTGGATGGATTCATTCATGAAAGGGTGGTAACCCTCGTGAGTGAATACTGTGAACTCATGGAAGGGTGGTAAACCTAGTGAGTGTCGCATGAACTCATGGAAGATAGTTGCCCTGGTGAGTGAAGTCTCGTGGAAGGGAAAACCCTAGCGAGGATGTATGGTTTCATGGAAGGGTCATTGGCCTGGTGACCCATATGGACATGTGAAGCATAGGGGTGGTGCCCTTATGGATCATAGGGGTGGTGCCCTTATGCAATCCAATGGCATGCGTATGGATCATAGGGGTGGTGCCCTTATGCAATCCAATGGCATGGCAAGATATTTTGTGGCTATGTATTCAGCTTACCTTATTTTTGCAGGTATTTAAAGCTACTTATGGATTTATGAATATTTGGAACACAGTTGGCTCTTGTGCATCTGTCTGGTTAATATCAGAGGTGTTGACTCAGTTTATGGATTTATGGATATTTGGGACACACTTGGCTCTTGTGCCTGTGTCTCACTCTTCATATAGCCGATGGAGCTCGCAAAAGTTTGTTTCTTGATATGGTCAGCTCTTGTACCCGTGTCCGACTTCGGATCGTGGATCTAGATTTATGGCTTTAATGCCCGGAATTATGAAATATTATGGATTGGCAGTGCATGTGCTATACTTGATGGATATTTCAGTAGTATCAGGCTTATACCGTTGCGGACAATTGCTTTATAAGACAGAGGGGATGTCACCATTTGGTCCCTTCACCAGTCTTGACTAATGTTTCACACACTGATTGGAGCCCAAGTGTGAACGGGGATTTTCCACAGGAGAAAGCTGAAGCGTTTTACTGGGAAAGTTTGGCCTAAAAGATAGCTACGCAGCATGAGCACCATGGGATTTTTACCAATAAAGAGACTTATAATGTTTATAAGTCGGTGTTTTCACACAACATTAATGAAGGGCTGGACATATTATTATTTTGGGTATGTATATGTGGACAGAAAGAGACACCCAGAGAAAACTTGGGCTACAAGCTTGGGAAAAGCACAAGAGTTCATATTTTGGGCTAAAAGTTAAAACTTGGGCATCAAGCTGGGAAAAAGCAGAGTTGATATTTTTGGACAAGTTCACCTATTTTGGGCATAAAGGGAAAAGCACTTCAAATATAGCAGGTGGACTCTATTAAAGCAAGGTAGGAGGGCTGTTTTCAGCAAGCCGACTTGCTTCAGAGCTCCTTCAGGACTGGTCGTCTTCTTTCATAGCTACTACAAGGGTGGTCGACTTTTTCCATAGCTTCTACAGGGCTGGTTGATTTCTTCCAGAACAACCACATGGCATGTCGTTTTTCTCCCACAGCTTGCCAGGGCTAGTTGACTCCTTTTTAGGCTAATACAGAGCTGGCTGGTTTGCTTCTGATCATCTACAAGCTAGCCGATTTGTCTTTATCGGGTTTTTTGACTCCCCCTTCTGGCCTTGTGATCGGCAGATTTGGGACTATTTCTGGGATTGTTTTGGAAGAATCTGGGACAGCTTTAAGAGCTCTTCTGGAGCTGATTGGAGGTTCTGTTTTGGGGCTGTTTTGGTGCGGAGTTTGGGGCTGTTTTTGGCTCCATACCAGGCTATTTTATGGACAGTTTATGGGCTGATTCATGGGACTGTTTTGAGACGGTTTTTCATATGGATGTTTGGTGCTGTGTTTGTATCTCGGCTTCAAGCTAAGATCTGGGCAAGATTTGTGCCGACGCTTTGTGGAAAATCCGGTGTTGTATGCACTCAAACCTTGGTTTATTGTAAAAGCTTCTCTCTCAATAAAGAAGTTCCTACAGGGGACTGGCCGTTCCGGCTCAATGCTTGTTTTTATATTGTTTATGGTTCTTCCGCTGTGTTTTTCATGCCCTGCCCGGTATTTGATGTGTTGGTCTATTATTGTTCCAGGTCCCCTAATTGTGACAATATCTAACCCGAGTAGACCTGCGTCCACCTGAATCAGTGCCAAGTGTCGTCAAAACAACGCTAGTTCTCCATGTGCACTACGAGTAACCACTGACGAAATGCCAAGCTCCTCATCAAGGGTCAGCTCAGAGCCACTAGATTCACCATCCACATAAGCATGATTTGCTGACAAATCATGCACAAAAGATTGATCTCTACCTTTTCCTTCCCTTTGCGTGATACGTCTACTTGCACCAGTAAAACTACAAGATAATGCATCTACATTCCTTGCATCTGTCCTCAACTTGCCTGCACATTGGATCCACTACTAGAGGACTCTCCAAGTCCACTAAGCACCTTTGATTACTGCTCTACATGTGGAACAACATCATTACTTTTTTACATCCGCATCTTCAGTTATCTTCACTGGTGCATATCAACTACTCATCTCATCAAAGACAACATGTCTACTTACTCGCATCTCACGAGTGGTAGGGTTATAGCATCTATAACCGTTTTGCTCCAAAGCATAACCAACGAAGATGCATTTCTCTACCTTTGGATTGAACTTGGTTCTCACTTCATCAGAAACATGCACATATGCAATTCATCCAAACACTTTCAAGTGAGACACATCTGGTTTTATGCCTGTAAACTTCTGTTCATGGCATGGCTACAATAGCTATCCTATTCATAATGTAAACAGTAGTTGCTACTACTTCAACCCAAAAGTAATCCGGCATATTATCAAGACACTGCAATGTGCTTGTTTTTCCTTTCTGCAATACCTTTCTGTTGCGAGAAGTATACCTCCATGTGAATCGCCTCTTAATTCTCTACTTTCTTAAAAAATCATTGAACTCGTTGGATAAATATTCTCCCCCATCTTCTGATCTTAGGCATTTGATCTGCATACCTTCTCCGCCTTTTTTCATGAGGTCTTATTCCATCCTAGTTGCATACGGAAATTTCACCCGGCTACACACACACCCCATATTCACCACACACACCCGAGTACCACAAGGGGATACCACCCTTTCCAAATATTGGCCACTTTATAGACAGTGGACAAGCCACGGGATGAACCCCACACGGCCGATTGGAGTGACCACTCTGCACAGCTTTGGTAGAACTGGGCGTCGTAAGTCGAGTCACGATCTTTGATATCCATGGTAACCATCGTCCCTGATCTAGAGTGTGAGCTTGAAGAGCAAGCATTGCACATTGTTGTCGCCGCTGCAGAATCACCGAAGAGAAAGGTGGAAGCAAGCGCCATGACGATCGAACGATGACGGCCTAAGAAGTGTAGATGGTTGCCTACGTGCCCACCTGCACGCGAACACACTCCTAGTATAAGATGTCCCCAGGAGGATTTGAACCCTACACCTCCTGTAGAAAGTCCAAAGTCTTATCCACTTGGGAACTACCCATGCCTCTAGAGTGGCCTCTTCCACCTGTTTGTACCTTAGATTCTATATCATGTATATGCACAATCATAGAGAGTTTGTCACACTGAGACACAACCAATACAACTACCCATGCCTCTAGAGTGGCCTCTTCCACCTGTTTGTACCTTAGATTCTATATCATGTATATGCACAATCATAGAGTTTGTCACACTGAGACACAACCAATACAACACCTTTCTGGCTCTTTCATGCCATGCTTTATATACCTGTATCTACTATAGGGTGGATTTTCTTCAGCAATCTCCAGCTCAAATTCATCACTTGTGATGAACTCTCAATATCCTTTTTGTAAGCCCAGTGGGGCATGCAATGATGCCATGTGTCCAAGAGATAAAGATATAGAGAGAGAGGAGAGAGAGAGAGAGAAGGGAATAGGGATCTTGCACAGTACACCACATTGAGCGGCGGAGAATAGGCCCCGCCCCCTTTCACGAATTTATTCAGGAACAATCCACGGGCACGCTGTCGAGGATCAATACAATCAATGAATACAAAACAAACAAATATGCCGATGTAGGATATCCAAGTCGATCTCGATGTCCAGGCACAAGATCTCTGATGCCAAGCACACCACGGGGATGACCCACAAGTATCTCTCACCGAGCTAGTACCAAATCCAATATCCAATATCCAAATCCAATGAATCCAAGTCTAAGTTCCAAGTCCAGATCAAGTCCAAGTCCAGATCCATGTCCAAGCGATATGTCTAAGTTCCATGTTCATGTCCAAGTTCCATGCCCCAGCTCTATGTCCAAGTTCTCCATGTCTAAGCTCTATGTTCCATTTCCAAGCTCTATGTCCAAGTTCATATCCAAGTTCCCATGAGTAATCTCCACAACTCCTACAACCTTGTCGATGAAGAAAACCAAGGAAAAGCTCTTTCTGGCAAGAAAACTGATATAAAACCTGTTTTAATGGTTTTTGGGCGATAAAAACATCCAAAAAGCAGTTTTTAGGATTTCTAGAGCAGTTTTAGGGTTTCTGAAATTTCTGTTCGTACATGTGCGTACAGCTCTCTACACGCGTCCATATCGCCCATGCATATGCCCATAAAAGTCTAGGGTTGACCATACATCTGAAAAGCAAGTTGAAGAAGGTGTTAATGGCGAAGAAGAAGCTCTCCATGATCATAATGATGCCCACACACACTCCACGATCTCCTTCATGATGCTACAAGAGAGCTTCAAGGCTTTTTATACTTGAAAAGGGCTCTGCGTTTTGCCACAAGCTTGTCCATGCTTTTGCTTTGCCTTTTTATGCTTTGCTTTTTCCTTTTTGCCTTTGCTTTTGCTCTTTTTACTTTTATTAATAAAATATTACTCAACTTTTGGTGTTTTGCTTTTTTGGCTTTAACGCCTTGCTTTTTAGCCTTAGAGTTGCTTTTTGGTCAGGCTCAGTCTCCTCTTTCCAATGGTGCTCTTGGCACGCGGTCAACCCTGTTTGACTTTTTGCTTTTTTGACCAAGAATGGTGCTTTTTCTTAATCAAACCTTATGGACCTTGTCCCCATGTCTTCGTCCACTTGTTTGGTGTCCGGGCATGGGTTTCATCATGTGAAAAAGAGCTAGGAGAGCCAAATAGTTACATTCCCTCCCACTTATATCGCAGTTGTCATCAACTGCAGACTGCAAGTGTTCCAAACGCATCCATATGTTCCATGTATATCCATGTGTTGCAAGTACATGAAGTACTTCCATATGTTTGAAGGTACTAGCCCCATCTGGTGAGCTTGTGCATCTGGTCTTTCCCCATATCTGTGATGTCATTTGCTAATCTAGCAACATCTCAGTGCCTTTTCTTTGACCGATGTCCTTGTTCTTGATGGTACATCTTTATTACCTGTCACATGTGTTAGATAAAATGTCATGGCCCTGTGAAAATGGAGCAGGACAAGTGTGGGCATGGTGGTTGCAGGGTCAGAATATTTTATGATTCACATGGGGGGTGCCCGGACAGTGTTTAAAGATGTGTGGACAACCCTAGGTGTGAAGGGGGAACATTAAAACATTAACTTTTAATGTTTATAAAAGTTGCCCCTAGGCCTTAGTGGCCCTAGGGAACTTATTCAAGTTGGGCCCTAGGGATTATTATTATTTTTGGGGGAGGAGCCATTTTTGGAGAGTTTCTCTCTCTTCTCTCTCTCTCTCCCTTCCCTTTTGGGAGTCGTGGAGCAAAAGCATGTGTACATGCGTGGAGAAGCTGAAGGAAGGGGAGGCGGCTGCTGAAGATCAGAACTGTTGCTGATTTTCTGAGAGAACCAGCCGTACAGCACTGTACGGCCAGAGCAGGACTCTCTCTCTCTCTCTCTTTCTCTCTCCTGTTGCTGGCGGCGCACAAGCTGTTGCTGTTAGGGGCTGCGCAGAAGGCCTGTGCAGGCTGCACAGCTTGTTTTTCAGCAGGTACACTTGGTACGGCTGCCGTACAGTGTACGGGCAGCAAGGTACAGACGGTACAGTTGCTGCAGAAGTGTTTACAGGTGCTGGACAGACCTGTACATGCTGATTCAGACAGGTACAGAAGTGGACAGCAGGCTGTTTTTGCAAGTACAACGCCTGGCACGCATCCCGAGGCGGTACAATCAAGTACAGTGCTGATTTTCAGATCTGTACTTTCAAGGACAGCATAGGAGTGAGCATCAGGAGGAAGATACAGGCAAGTGCAAGCACATGTGTGAAGCAGGATTGTGGGTTCAAGTGCCTGCAGGCACAGATTAGTGCTGTTGCTTCTTCCAGAGTTGTTTCACGAGCTGAACTTGGTAAGCCTTGACTCTGTTCATCCATCTCTCTTTCTATTGCTTGATGTCTGCTACTGGTATGTGTTATCTGGCTCCTTGTGAGAGGAGGAGTATAGCAGATTGACAAGAGATTAAGACAGGGATTGAACAGCACATGTATGTTGAGCTGAGAAGATGTATCATGCTTATGAGTTATGCCAGATGTATGCCCATGGCTGGCCTGCTTTGTGAACTTGGCTGATCAGAGGGAGGCACAGTGTGTTGTTTGAAGACACAGATCTGTGTGCATAGATCCTCTGTGCTGAGAAGGATTTGTGGGCAGTCAGATTGGACTTACAGGTGTAAACTCTCGGCTGGTTTTTATGTTGTACTCAGCCATACATATTATTTTAATGGAATAAAGAAATACCGCAAGGGGCGCCAAGCTTTGGGGCCAACAGGTGTCGTTGTGTATTCAGATTTGGGCACTCTAGCTCCAATCTGTGTTTGGTTTTTCATCTAGACTACAAGTGGATGGGTGATTGTTCCTACCGCACTCTGGTTTTCTATCAGAGGCCGGTTTCAAGGTTCCGTCCCCGGGACCAATCATCAACTTTCTGAAGGGGGTGAGCTCGTGGTTGCTTTGGAAAAAAGCCATCGCTGAAAATTCAGCAATCATGTCTGATACAGAAGAAGAGTACTTCTATCATGAAGAAGAAGAGCAAGAGACTTCTCCTGAAAGAGATGTATCTGAGGATATTTTTGCAGGAGAACAGGCTGCAGATGTTGAGCTTTATGAGGATGTAACACAGCCAGAAGATGTGCATAGTAAAGAGGATGATGATGCTCGGTTCAAAGATCGCTTGGCTGGTGTTATGGATACTTTTATGCAGCTCACACAGAGCGAGAGATTTGCTGAATTTATGAGATCTCGCACAGAGCCCCGCACAGAGCCCCAGAAAAAGAAGAAGAAGGTTCGATCAAAGAATCTTTCTCATGGTCATAGTGGTACCACTCCACAGGATCCATCTCCTGCACAGTTTCCGAACATGCAGCATGCTTTTGGTGCTAACCCACAGAGTTCCTTCTATGGACAGCCACCTATTCCTCAGCAGAACATGCGTCCAGGTTATTTTGGTGGTGGCTCGGTGTTCCAATCCATGACTGGGGGTTATCCTCAGGGAGGCATGGGTATGTATGGGCCTTTTGGAGCCAATTTTCAGCCTGGCATGCAAGGGAATATGTATGGTGGTATGCAGTCCGGTATGCAAGGAAATGTGTTTGGAAGCATGCAACCTGGGATGCAAGGCAATATGTTTGGTGGCATGCAGCCAGGTATGCAGCATGGAATGTATGGAAACATGGCTGGGATGTATGGTATGCCTGGTGTTGGAATGGGAAATGTTGACCCAATGATGGGTATGAATGTTGGGGGCAGCAATCTTACGAAACCACTTCCATATGATAATCTAACGCCTATGGGCAAGGCGAAGGATTACAAGGAAGGGGGAGCTGCAGTGAAGTTTGACACTTTCAGTGGAGCCAAGGATAAATTGAAGGCACTTACCTTTTTACAGCAGTTTGATGCTGCTTTTTCTGGTGGAAATTACACAGAGTCCTCGAAGGTGAGGAAAGCTGCCACTTTTCTCAAGGGCAATGCTTTGCAGTGGTGGTCTACTCTTCTTTTGCAGGGCATAGCACCCACTACATGGGTCCAATTCAAACAGGTTTTCTCTTCCGTTTGGCTCACATCGACATTCGAGGTGGATGTTATGACAGCATGGCACAAGCTGGATGCTTCAAAGTGTGATAGTTTGGAGGATTATAACAAGAAGTTTTGGGAAGCTCTACTCCCAGTGACTTCTTATCGTGCCGTGCCATTATCTGAGCAGGTTGAGAAATATTGTTGTGGGCTGCCCAAGGAGGTACGAGATTACTGTATAAAGACAAGAGTAACGAACATGTCACAGATGATTGAGAATGCTATGACAGCTAATGCGTTACTCACAGGTGGTTCATCTGGATTTAAGGGCAGTAAGAAATTGAGCAAGAAAGCTGAAAAATTTGGGCATGCTTCTCGTGATGCTAAAGGGTCTACAGAGACGAAGTATAAGAAGTTGCCAATGCCCAAGAGGACTTCTGAGGAAAGACAGGCTTTGAGAGATGCTCAAAAGTGTTTTTACTGTACTGAAGAGGGGCATATGTCATTCAATTGTCCCAAGAAAACGTCCAAAAAGGACCCTGACAATAAAGGAGAGCCCAAGCGAAAGAAACCAAAGCCTTCTGCAGGCTTAGTTCCTGATCTTGTGGGGGAGCAGCTAAGTGGTGAAGCATCAGAGTTGTGCAGGGCATGGGGCAAAGTGAGAGATCAGAATGCTTTGATCTTCTTTGACACAGGTGCTAGAGCCAACTTCATTTCACCAGATTTGGCTGGCCGATTGGGGATTCGCGCAGAGGAGATGGGGCCGTTACATGAGGCTAATATGGCTTGTCCAGGGTATGCAGAACCCGTTACTCCTATCATTGGGAAGCTTCGGCTTCATTTGCAGGGTTATGTGGACAGCGAGGAGTTCTTCATCATGCCTTTGGATGGCTGTGATGTTTTGTTGGGGATGCCATGGTGCCACAGGGTACATGCGGTGGTGGATACTTACAATAGGAAAATTACTCTGACTCATAGAGGGAAAGAGCATGTATTGGATGTAAAACTCAAAGGGGAATCTGTTCCTATTGTATCCGCTTCGGCGATTTCATCAGTAATGAAAAAGCATCTTTCCGCGTACTTGATTTATGTAAAGGATGCACAGGATGATGAGTCTAAGTCTAATTTGTCAATGTCAGATAAGGACAAGGCTGATTTCTTAAATGGGTTTCAAGACTGTTTTTCCGAGTCATTGCCAGGAGAATTACCTCCTGAGAGGCCAGAAGATCATGCCATAGATCTGATTCCTGGTAGTACTCCACCGAATAGACCGCCGTACCGTGTTAGTGCAGCCCAACAGGAAGAGATTATGAGTCAGGTGCAGGAGCTTCTAAATAAGGGGTTGATTCAGCCTAGCTCATCACCCTTTTGCTCACCTGTGCTCTTGGTGCAGAAGAAGGATGGTTCTTGGCGCATGTGTATTGATTACAGGGCGCTGAATAAGAATACCATCAAGAATCGATTCCCCATACCGAGGATCGATGACATATTGGACCGCTTACAGGGCTCCACAGTTTTTAGTCGTATTGACTTGAAAAGCGGGTATCATCAGATACGCATTAGACCCGAGGATGTGCATAAGACAGCATTCCGAACCACATTTGGGTTGTATGAGTTCTTGGTTATGCCCTTTGGTTTAACGAATGCGCCTGCCACATTTAACAGAATGATGGACAGGATTTTCAGGCCTCATAGAGAGTTTGTGGGCACATTCTTTGATGATATGATTGTGCATTCACGAACTGAGGAAGAGCATAGAAGGCATTTGGCCATTGTGTTTGCAGAACTCAGAAACCATAGATTGGTGGTTAATGGCAAGAAGAGTGAGTTCTTTTTGCAGGAGATACATTTCTTGGGGCATATTGTGTCTGGTCATGGAGTCCGTATGGATCCAGCAAAGGTGGAAGCAATACTTAATTGGCCAGCTTTGAGGACCGTGCATGATGTACGCAGCTTTCTAGGATTGTGTTCCTATTACAGGCGTTACATACGGCACTTTGCTGAAATTGCTTCGCCTCTTCATGCTTTGACGAAGAAAGCAACTCCGTTTAGATGGGCTGATCGGGAAATTACAGCATTCAAAAAGCTCAAAGAAAAGCTTACTTCGGACCCAGTATTGGTGTTACCGGACCTCCGAAAGGCTTTTGTTGTCCAGTGTGATGCATGTGGAAGTAGCATTGGTGCAGTTCTCATGCAAGAGGGACATGTGATAGCCTATGAGAGTAGAGTTTTGCAAGATGCCGAGAAGCATTTACAGGTGTATGAGAAAGAGATGTTGGCTGTAATTCACGCTCTTTCTACATGGAAACACTACTTGCTTGGGGCTGATTTCACTGTACAGACAGATCATCAGACTTTGCGTTATTTCCTCACGCAGACTAAGCTTTCAGAGAAGCATATGCGTTGGGCAAACTTTTTGTCAATGTTTCACTTTCAGATTGTGCATGTGGAAGGCAAAAAGAATGTAGTGGCAGATGCTTTGTCACGCAAGCCACAGGTCTCTGCAGTTTCACTTGCTTATCATCATGAGCTTGATGAAATGAAAGAGCAGTATGCCCATGATGAGGATTTTGAAAGGTTGTATGATCAGATGTCTGAGGGTCAGCGGCATGAGCATTACACTCTCAGAGATGGGTTTTTATTGATGCATGGCAGACTGTGTGTTACCAGGCCATTGCGACTCAAGGTTATGATTGAAAGTCATGCTCCACCGTATGCAGGTCATAGAGGTATTGACGCCACGGTCAAAGCAGTGGAGACTTTCTTTTATTGGCCAACCTTGAGAAGAGATGTTGATGCCTTTGTGAGGCAATGCATCGTATGTCAGAAGGTAAAGTTTGACCGTCAGAAGACACCAGGGTTATTACAGCCTTTACCTATTCCGGATAGACCTTGGGAGAGCATTGCCATGGATTTTGTATTTGATCTTCCACGGACTCAAACGGGAAATGATGGCATCTGGACAATCATATGCAGGTTCAGTAAGCAGGCACATTTCATTCCCGTGAGGAAGACAATTAAAGTGGATCATATGGTGAAGTTGTTCATGGCGAACATCTTCAAGTATCATGGCTTGCCTACGTCTATCATTAGTGACCGTGATCCACGGATGACGAGTTTGTTTTGGAGAGGGTTGTTTGACAACATGGGTACCACTCTCAAGTTTTCATCGTCATTTCATCCACAGACAGATGGTCAGTCAGAAGAGGCTAACTCTACAGTGTTGGATCTTCTAAAGTGTTATGTGTCAGAGCACAACCAACAATGGGAAAAGTATCTTCCTTTGGTGGAGTTTGCATATAACAACACTGTACATAGCTCGACAGGCAAGGCGCCTTTTGAGATTGTAGAAGGAGGGAAGAAGATACCACCCATTTTGCATACAAAGGATAAGATTTTTGAGGCTGATCAGTATGTGGCGACCTTGGATGAAGCTTATCGGAGAGTTAAGTTGGCCCTCCAGAAAACTCAGCAGAAGCAAAAGAAAGCCGCAGACCGTCACAGACGTGATTTGCAGTTTCCATTGGGTGATTGGGTTCTTTTGCGCTTTGAAAAGGCTAGACTCAAGAAGATGAAGGGTAAAGAGCGCTTATTCCCTAAGTTGAGTATGCGATATTATGGGCCTTTTCAGGTTTTGGAAAAGATTGGTGAGGTAACCTATCGTTTGAAGTTACCAGATCACTGGAGGATTCACAATGCTTTTCACGTGAGTCTTCTTAGACCTTTCCGTGGGGATGTGCCTGATGATGTATCAGATGAGGCTCAGCCGGAAGTTGAGGAACTTGATGAGGTTCTGATTCCAGAGCAGATACTGGCACATAAAGAAAGGAAGGTACGAGGTAAAGTTTCCCGTCGCTATCTTGTGAAGTTCAAGAACTATTCACCGATGGATGCGAAGTGGATGGAGGAAGGTGACTTAACAGATTCACCTCAGGTTTTGCAGCTTTATCTTGATGCCTTTGAGTTAGAGCCGACTCTTATTGTGGCTCATTCAGGTTCAGCAGAGCATGGGTCTGGAGCATTACCTGATGCTCAAGAGGGGGGTAGCACCTCCACTCCCTTGATACAGACAGGCTCAGATGACATCTAGAGGTCGCTTGGTGCAGATTTTATCTCATCCGAAGGTACTGAGGCTGACAGTACATCTGTTTATGGGACTTCTATGATATATGTGTACTAGTCACATGGAAATTTTTGTGGATATGTATGGTTCACAGTGGTATACAACTTGGACTATTACTATGCCATTGGTTTGCAGTGAATATTGATACATGTGTATGGCTCAGAGCGATTGGGACGCTGATCTTGCCATATTGTATATTTCACTTTGGATATTTTGATGCATCACCAGAATGCAATCGAGGACGCTTGCCATCTTTCAAGAGGGGGGTATGTCATGGCCCTGTGAAAATGGAGCAGGACAAGTGTGGGCATGGTGGTTGCAGGGTCAGAATATTTTATGATTCACATGGGGGGTGCCCGGACAGTGTTTAAAGATGTGTGGACAACCCTAGGTGTGAAGGGGGAACATTAAAACATTAACTTTTAATGTTTATAAAAGTTGCCCCTAGGCCTTAGTGGCCCTAGGGAACTTATTCAAGTTGGGCCCTAGGGATTATTATTATTTTTGGGGGAGGAGCCATTTTTGGAGAGTTTCTCTCTCTTCTCTCTCTCTCTCCCTTCCCTTTTGGGAGTCGTGGAGCAAAAGCATGTGTACATGCGTGGAGAAGCTGAAGGAAGGGGAGGCGGCTGCTGAAGATCAGAACTGTTGCTGATTTTCTGAGAGAACCAGCCGTACAGCACTGTACGGCCAGAGCAGGACTCTCTCTCTCTCTCTCTTTCTCTCTCCTGTTGCTGGCGGCGCACAAGCTGTTGCTGTTAGGGGCTGCGCAGAAGGCCTGTGCAGGCTGCACAGCTTGTTTTTCAGCAGGTACACTTGGTACGGCTGCCGTACAGTGTACGGGCAGCAAGGTACAGACGGTACAGTTGCTGCAGAAGTGTTTACAGGTGCTGGACAGACCTGTACATGCTGATTCAGACAGGTACAGAAGTGGACAGCAGGCTGTTTTTGCAAGTACAACGCCTGGCACGCATCCCGAGGCGGTACAATCAAGTACAGTGCTGATTTTCAGATCTGTACTTTCAAGGACAGCATAGGAGTGAGCATCAGGAGGAAGATACAGGCAAGTGCAAGCACATGTGTGAAGCAGGATTGTGGGTTCAAGTGCCTGCAGGCACAGATTAGTGCTGTTGCTTCTTCCAGAGTTGTTTCACGAGCTGAACTTGGTAAGCCTTGACTCTGTTCATCCATCTCTCTTTCTATTGCTTGATGTCTGCTACTGGTATGTGTTATCTGGCTCCTTGTGAGAGGAGGAGTATAGCAGATTGACAAGAGATTAAGACAGGGATTGAACAGCACATGTATGTTGAGCTGAGAAGATGTATCATGCTTATGAGTTATGCCAGATGTATGCCCATGGCTGGCCTGCTTTGTGAACTTGGCTGATCAGAGGGAGGCACAGTGTGTTGTTTGAAGACACAGATCTGTGTGCATAGATCCTCTGTGCTGAGAAGGATTTGTGGGCAGTCAGATTGGACTTACAGGTGTAAACTCTCGGCTGGTTTTTATGTTGTACTCAGCCATACATATTATTTTAATGGAATAAAGAAATACCGCAAGGGGCGCCAAGCTTTGGGGCCAACAGGTGTCGTTGTGTATTCAGATTTGGGCACTCTAGCTCCAATCTGTGTTTGGTTTTTCATCTAGACTACAAGTGGATGGGTGATTGTTCCTACCGCACTCTGGTTTTCTATCAGAGGCCGGTTTCATAAAATAAATGCATACTTACCTCCTGCAAAAACTATACACAAGCTAGTCAACAAACAAGTATGCATCATTCGCGTCTACTGGGTATTCTAGGTACTAGCCTGGTAGTCTGGAGGCCATTGGACTATCACATGCCATAAATCCAAGCATTGTCCATACATCAAAAACAGCACACAAAGTCAAAGAAATTCAAACATACATCAGTATGCAGTGCACAAGTAATGATCCTCCAGTTCATGGATTATCCTGTCCGGTTTCATCGAAACCGTGCTGAGCCATCTCGCCACTAGGACCGCTCAGACTATCCTGAAGGCCTTCTCGTCACTAGGACCGCCCGAGAGTTCTTCCACAGTCATCTGGGCCATCTGGTCGCATTGACCGCCCGACTATGAGATCCAATACAGTCATCTAGGTCATCTGGTCGCAATGACCACCTGACTACAAAATCCAATACAGTCATCTAGGCCATCTGGTCACAATGACCGCCCGACTACGAAATCCAATAGAGTCATCTGGGCCATCTGGTCACAATGACCGCCCGACTACAAAATCCAATACAGTCATCTAGGCCATCTAGTCGCAATGACCGCCCGACTACGAAATCCAATACAGTCATCTGGGCCATGACCGCCCGACTACAAAGTCCAATATATCTGGCATCGTTGCCTCCCATATACAAATCTTACTCCTTAGGCTATCGGGCATCGTTACCACCAGGTCCAAGTAGCCATTATAAGCAGAATAATGATCAATTCTAGTCCAATATATATACAATGAAGAGGGCTAGAGGCACATTCCCTCCCTCTTGAATCTGTCTTGATCGCAAGATGTCCATATCTGTACTTCAAATATATCTGGACCAACCACTTCCTCAGAAGCTTGAAGTATATCTGCATAGTCCTTGAAGTACTTCCTTGGCATCCATTTCGCATCCAATAGCGAATAATTCTCGAAGTCCAAGAGACTTTCTGACCTCTGTCTTTCCTCTTTTTCTCACAGAATGAAACACAATCTATTCTAGCTTTTCCATCCTTGATGGATCCTTCAATACAAGCTCCTCTAGGGATAACCCTGTACATGGTTTCCGCAATCCAAAGATAAAATCCATATCAATACTCTCCCATAGAACATTCGATGGGTGCAATAATCTTGGTAGCTTTTGTTGGTCAAACTTGTCCTTCTGACAAACCAAACATTCTCGAATATATAACTCAATGTTCTATACAAGGCCAATAAAAGTAGCTTTCCAAAGCTTGAGGTGTAATCACTATGCTTCTTTGCCCTGCGTAAGGTGGAGCATGGCTTTTCTTTGTTCACTTTTGGCCTCGAATCCTCTATGTCACATAAACGGGTTTGCATCATAAGAAAAACCCTTTTTGATGACATAGAAACTCACCAAATCTTTATTCTGTAATCTGTTCCAAAACATCTTTGAAGTCTCTTGGGGTAGCATAAAGATCCTTCATCAAAGTGAAATCCATAGGGTAACCCATAAAAACCTCATGGCTCAGGGCTCTCCGAGATAATGCATCTTCTACCTTGTTGTCTTTGACATTCATAGACCACAGCATGGCATTTTTGGTTCAAGACTGCTCCAATGCAACCTCATCATGTTCAACCACAAAAAGGTCTAGAATATCCAACACTGATCCTTTGCTAGCATAAAATTTCAATGCTTCAAAAGGGTTCTGTTTCAGCTTTGGTCCACAAAGATCCCATGGCTTTATTTGTCGAAACATGCAATGGGCTAAGCACCACTGCAAACCATTTGTCGAACTTCCTAGCATGATGTCAGTCTGATGATCTTCCGATCTCTTTGGCTTCTTTGCCTTCCTTTCCCTTACCTATCCTAAGGAAACTGCATCTGAAAGAGTAGGCCTAGGAGTAGCTTCCTTGTCTCCTCCATGATAAATAGAGCGGGTAGCTCTAGATCCTCCTGCAATGGTGACTCCTTTGGCCCGAAGATAGGCTTTAGCAACTTCAACTCCTTCGGCTTCGGTGGCTTGATCCTTCATGAAATCTTCAAACATTTGAGCCCTTCTTTGGTCCTTTTCCTTCCAAGCTCTCCAAGCTAGGAATTCTTCATCTTGGAGAAACTGTATGAACTGTTGAAAGTCACGATACTCTTCTGATGACCCTAGTTCCCATCTTGAAGTCCTGTTTTGGCCTCAGAGTTCTTCCCTTCATGAGGCCCTTGGTCTCCCTCTGCTCTCGACATGGCTCTGTCACCCCAAGAAAGTTTCTTCAAGAGAAATCCTTCTCTGATACCACTGTAAGCCGAGCGGGGCGTGCAGTGACAGACTCAACCACGTGTCCAAGAGATAAAGATATAGAGAGAGAGGGAAGAGAGAGAAGGGAATAGGGATCTTGCACAGTACACCACATTGAGCCGGAAACAGACCCTGCCTCCTTTCAGGAATTTATTCAGGAACAATCCACTGACACGCTGTCCAGAATCAAATACAATCAATGAATACAAAACAAACAAATATGCCGATGCCGCTGTCAAGGTAGTTTCAAATGTACAAAACGTACGAAACGATACAAGTTTAGTACGTGGTATAGAACGTTGCCGACTGATAAAGTATGTAAACAACGTTACATACTTTTTAATGTTAAAATCATATGGGTCATCATCCATGTGTTGTCATGACATGTTCCATAACGTGACATGAAAATAAGCTAAGTTTGAAGTACCAACGCTTAGACCTCCCAATGGGCAAGCCAAAAAGGACACAGGGAAAAAACCTCTTCTAAAGAGAGTAACAAGTGCAAGCCCAAAAAATAAAATAAAAAATAGGTTTGAAATGTTTGCAAGTCCAAAACGTCCTAAATAATAAAAAACGGGTTTTAAATGCAACCTTGGTCGATGTTGAGGTCGAGGCACAAGATCTCTAACGCCGAGCACACCACAGGGATGACCCACAAGTATCTCTCACCGGGCTAGTATCAAATCAAATCCAAAACCATGGAAAAGCTCTTTCTAGCAAGAAAATTGATATAAAACTTGTTTTAATGGTTTTTGGGCGATAAAAACATCCAAAAAGCAATTTTTAGGGTTTTTGAAATTTTTAGGATTTCTGAAATTTCTGTCTATACAGCTCTGTACACGTGTCCATATCGCCAATGCATATGCCCATACAAGTCTAGGGCTAACCGTACATCTGAAAAGCAAGTTGGAGAAGGTGTTAATGGCGAAGAAGAAGCTCTCCATGATCATAATGATATCCACACACACTCCACGATCTCCTTCATGATGTTAAAAGAGAGGTTCAACCTTTTTATACTTGAAAAGGGCTCTACTTTTTGCCAAAAGCTTGTCCATGCTTTTGCTTTGCTTTTTCCTTTTTGCCTTTGCTTTTACTCTTTTTGCTTTTATTAATAAAATATATCTCAACTTTACGTGCTTTGCTTTTCTGGCTTTAAGACCTTGCTTTTTGGCCTTAGAGCTGCTTTTTGAGAAAGCGCCTTTTAGCTTTTTGGTCTCGCTCAATCTCCTCTTTTCAATGGTGCCCTGGGCTCGCAGTCAACCCTTTTTGACTTTTTGCTTTTTCTTGCTTTTTTGACCAAGAATGGTACTTTTTCTTAATCAAACCTTATGGACCCTATCCCCATGTCTTCTTCCACCTGTCTCGTGTCCGGGCATGGGTTTCATCATGTGAAATAGAGCTAGGAGGACCAAACAGTTACACTTTTCCCATAAGGAAATTGGTCATCTTGAATTTCCAAGCCTCCAAAGTATTCATGTCTAGCTTCTCACTCACAATTTGTGACAAGTTGTCAAATATCTACTTGCGACAACTTACCAAATAGTGCTTGCAAAATAGTTCTGCAATTACAACAAACTTGCAATCTCCAACAGAGCGGTATCGTGCACCTGTTATAATACATCTGTATATGGAACAATCACACAAACATACATCTACCAACAACTTGCAAATCTCAGATGCTCTGCATACACTATCTTGCAAACCGATTTTCTGTCGCAACTTTTACTCTTATCAGAAATTGGGCATACAGTCAAAATCACCACTTTCACTGAGTACCTGCGAAGATCTTGCAGAGCAAAAACTGGACTCGAAATGCGCCCAAATCATGCCGAAACCCACAAATTTTCAATTAACACAGTTAGCTTAACACAACATGGTCTTTATCCTACACCCAGGAGGATGCCTGAATCTGAGACAATGACTTCTCTGTCTACCTATAGCTCTCACAGTTACCCAAAGGTATTGCTCCAAAATCAAAGAGAGAAAGAGATGACACAAACCAGTGCTTTGATACCATGAGAAGAATGGGGGGAGAAGATGACCTTGAGTTCCTTGCCGGCAAACACACACGAGTAGATAAGCACATGAGAGATGGATGGCTGAATTTTCTTGCAAGCAAACACACACGAGTAGATAAGCACATGAGAGATGGATGGCTGAATTTTCTTAGCAGTAAACACACACGAGTAGACAAGAACACAAGAGATGGATGGCATAAAGAGATAAGAGTACATACTATATGGAGAAGTACTCTCCATATTAGTATGGTTGAATTTTCTTGCAAGCAAACACACACGAGTAGAAAAGCACACGAGAGAGGGATGGCTAAAATTTCTTGCAAGCACACACACACTAGTAAACAAGCACACAAGAGATGGATGGCATAAAGAGATAAGAGTACATACTATATGGAGAAGTACTCTCCTACTATAACATACAATAGTCGATCCATAGTGTGAACCTGACTACATGAGCTGGTGCTATAACTATGCCATAACTCTAGTACACCAAAGTGACTATCACACAGCTTGTAAACCATTGGCAGCATATCGCCCATAATCTCACCAACCATGCCAGTGGCATAAGTGCGGAAGCTATCACCCAGGCAGGTCATCAACGTCTGCAGCACTAGTTGAGCTGGATATCTCAACAAAAGGAGTAAAGCTAGCACTTGCCACCTAGTCATACGCTCCAAACCGAATACAACGGTAAGCCACTTCCAGCTAGACACTAATGCAATTGCAACACAGCCCACTTCCTCAAGGCATGCACGCCCCATACTACGCACTTCCAGTCCTCGCGACCGTCACTGGTGCCGTTAGCCAGTGGGCTTACCAGGTGCTAGGTCCCTTGGGAGGCTCCACAAATGAATGCCTCAGAAACGAGCCACAAACCCAACTATATAGCCCATAATCCAGTTCACACGAAGTAAATTGTCCGACCAGCCTCAATGCTAGCCAAGTTATGTCCAAACACGGAACATAACATTCTCCCCCTGCTAACAACAAGACGATTAGGACACAAAGTTTGAAAATTGTCTCTGGAATGAAGCATCATGCTTCCATATGTTGTCTTCCTGTATATGACCTCTCTATTTAAACAACCACCATTTTCCAAGGGTTTGTTCCCCATGGTCAGCAACTGCGTCCGACTCATGGGGAAAACAAACCGATAGATCCTCAAGTCTCACAAGCTCCTTGTCAAACACCAAGCTATCTCCTGCACTTAGCACTCTTTTAGTTCACTAATCTGAAAGATAGGATGCATATGTACTCCATCTGGGAGATGTAATCTCTGTAAGCCACCTCATTCATCTTTTTCAGGATCAAATAAGGTCCAGAATACCTACAACTTATAGATGTTTCTAGTCTTCATTACCTGAGAATCTTTAGGACTTCTCAAGTAAACTCATTGGCCTTCTTCCATGACTCTAGTTTATAGCTTTCGATTAGCCTAGAATTGTGCACGTCATATACTCTCTCTTGCAAACTGCAACATCTCTTGCTGTTGTTTCAAGAAGTCAACCATAGCCACCCCCACCACCATTGTAGCTTCCCTCATAGAGCGGCCAGCCGGAGAGGGAGACCCCCCCCCCCCCTCTCTCCCCCCCTCTTATTCATTCATTGCAAAAAAAAGAGTTGTTTTAGATCAATCATCTCAAATGTCTTGGACAGAGCTAATTTGGAAGCAGCTATAGGACTGATAAATTGCAAACTGCAACATCTCTTGCTGTTGTTTCAAGAAGTCGACCATAGCCACCCCCACCACCATTGTAGCCTCCCTTATAGAGTGGCCAGCCAAAGATGGAGCCCATTGCACCCACCAACAACCACCCCCCCCCCCCCCCCCCCCCCCCCCCCCCCGGCGGCGCCCTTTCTTTATTCATTCATTCCAAAAAAAAAAAAGAGTTGTTTTAGATAAATCATCTCAAATATCTTGGACAGAGCTAATTTGGAAGCATCTACAAGACTGATAGGCACCTATAGTTATAAGCTTAGCCTCAAATACTGTGCCGACCACATTATGAAGTTTAGGGCCATAACATCACATATCACATCAACCGGATCTCCGTGAGTCTAAACAAAGTGTCATCACACAAACTCCACATCCATAAGTTTGCATTGTCATGCTACCAACACGAGTCCCACAATGTGAATCGTGAATCTTTTTGAGGTGTATCAAACATCGTGAACTTCAGGTTTTCAATAAAGAAAACTCATACTCTTAAAAGGAGGGGAAGTAACTGACCTTTGAGATAACTTTCTTTGCCCCCAAAATGTGTTGAGTCTCCTGTATCTCTGAAATATGGATAACAAAAGCTATTAGTGCCTCTAGACTATATCTTTTAAAAATGGTCAATACCTGAGTTTAAACATGCTTTTTTGGGTGCTCAACTTGCTCAATTCAACTCAATACAATTTAGACTTCTCGTTTTTAACCCTAAGAATCTTAAACCAGAATCTGCACTTACTTGAGAGAAACTGCATCTTTTTAGTTAGTTTCCGCTTCAATCGAAGACTGGAGTTGCTGTCATCAATAGGTGCTCCTGGCTCCACTGCTTCACTATAGCCATAAATTGCTATTTAATAAAGCATGGCACAAGTATTTATTCCCCACTACTGAAACAGCACTGAACCAGCTTACCGATGGGATGCCAGAGCCGCTGCATCCTGCCAAAAAGAGGGCATAAAATAACAAGACTGTTCAGTTTGAAAATCTCAATAGAATTTAAAGCTTGCGTGAGCCAAATTTGTTATTACAAAAAACCACCAAAACACCTTTTCTGCCAACTTCTTGGCTTCTTTCTTGCCAATTTTTTGGCGTACTGTCTTTCTCTTGACCTGGAGGTAAAGCAAATACATATGTCACCAACACAAACAAGCTTCAGAAGAGGGCAGGGCAAAAGAAGAGAAAAGTTTGGACAATGCCTAACCATAGCTAGGTTGCAATTGCCCTCAATACAACACCTTCAAACAGCTCTCGTCGAAGTTTCTCTGCTCTGAAGAAAACGATATTAAACTTTTTTAAACATACTTCAAATTTAATTACACATGCCAATATCTTCTTTGCATTCTAGTAGATTCTGTGTCATTATTGATGTCATATGGTTCTTTGACAAAGTACTACTAAAAAAGGTCCATGCTCAAATAGGTGGCTCTCTCACCAAAACAAGAGCATTTTGTTGTTCTTACAAGATCAATTCTTTTGCACAAAATGAAAAATAAGATTTATTCAAAAAATATGCATATCTATAAGGATGATGCATCTCTTTTCTCACAAAAGCAACTAAGGAGAACAAGATGGTTTACTAGACTGTCTACAAGGTGATTGTGACGTCCCATCCCTACTCTTGTAAACTCAGTTGAACTTCGTCATATAGTAAAAGGATTCTGATTATGAAGTGTTTCAATCTGTTCAAGATATCATGTCATCTGATGCTAATTGTGAGTTTAATTCAATTAGCATTGATATATGGGAGACGCAAGCTTTAGAGAACATCATGGCAAAGTTTCCCAACTGAGTTGCCACAAGGTCTACCGCCTAGTCGATCATCTGATCATAGGATTGATTTAGTTCCAGGGTCTCGGCCTATGAGCATTGTACCTTCCAAGATGAGCTAGCTCGAAGAGGATGAGATTGTCCAACACTTGTCAAAATATCTCAGGATGGGATATATCCATAAGAAGAAGTCTCCTTGGGGGGCACCGGTACTTCTGAAACACAAGGACGGCAAAAT
Source organism: Cibotium barometz (assembly GCF_041138505.1). Lineage (NCBI taxonomy): Eukaryota > Viridiplantae > Streptophyta > Polypodiopsida > Cyatheales > Cibotiaceae > Cibotium > Cibotium barometz. The sequence goes on along the minus strand of NC_141105.1, from coordinate 21,731,207 downwards.
TGGAGAATGTGTGTCAACTATAAAAAGTTGAATAAAGTTATGATCAAGAATAGATATCCTCTTCCCAAAGGGGATGTATATATAAACCTAGATGAATCCAAGAACATGCCCAAATTCACCATATAAGAAAGTGCAATTTATAACCTCATGGTAGTCATTCACAAGAAAATAAACCGATGATTTGATTGATAGGTTACAAGGAGCCACCTATTTTACAAAGATTGACCTTCGTACTAGTTATTACAGGATACGGATAGTTGAGAAAGTTGTCTTTTAAGATGGGGTTCCACATGCGGTATGGCCATTAAGAAATTCTCAGCATCTGTAAAAGACTATGTGGTGAAGTGTCCTCAATGTCAGGTGAATAAGGTTGAACGCCTTAGAACTGGAGGTATGTTACATCCTCCAAAGATCCTAGGAGGTAAATGAGAGAGTATTTCCATGGACTTCATTCCTTGTAGGTTTTCCATGGACCAATAGAGGGCATGATGCCATCAAGGTGATGGTAGACCGACCGACGAAGATGCACGATTTTTACCTTATAAAAGTGACAGTGAAAGCCACTAAATTGGTGCAACAGTTTATTGAGCAACTTTTTAGATTATATGGACTACCTTTTGATATAGTCACTCGTGGCAAGGACTTGAAGTTTTCTGGCCTCTTCTAGCAACTAGTTTTCCAAAGATTGGAGACTACACAGTGTATGGGTTCCTCTATGTCTTCGTTGGAGACTCTCAGAGCACTAGGAGGTCGGAGAGGCCAAAAGGGACGGCACATGCTTTGGTCCCCGCGTTCGTTTACTGAGCAAGAGTAAGTGCCTAACCGGTTTGAGTCCGATCGTGGGTTGGTGGAGGAACAAGCAAAAATGGTTCAAATCATCCTCAGTCTGATAAACAAACACAGAGAGTGAATCAAATGCCGAGCCACTTATCTTGGATTGTGGAGCCTTTTTAGGAGAGGCAAAAGAAACCAACAGAAGTGTCAATCCCTCCTGTTTGAGCTCTTCCTCTACTCACTTTTTTTTTCTGGGAAAAAGATCCTTCAATTAGTTAAAGAAAAATCAGCCACAAGGGGCTAAGTACAACCACGACGGGCTAGATACAAACTCGCCTCATTTAAGGGCGGGAAACAAGTGATCAAAGGGGGAGAGATGCTTCTCCTCCGGCTGCATGCTCTGTGAGGAGAAGGCTATCTCATATAGGGAGGAAGGGGGGAAACAACCACACAGGTGGTCTGTAATGCCAAATGGGGTCACCGCCTCTATCTGTGAGGAAAGGGCCAGGCCTCCATAGTCTCAAGAAGGCTTCCCGCCGCTTCCGCATGCGGTCAGAACCTCCCTATAGCTTCCCCCACTGACCGCGGATGGTGTGAATGATATCAAGCCAAATGCTCCTAATGGTCTCAACCGACGGAGTGTGGGTACCCTCGATGGCCTTGCTGCATCTAGCACGCCAAATGTGCAAGGCTACTATGCTACTACAAATCTCCCATCTCTAGCAAGAGCCTGGTCGCCAGTTACCTGTCTGTGACTGGTACTGTTGAAATACGATGGTGGGAGACTTGAAGGGCTAGTCCTCCCCCATCCTCCTCGTAAGTCCTGACCACTCTAGCCTCAGTGGCCCAAGCGACAGTACCCCAAGTGGTGATCCGGGTCGATGCCCTATCCATAGTGAAGATGCAGAGAATCCACTGCCAAATCTACTAAGCCTCGGGCAATCCCAAAGGCAACGTCGCTGAGACTGTAGGGGGTGGCCGCACCTCGGGCAAGCTGCCAACCAACCTCCCACAACCAACCAAGTACCGACCACCAAACTCATGTGTGTCATCAACCAAAGAAAGAGAGTGATCTTTCTCGGCCGGAAGCTATCCCAAAGCCTCTTCCAAAAATCTGAAAGGAAACGTTGTGATAGGCCTTGAGACTGCCAATGTGCTGCTGCTACCGGAGTGCCATCTATCTCAAGCATCTAGATCCTGCAGCCAAGCCACGCTGTCTATGCAAAGAAGGGGGCATCCAGAGTCCCTCCTGATCTGCGGAATAATGCCAAGTCCACTCTCCTGGGTCCCACTGCAACCGCGTGAGAGGTCGACACTCCCAAATACATAGCTGCCATAGTCTTTCCCTAGCGACCTTGGCCGGTGCTGGATCTATGTGCCATTCCTGTGCCAGAAAACTAATCACCCTCACCCTCAGCAAGGTGTAGCCTCTGAGATCCTCCAAGGAGTGCTCTCATCTCTGGAGCCTGCCATGGGATCCGATAGAGAAAGTTAGCACACCACTGTCCTCATCTACTCCATGGACTGCCACAAGAATATCATATTTGGTATACATGCCTAACCACACCAGGGGGGCGGGTCTGGAATAGGAGTCGACCACTCTTGAGGAATAGCTGAGTCTATGTCAATGCTGAGCCTGTCTCTACCTTGGATCCCTATCAGGCCTCTCTCTTGCTCCTCCTGAGGTAACTGCCTGTGTGCAATCCAATCTTCGAGAGACCTGGCTCTTCCCATGCTCAAGGCGCCCCAAGATATACGGTCGAGCCCCTAGCATGTGGCCACTGGGTAAACGGATTAAGGGGTTCCAAACCAGGGGCTGCCGAAGCTGCTCCTCTGAGGCAACTGGAACACACTATCTAAGGGCTAGCCTGAGATGATCCCAAGCACGAAGTAGACTGGCTACGAATCTGTCCTCAAAGGCTGGGCTAAAACCACAGGCTTGCATCTCTGTGAAAATCCATCTAGTACTCTGCGGCCACGGGCCCCCAAGGCTCTAAGTGCGAGCTGAAATCCGGGCCAAGAGGAAGATGAGGCCAAGCCCCCCTCTGCTACGTGGCTGAATGATCACTCTCCATGCCACCTTGGCCCGGGTTGGCCACCCATCACTTCTGGGCCACAAGAAGTTTCGGATCAAACGTTGTACCTGATCAATACATGCCCGAGAAAAGGCCCAACACGAAGTGATGTACCACATGGTGGCAAGCAGTACCTAGTTCGCCCCACCAGCACTCTACCTGCTAAGAATAGCCTTGTTGAGCTCCAGTATAAAAGCTTCTTCCGAATACTCGGAAGAAGCGGAGCAAGTTGCTGCTTAGGAGAGATGTCAATGCCAACCTGCCAACCAAGGTAACGAACTGGAGGGCCCCTCGAGATCCACTGGAAAGCCTCAACTGGTCACCAAGTCGGGGCGGGTGCTGACCCTACCCAAAAACCACATGACTTGTGCCAGTTGATCTGCGCTCCTGGTGCACAGCAAAAAGTCTCAATCGCCTCGTCTCTCGAGATTCCCAACATCTCCTGCAAGGTAGGCTGCTGTGTTGTCTGCAAACTCTGAGTCGAGCAGCTCCTCTTGCGTGCGGAGGGAAAGGCGCAATCACTAAAGTCCGGTCTCCTAGGCGGAGAGAAAACTACTCATGGCCTCGGCAACAAATAGAAAGAGGTACGCTGCCAGAGGACAGCCCTGTTGAACCAAGCGAGAAAGGGGGCATCTGTCACCTCGGGCTCCCTGAATGACAACCTAGCTGTGTGATGCTAAATAAAGTCCTAAGACTCCACGAATCCACTCCATGGGGAATCCCATCCGGCTCATAGTGCCCTCAAGAAAGCTCCAATCCACCCTGTCATAAGCTTTCTCAAAGTCTAGGAGTAGCACAATGAGGTCCTGTTGCCACATCCTGGCCGAAGCTGTCGCCTCCCAAAAGGTAAATAAAGTCCTAAGACTCCACGAATCCACTCCATGGGGAATCCCATCCGGCTCATAGTGCCCTCAAGAAAGCTCCAATCCACCCTGTCATAAGCTTTCTCAAAGTCTAGGAGTAGCACAATGAGGTCCTGTTGCCACATCCTGGCCGAAGCTGTCGCCTCCCAAAAGGTAAAGATGTTGTCCAAAATGCTCCAATTTTGAACAAAACCAGTCTGATCAAGTCTGGGAGAGAAGGCTGAAATCGCGTGCTGATGGCCTTGGCCAAAATCTTATAGGCCGTCCCTAGAAGGGTGATGGGTCTCCACTACCGGATCTCGAGTCTGTCACCACCCTCCTTGGGAATCAAATGTATCAAGCCCTCTGTGAGCCACTCTGGCATGGCACCTGTGAGCATAATCTCATTGAAGGCAGCGCGAAGGCCACCTTCCATGAGGTCCCAATGGTGAAGAAAGAAAGAGACAAGAAGTCCATCCGCCCTCGAGCATTTGTCCCTGGGTAATGCCGTCACCACCTCCGCCAGCTCCTCTAAAGTGAAAGGGGTCAATAAGAAAGACCGAAGGGAGGGAGGAACCACCTCTCTCGTGTGCCTCCAGACTCTCTCGCGTGTGTCCATCACCTGCGGGGATAAAGGGACACCAGTGAGAAGAGATCAGAAGAAATCTGTGGCAATGGCTCACATGTGGGGAGTCAGAAACAATAGCTCCATCTTGGCCGCGCAACCTGCAAATACCGTCTCTCCTCCTGTGGGGGCCAGCTATCTCAAAGAAATCTCCAGTAACTCTGTCATCGGCCTCAGTCCAGAATGAAGCCCTGGCAAGATATCTGTACTCCACCCTCCTCTCCTCAACGGACCGAATCTCTTTGCAGGGGCGGCAACAATCCGACTCTCAATCCACGGCTGTCTGGGGAACTCTCCTGAAGCATTGTAAAGAGGCTAGGCCCCTCCTCAGGCTCCTCTCCTGCTCCCGAAAACCCTCCAATCTACGTTGGGCTGCATCCTCTAAGAAAACATTGATCTCCCCTAGGCCATCATCCAAAGTGCACATTGCAGAGCCCGAGGAAAAATTCAGTCCTGCCCATATCTGCTCGATCCGGCGCTACAGATCTCAGGGTCCTGAATAGGCTGTCTAGAATCCTGGAACTTGCATGGCTGTCACGCCTTCATGGGTCCTCTCGGGCATGAAAATATCCGAATCAGAATTTCCAGCACGGAAATTTATGGAAAAAAAAAGAATGAATTAGAAAATCGATAGAATAACTGAAATAAAGAAAATGATCGTACTAAAGAAGAGGAACTGATGTGAGACGTGGGCGCTCATGAGGAGAATATTCTAGAGACTTCGGGATGATTTGAGAAAGTAGTGCCTGCCAAAATACCAACCATGCCTCCGAGGCTGCAAGCCCACTCATTGATGTAAAACATGTCCAGCCGAGAGAGGTTGGGGCCAGTGCTCCACCTATCCGATCGAGAGAAACTAAGACTCCCAGGGCTACGCCCAAACTCTGCGAGATGCCAAGGGTCCTGTCCCCTAAGCAGCAGTATCATCTCCTCCCAGGTAGAGTACTCCCTGATCCTATCTCATAGATGGCAGAAGCTGCTCATTGACAAAGAGACACAGTCCTCCCTAGCTTTGCGCCTGTAGAAGCCTCTCTCTATGTCAGTGTAGCTCAAGGGGGAAAAGGCCTACGCATCTCTGATCAGGATACTCCATCACTCGGCTAAGTGGGCCAAAACCCTCTCTAAACAAGCAATGGTATCTCCCTCTGATCTCATAATATACAAGGCATCTGCATATGTAATGCTCCTTTGACTCTACCGCTCTCTGGCATACCAATCTGTGGCATAATCTGCATACTCTGTCCTCTCTAGGGGTCCGTGCTACTCTCCCTGCCTCAATCTCCAGAGTGTGAGAGGAAACTCTGATATGACCAATAGTCACCCTCATAGCGTGAGACGTGTGTACATCCATGTAGCCTAGTCGGTCGTCTCACAAATCCATCCTCTGTGAAACTAAGAAAATGATCTTTGTAGTACTACATCTTGGTGGAAAGGGGACCCTCCCTGTGCATCTGGATCAAATCTTGTCTCATAATTCTATTCCTCTCCTCTCGAGAGAGTGTAAAGTATGGGGAGTCATCATCATACTGGAAGGGCGGTAATCTATCCATGTCAAGCCCATGTGTGCTGAGAACCACTCATCTACCGCAGCATACCATGATGGGTGATGGCCCTCTCTGGCAATACTCTAGCAGGACTCCATGGCTAAGCGGGGTAGTCTCTTTGGACCCATGGCTCTGATGTAGGCTATTGTCTGAAATAGAGCCTCTACCATCATCGGGGCACTGCAAGCTCTGCTCTGACGATCTCATGTGGTACTGATGGTTTGCTACGAATCATCCTGGCGATCATGAGGATCTACGATCTCTCCATCCGACACCAATCATATGTGGAGAGGTTAGGGGCCATACTGGTGCTGCACACATCATCGCTGGGGTAACTAAGCTGTCAAATAGCCATCCTTTGGTGCGAGGCTCCTGGAAGTGAGCCTGATGACATTGTCGCTCCATCAATGCAAGGGCAGCATAACCTCAGTTAAGCCTGTCCTGTGATGCCTGTCTCATGGAGAAACAGCTCCCATTACTAGTGAAGGTAATACACAAGTATACATATGATTCTGTCACCTCCACCTAACTGCCTCTATATGTGGTCATTGTATCTTTCATAACCCGTCTAGAAGTGTGAAAGATCATGACCTTGGTTTTCCCAAGGTTCATTGAAAGGCCTCTGTGCACAAAAATCATCTAAGGTGTCCATGTGGCGCTGCAGTCCCTCGTGCGAGTCAGATATCAGAATGATGTCATCCGCATAGAGTAGTAAAGTGACCAAAACCCCTGAGAGTGATGCACCACTCCCTCCTCTGTCTGTGAAGTCTATGACCTCATCTATGTACAGGCCAAAGAGTCTCAGGGAGAGTGGGTCAGCCTTGCTTCACCGCCATAGTACTATGTATCTCCTCTGACAGACCACCTGGGCATCTGGCTCATCCCGTCACCCTCTCATATAAAGCAATGATCCCCCAGATCATATCTGAAGGCACCCCAAGAGTCTGCAATCTCTCTAGGAGCCGGTCCCGTGGCATTGTGTTAAATGCTGCGGAAATCCACAAAGCAACAATAGAGTGTGAGGGCAAAAGAGACCAAAGGACCAAATATATGAGAGATCAGAGCAAATCACACAACATGCAATGGTGATATATATATAAATGATAAAGTCCAGTGCAGGAGCTCTATGTGAGACTCCGAACGAGAAGAGAAGGCTGCTGTCCCAAAAAACGCAGATAACAGTCCCGAAGTAAGCCTAATGTAAGCGCCGATATATGCCTAATGTAAGGCTGATGTGAGCTGAGATGTAAGCACTGATGTCCTGATGACTGCTGAAGTAAAACGCAGAAGTATGCTGAAGTGAAACACAGATGTATGCGGCCCGTACGAACAGCAGCAACCGGAGAGGAAAAATGCTGATGATCAGCCCTGATGTAGGCGACCAGTTCAGCAGCAGCAGAGAGTAAGTTCCACCTATCGTAGGCGGCCTGTACCAACAGCAGCAGCCAGAGAAGAAAAACACAGATGATCTGCCTTGATGTAGGCAACCAATCCAGCAGCAGCAGGGAGTAGGTTCCACCTATCGTAGGTGGCCTGTACCAACAGCAGCAGCCGGAGGAGGAAAAACGCTGAGGTTCAGCCCAGAAGTAGGCCACCAGCAGAGAAGGTACTTGTGATAGATTCCGTAGAATAAAGCCTCATATTTATATGGAAAGGGAGGATGTTGGTCGGCCAGCAGATAAAAGTGAAGTTTAAATGACTAAATAGCCCTTTTTGGGCTGGTTAAAATACCCTTTTGGGTATATTTTCACACAGAGTCTCTGATCTTGTGACTTGGCCTGCTCAATCGAGCTCCTCAAGGTGAAGATATGATCCAGCGTGCAGCAGTTACTACGGAACCCAACCTGTCTTGGAGCAACAAGACCCTTCCCCTTGGCTAGAGAGCTGAGCTCTATCTCAAGTACTGATCCATATATCTTGGCCATAATATGGCCAACCATGAGAGTCCTGTAGTTTTTGGGGTCCATCGGGTCACCTTATTTGTGAATGGGGGTAATGATATTCATGCTCCATGTGTGTGGGAAGCCCTCTACAAGTGCCCTGTTGAAGAGATGTGCAAGGAAAGGAGCTATGGTGGTAGAGGCATAAGAGAAGCGCTCACCTCGTATCCCTGTATGATCTGCGGATCTCCCATGATGTAGAGCTTTCTCTACCATACTCTAAGTGAAAAAAGTAGAGGTGGTGGGTCGAGGATTGGGTGGAGAGGGTAATGGGGGCTGATCTAGGACATGGTAGAGGGACTTTGTATAATCATGCCAGGTGGTTAGATCAGGGATGGGTGTTGTCACCATTTGGTCCATCTCCATTTCTGGAGCCACTTCTATGGGACTGTCACTCCATACAATGGCCAGATTTGTGCCATGTTACTCAATGGACAACCAGGGCAACCCATTGGAAGTGCCGAATTTGAGGGGCCAATCAAGTGCTTCACGGGATTCCGATGCATTGTATGGAAGGCATAAGCCTCTTGAGAGAGTCTATGACAGTGCATTCATGGGACAGCCATCACATGGTAAAGAACCCATGCATGAGGAAGAGCCCAATGCATTGAGGACTGAGTTGGAGCACATGAAGAGGCTCTTGCAGGCAAAAGAGCAAGAGCTGAAATTCTTGCATGAGGACCCCCATGTACATGTCAGAATATGCAGGGGAAATGATAACCAAACTTGGGTAGACAAGAGCAAGTAGACTGCAGAAAATAAACAGCACAAGAAACACAGAGAGATAGGTGTGTAAACTCTTCTCTATACACAAGATCCCGTAGAAAACTGAATGAGGAAGTGGTGGGGGCATGGGGCCTATTTATATGCCCCTATGAGAGCAGTCGGCCAGCACTGAAGGGCTCCCACGACTGCATGAGCAGTCGGCCAGCAGTCCAGAAGCCCACGAATGATCTGTGAGCAGTCGGCCAGCCACAGGACTGTAGTTGGGACAGTCGGCCAGCCCTGAAGTGCTCCTGCCAACCTCTGGCATCCCTCCCCACGACTGGAAAAAATGGGAAAAAATACGGGGAGTGAGGAAAAATGATAAAACACCTTATACAGGGCGGGCACACCCACAACAGAGGCCCTGGTGTATAAATATAGACAGGAGATGACTTCTAACACCCCCTCTCAGCTCCTGGCTGTGAAACCAACCCAAGGGAGCTGGAGTGCCGCCCGAGCATAGCCTGAGGTAGAGACTTCGTGAAGAGGTCCGCCGCATTGTCCTCCGTTGAACAATAAAGTAGCAAGATGTCACCCGCCAAGATCTTCTCACGTACAAAGTGATACTGTATCTCTATATGCTTGGTCCGGGCATGGAAGACCGGGTTCCGAGCAATAGCTATACAACTCTGGTTATCGCACTGGATGACTGTGGGCTCCTTCTGTGGAAACCCAATCTCGCCTAGCAGCCTTCGCAGCCACACAACCTCACAAGCAGCACCACAAGCAGCCCGGTACTCTGCCTCTGTCGAAGAAAGGGCCTTTTGCTGCTCCAAGAAACTGCTCCCGAGCCGAGGGTAAAACTGTATCCTGAAGTAGATCTCCTCGTGTCTGGATCTCCTCCCCAATCTCAACCTTGGAGCCTGACTCCATTCCCTCCTGTGTAAAAGAGTCCCAGATCCTTCGTACTCTGCAGATACAGCAAGATCCGCAATCCTACGTCCCAATGAGACTTCAATGGCGTCTGCATAAAAGAGCTCAACAGCCCCACGGAGAAGCTCAAGTCCAATCTGGTGTTCAGCAACCAGATCAATGAACCAACCAAGTTCCGGTACTACGAGGCATCAACTGGCTCACAAGGATCAGTAACGGTTAACTTTGTGTTCGGGTCCATCGACGAAGTAATAGGCTTGCAGTTCTCCATCCCAAAGGCCTCAAGCAACTCATGAACATACCGCTGCTGAGAGACGAAAAACCCCCTCTGGGTCTGCCAGATCTCCAATCCCAAAAAGAAGTGGAGTAAGCCTAAGTCGGTCATCTCAAACTCCTGTGACAAGGCAGCCTTCGTCACTCCAATGTGCTCCACATGACCGCCGGTGAGAATGAGATCATCCACATAAAGGATGATAAGCGTGACCATGCCGCATTCCCGAAAGAGATACAGGTTCGGATCTGCAACTGATCTCTGGAGTCTGAAATCCAGTCCGAATAAAGAAGGAATCAATCTTCTAATTCCAAGCCCTGGGAGCCTGCTTAAGACCATACAAGGCCTTACGTAACCTGTAAACCATCCCTTCAGATCCTGGAACAATAAAGCCTGGAGGCTGCTCAACATACATCTCCTCCTGCAGGTCACCATTAAGGAACGCAGATTTTACATCCATTTGATACACGGGCCACCTCTGAGAAGAAGCAAGGGCAAGAACGGTCCGAATCGTGGTCATCCGTGCTGTCGGTGCAAAGGTATCCTCGTAGTCGATGCCTGGCCGCTGAGCATAACCTTTAGCCACAAGTCTGGCTTTGTGTTTGTCCACCGACCCATCAGACGCATATTTGGTCTTAAAGACCCATTTGACACCAATGACAGACCGCTTCGACGGCCTTGGTACCAACTCCCAAGTGTGGTTCTTCTCGATGGGGACAGAGGCAGATGGCTGAGCTGGAGTTCTCCTGGGATTGCCAGGGCCAGTTCCCTTTTGATGCCATGATCTGCACAAAATCTGAGAAATACAGTCGAGGAGAATTCACCTCCTTTATCAGCCCTAAGAGTCTTAACCTGAAATCCAGACTCTTTCTCCACCATCACGTGCCAATCCTTGAACCGTGCAAAAGCTTGGTCCTTCTGGGAAAGAAAGTAGACCCACGTGAATCTGGTACAATCATCAACAAACAGCATAAAGTAGAGAGATCCTCCCAAAGGTGGTATCTGCTGAGGTCCACACAAGTCAGTGTGAATCAACTCCAATGGTTTCGAAGCCCGCCTGGAAGCCTGCTTCGGAAAGGATTCCCTGTGCTGCTTACCACGTATGCAAGAACTGCAGCGCCCTTGCCTACTACCAACATCTGGCAAGCCAACCACCATCTGGTCCCGGAAAGCTCGCCTCAATGCATCCACATTTAAGTGGCCAAAACGAAAGTGCCACAAATCTCCGACCTGAGAATCTGTCAATGAGGAGAGTGCAGAGAGCTTGTAGATACCATTCTCCACACCGCCTTCCCAAACAACCTGGCCAGTCTCACGGTCCCTTAGAGCAACTGAATGCTCCTCAAATTCCACCCGAAAGCCAGTCTTGCATACCTCATGCACTGACAGAAGATGAAAACCCAGAGCAGGGACATGAAGAACACGGGAAGCATGCTTGCCCCCCTTGCCGTCGGGAATAATCTCCATCCGGCCCTCACTATGTATCGGAATAGTGGAGTTGTCGCCAATAAAGATGCGACCTGACTGCCGTTTCAGATCCAGAAAGAAGTCACGGGATGGAGTCATGTGCCTGGAAGCACCACTGTCGAGAATCCATTCCCGGGTATCCTTCGCGGTGAAGCCAACTGCCTCCTCGCTCGAAGATGATGAAGCATCGGAGTCCACCATCTCTAAGTGCACAAATGCCGGAGTCTTTGCAGCTGAGGCTGAGGAATCAGCACTCTTCCCTGTCTGCTTAGGGCACTTCCTCCAGTAGTGGCCTTTCTCGCCACAATCATTACAAGATCTTTCAGCCTTCAGCTTCTCTCGTTCTGAATCAGGCTTCTTCTCAGAAGACTTCTCCGGTGAAGCCTTCCCTTTACCCTTGTTGTTATTCCGGCCTTTCGACCGTTGGCCAGTTAAGAACTCCGAACCTCCACTGTGAGGAGGGTTCGTGAAACGTTCCTCCTGGTCCAAGACCATTGGCACAAGCTCCTCCCAGGTTATGGTGCTGAGCCTGCCACTCGTAATCAACGAGGAATAGAAAGCAGAATACTGAGCAGGCAAGTGGGAAAGCAAAGTGATGGCCATGTCTTCAGATGATATCTCTTTCCCAGCTTGTAGGACTTCCTGCTGAAGGGCCTGCAGCTTGTTAATGTGTTCCCGCATCGTCGAGGACTTTGCAGGGTTCATAACCCGCATCTGCACTTCCAAGGAGATCCGTTTCATGGGTGATACCCTGTTATACAAAGAAGCCAAGTGCTCCCATATGCCTCTCGCCAGCGTCATGTGCTTCACATTGATCACTTGTGGTGTGCAATTGAGGAAAATAAACGACCGGACCCTGGCCTTGACACGATCCCACATGTGTGCCTGTGCCTCTCGGTCCTTCCTCGTCGACAGTAACTCCCCTTCCTCTGCTTCCGGCCGTGGAACCCCGATGATGATAAAATCAGCAAGGTCATATGACTCCAGCACCGACTCCATCATGACCTTCCAGATGCCGTAATTGGACCCGTCCAACTGACGATCCATTGGGAACGTGGGGAGAGTCGGAATCTTCATGTGTTTCTCAGCCATCTCTAGTAAATCTGCCATCGCGGGGAGTAACCTGAAAGGGTGGGTGGGTGGGAAAAAAAAATCTAAAAACCTGCAAGTGGCTGTCCAGTACCTTAGCCCGCCTTCCTCTTGCACCTTCTCTTCCCAAACAGTCCAAAACAGTCCACCAATCAGCAGCCTAACGCTCCCCCTCTTGCTCAAAAAAACTCCCAAGATCTATCTCGAGCCTAGGGCTCTAATACCATGTCAGAATATGCAGTGGAAATGATAACCAAACTTGGGTAGACAAGAGCAAGTAGACTGCAGAAAATAAACAGCACAAGAAACACAGAGAGATAGGTGTGTAAACTCTTCTCTATACACAAGATCCCGCAGAAAACTGAATGAGGAAGTGGTGGGGGCATGGGGCCTATTTATATGCCCCTATGAGAGCAGTCGGCCAGCACTGAAGGGCTCCCACGACTGCATGAGCAGTCGGCCAGCAGAGAAAATGTCCATGACTGTATGTATCCAGTCGGCCAGCAGTCCAGAAGCCCACGAATGATCTGTGAGCAGTCGGCCAGCCACAGGACTGTAGTTGGGACAGTCGGCCACCCCTGAAGTGCTCCTGCCAACCTCTGGCATCCCTCCCCACCACCACTGGAAAAAATGGAAAAAAATACGAAAAAAATACAAGGAGTGAGGAAAAATGATAAAACACCTTATACACGGCGGGCACACCCACAACAGAGGCCCTGGTGTATAAATATAGACAGGAGATGACTTCTAACAGTACAAAGTGTCATAGAAGCCAAGAAAGCTGATGCTATGGTGGACATGACTTTTGAGTCTATGGCTCGAGAAGTGGGCAAGAAGGTTGAGATCATATTTTCAAGAATCCACCCCGTTTGCAGCGTGGAGACCCAGCCTCTCAAAGGTTGAGATCATATTTGCATAAAGAAGAAGTATCGGTCACTTCTCGCCATGCATCCACTCCTCATGGCATAGAAGGAAACAGATTCATGCATGTTGAAGGCCATTTGGATTCCAAGTATGTACATCATGGGAACAATGGTGGGCATGCAAGCCAAAAGACCTTGCCTATTGAGTTGTCTCGTGGCGAGACAAGGCATCTTTCAGCAAGGTCACATGCAGTGGGGCCACAAGAACTAAAGACCCATGTCACTTTGGCTGGTGGAACACCTAAGATTGCCTATGAAGCTCATGCAGAGAGAGCTACCCCGTTGGACAAGGGCAAGAGAAAGAGGCAAGAACTTGAGCCTCATGCCAAAAAGCTCAAGGAGTTCAAGGTAGGGGACAAGTCAGTGAAGTTTGATGCCTATCATGGGGAGTTTGATGCTTCTAAGGTGCTTGCTTTTGTGGCTCAGTTTGATATTGCATTTAGTGAAGAGGACTTCACTGAGAAGTCCAAGATCCGTCATGCAAGCATGTTTTTGAAGGGGACAGCTGCCCATTGGTGGATCACTGAAAAGACCACCAAAGACCCCATTTGCACTTGGAAAGAGTTTAAGGACAGATTTTATGCCCAATTCTTGCCACCAAACGCAGAGCATACACTCACCTTAAAGTGGGATAGACTTGATCAAAAGGATAATGAGAGTGTGTAGCAGTATGTGAGCAAATTTTGGAAAGTTTTGCTCGAGGTTACTCCTTTCATGCAACTCTCCAAGGATGAAAAGAAAAGAAAGTTTCATTCCGGGTTGCAACCAGCCTATCGTTCGGGCATCGAATTGCACCCGAAACACACCTTAATATAGCATCTACTCTTGCTACAGAGCAATTGGTGCTCAAAATCAAGCAAGATCAAGGTGGTTACAAGGACAAAGAGAAGGCTGTCCCAAACCTGCAACAAAAAGGTGGACAGCCACCTAAAAAGAGCTTTCGGGAAGTCCAGAAGGGAGGTAAAGCTGAAAATACCACATCCAAGGATCATGGGCCAAAGAAGAACAAATTTGGCTTGACTCCCGAGCAAAGATAGCAATATGCAAAGGAGGGGAAATGCTTTTCTTATGGCAGTAAAGAGCATATGTTTAGACAATGCCCCAACCACAAACAAAAGCATGAGGAGAAGCAACAAATCAAGGATCAGCCCGCTCTATTTATGTTTGATGATTGTGCAACATATAACTTCATCTCTACCCAGATGGCAGCCGCCTTGGGCATTGAGGTTGAGGACATGGGGCCTCAAATTGAAGCAGAAGCTGCCTTCGTTGGTAGAGAGATGCAGGTTACCCCACTTATTGGAAAGTTGCACATACATATTCAGGGTTATCTTGATCATGAGCATTTCTTGGTTGCCCCACTTAATGGATGTGATGTATTGCTAGGCAAGCCATGGCATCATAGGCTTGAGCTCCGCAAAGAGTACAAGACAAACAGAATATCCTTTATGCATAGAGGCTACATGCATGTTATTGATGCTGGCAAGGAAGGGGATTCTATCCCAGTTGTATCTCACATCCAGATCAATAAATCAATGAAAAAGTCTTTCAACGTACTTGGTTTTTGTTCGTGATAACATTGAACCAAGTCATGAAAATGTGGATGTTTTAACTCAAGATAGACTAAATTTTCTTCATGCATACAAAGATCGTTTTGCTGATGCATTGCTAGGTGAACTACCTCCTCAAAGGCCCGAGGATCATCGCATAGATCTTGTGCCAGGTAGTTCTCCACCTAACAAACCCGCATATCGTGTGAGTGCCGCACAACAAGAAGAGATTATGAAGCAGGTTAATGAGGTTTGGTTCAACCAAGTTCCTCACCTTTTTGCTCTCCCGTGCTTCTTGTACAAAAGAAAGATGGGTCATTCCGCATGTGTGTGGATTATAGAGCTCTAAATAAGCTCACCATCAAGAACAGATTTCCAACCCCGCACATTGATGACATTTTGGATAAGCTTGATGGCTAAGCTTGTTTCAGCCGTATTGATTTGAAGAGTGGTTATAAACAAATACGAGTGGTGCCAGAGGATGTCCACAAAACTGCATTCAAGACAGCCTTTGGATTGTATGAGTTTTTGGTGATGCCTTTTGGTCTCACCAATGCCCCAGCCACATTCAATCATATGATATTCCGACCCCATCGAAAATTCCCAGGTGTATTCTTTGATGACATCTTGGTTTTCTCCAAGAATGAGCAAGAGCATAGGACTCATTGGGCTACAGTATTTGAAGAGTTGCAGAAGCATAAACTCTTTATTAATGCCAAGAAAAGTGAGTTCTTTCTTTCAGAGATACACTATTTGGGCCACATTATATCCGAGGATGGTGTAAGAATGGATCCTGCCAAGATTGAAACCATTTGGAATTGGCCAGAGTTGCAAAATGTACATCAGGTACGTAGCTTTTTGGGGTTATGTTTATATTACAGGCGCTTCATAAGACATTTTGCTATGATTACCATGCCTCTACATGATCTCACGAAGAAGAAAGCCACTTTTAAATGGACCCGTAAGGAGCAGGATGCCTTCTTGCAACTCAAGAATGCTATCATCTATGGACCCATATTGATTGCTCCCGACTTGCAAAAGCCATTCATGGTGGAATGTGATGTATGTGGGAATTGTATAGGGGCTGTCCTAAATCAAGAAGGTCATGCAGTTGCGTATGAGTGCCATCGATTGCATGATGCCAAGCTTCATATGGATATCTATGAGAAAGAGCTCTTGGCTGTAATTCATGCCTTAAAGATATGGAAACATTATCTTCTTGGGGCTGAATTTGTAGTCAAGACAGATCATCAAAGCCTGAGATATTTTCTATCTCAAACAAAGCTCTCGGAGAAGCAGATGAGAATGGCAAACTTTCTTTCCATGTTTCATTTTCAAATTGTACATACTCCGGGAAAGAAGAATGTAGTGGCAGATGCATTGTCCAGGAGGCCTTATGTGGCTACAGTATCAGTGACCTCTCATGGGGACTTATCTGCCATGCAAGATTTGTATCATTTGGATGCTGATTTTTGCCATATATGGACTGATTTGATGGCTGGTCACTCACATGCCTCTTATGTGATCAAAGAGGGTTATCTTATGAAGGATAACTGCTTATGTGTGGTGAAGGATATGCGTCCAAAAGTTATGGAGGAATGCGACCCTCCACCTTATGCTGGTCATAGAGGTATCATGCCTACTACACGCATGATTGAGAGATATTTCTTTTGGCCAAGCATACGTAAAGACATTGAGGCATATGTATGAGCATGTCTTACTTGCCAAAAGGTGAAATTTGATAGGCAAAAGCCGCCCGGTTTGCTTCAGCCATTGCCTATTCCTCGCAGCCATGGGAAAGCATTACTATGGACTTCATTATGGATTTGCCTAGATCCGAACATGGGAATGATGCTATTTGGACCATTGTGGACAGGTTTAGCAAGCAAGCTCACTTCTTGCCCGTCAAGAAAACCATTAAAGATGATCATATGGTGAAGCTTTTTCTTGCTCACATCTTCAAGCATCATGGTATGCCTAAGTCCATCGTTTGGGATAGAGAACCCAGGACTACGAGCCTCTTCTGGAGGGCTTTATTTGATAACATAGGCACTAAACTTGAGTTTTCATCCGTTTATCACCCCCAAACGGATGGCCAAACTGAAGCTGCAAATTCAGCCGTAAGTGGGTAGATGAGGATTATTTTGTTGACTACCCTCAGCTTTTGTAGGCATATCTTGAGGCTTTTCAGTTGAGGACAACTGTTTAGAAGCCCGGGGGGATGTCACCATTTGTTCCATCTCCATTTGTGGAGCCACTTCTATGGGACTGTCACTCCATAGAGCGGCCAGATTTGTGCCATGTTCACATGGGGCCAGGCCAGTATCCCATGTGAAAGGGCCAGTCTTTTGGTGTCACATGGACAGGAGCCAGATTAGTGCCACCCGTGTGTGATCAGTGCTGCGTCACATGGACGGAAACCAGTTTCATGCCACCTGTGTGACCTGCTTCGTGCTGTATGGACGGGAGCCTGTTGGTGCCACCCGTGTATGGCCAGGATGGCGTCTTACCTATGGGACTGTCACTCCATAGGAAGACGAGGATATATCTTTGTATTTCTGTCGCGCCTGTTTTGTGCCCGACAAGAACTTCTTATACAAGTTTAATGAAAGGGAGATTTCGTTCATTATATGTGCACATGCATTTATGCCTGCATGCATAAATTTGTTTTTGCATGACTTGGTTGCGTGTATTTGCCTGTTATGCCGTGCCAGTACACTGGACGGGGACGCCCCCAGAGTACCGTTGGAGTGCTGTTTGCTGACTCGGTGGTGTGGCATGTGAACAGGTGGTAAGTATTTTCAATCTGGCCCTTTTAAAAGGTAAAATCTATAAGCTATGGTAAACCTTAATATTTATAAGGTATTGTGTTCACACCCGTTTTAAATAGGGGCTAGACATTTGCTTATGAGGGTGTCCAAAGTATTTAGTTGATTTAAGGTTTTATAACCTTTTAAAAAAAGGCTTTGCATGGAACCTTTTTGGAAATTACCCACGTGTGAGGTTGGTGGTTTTTCTTTCTCTCCTTCACGCTTGGTACTGGCCGGCTGTACCCACCTCCTAGCTGCTGCTGTACCTGCCCCCTACCTGTCCGTATTGTACTCGCTTTGCAGCCCTGCTGTACCTGCCCCCTACCTGTCCGTACTGTACTCGCTTTGCAGCCCTGCTGTACCCGCCTCCCTGTACGAGCTGTACCCGCCCACCTGTACGTGTTGTACTTGCTCTGCAGTCGTGTTGTACCAGCCATACAGCTCTACTGTACTCACCTACAGCAGCTGAGATGTACCTACCTACAATTGTTGAGTTGTACCTACCTTACTACTGCTGAATTGCACTTGCTTGCAAATATGGTACCTGCCTTACTACTGCTGAATTGCACCTGCCTGCAAATATGGTACTTGCCTACAGCTCCATGTCACATGTGAATGCTGCTGCCTTGTACACGCTTCTATTCAACATCATCTGGTGGCTGCTGCTTGATCCCGTCTGCCTACAGCTCCATGTCACATGTGAATGCTGCTGCCTTGTACACGCTTCTATTCAACATCTGGTGGCTGCTGCTTGATCCCGTCTACTGTACCTGATGGCTGCCCCACTTGTACCGGCTAGCTGCCCTGTTAACATCTGCTGATTGCACCCATTAGGAGTACAACAAAAAGGAAAATGATCTTCTTTTCTGAGATTTGAATTAAAACCTATGCCAGATATTTGTTTCTATATTTTATTTCAAATTCTAATAACAATTAAAGTTAAATGTTGTTATTTCAAGCTTTGTGTAGGCAAGTTACATCTCCAGCTACATATACCTTAGAAGGCCATTGGATAGTGGTTTTTCCCATGATTGCCTTGACCGCGCCCTCACCTATAGAGGAGCCAGTGAAGGTCATGTGGGTATGAGGAAAAACCAGGTACAAAGCTTATCAGGGAGAACTGGGATACGTTGCCTTCGCGGTGTATCACTATTGCCTGCATTAGTTCGGCCGTGCCTGTTTGTGCACGGTCCCAAAAGACCAATGAAAGGCAAGTGTGCACCCAGTGAAGGTGGGAATGAGCCTGCGATTTGAGGCTACTCCGATCAACATCTCTACATCGACTTGAACCAATTTTGTTTGGTTGTTTTTACTCCCCGATGGAGAAATCTAGCCTTTCAGGCCCGTGACACTTGTACAAATATAAATACTCCAAGAAATACAATAAGAGTTCCCTTTCCGACCCAGTGCTGGTGTCATTTGTATTTTCAGTATTTCCAGTATTTGTGTTGCTGATGTTGTTTCCATTGTTTAATATCAATTAGATTGAGTGTTCTAAACATGTGTATATTATCTTCCGATCTGTAGGCCTCCTGTAGAGGGAGCGGTCACAGGTGTGGGTGGTCATGGCTCACGAAACCACCTCCAAGCCTCTTTCGAGTTAATGCTCAAGAATAGTTGGTACAACTCCCCGTATTGTTTGATTTCATGTTTCCTCCTCTTCCGATGAGTCAAAGCTCCGTTTAATCTTTGAGCTTCACGCTCAGAGATCTCCCCTAGTTCTTTCGGCCATTTGAGGCGAGCACGAATCTCACAACACTCGTCATCGTACCAACCATTCTGGGGCATCATCCCTACTTTAGCTTTAGAGGGCGTATGGGTGGTATGAGGGAAGCTCGCAATGGCAGAGGAGTGGAGTAGATCAGTCAACTGTGATGTATCTCCAGAGGTGCCGCGGGAAACATGTCAAGTAGACCATGGTAAAGGGTATCCTGATATATGTGATCACAGTCATGAGTGAAGTGGACAGTGGTGTGATGGGTGAAGGTGGTGTGATGGGTGGAGGTGGGCGCTGAGGCGGGGGGAGGGGGGGTGGCTATCGTGGTGAAAGATAAGTATGTGTGAACAGCTCCGATGGGTATGGGGGGTAATGAAAAATCATGTATGAGCTGAGCTGTCTCCCATGAGCCTAGGATGCGATCCACTGTGCTACTTCCACCTACATGTGGAAAGCATGTTAAGTCCTCCTGACTGTGGCCATCTCTCCATCCCATTGTAGATGAGGAGACGGTGGCGTGATCCTAGCTCCAGAAGCTCCCATCCATAGTGTTTGACTGGCTTAGTATCTGCAAACACCCTCCGTGATCCAAAGTCCTTGTCCTCTAGAGTAGGTATCTGTAGGGGATCTCCCTAAAAATCATATGCAGTGCACTGTTTGCTCCTCGTCCTGGCATTGAAGTCTCCCACTAGTAAGACCTCTCCCAGTCTGAGGTACTGTGTAATCTCATCTGAGAGCGCACTGTATGGTGATGTAGCTCCTCCGGTCTCCTCCCTCTCCTCCACCTCCTCTCCATCCACTTATCTCCTCTGTATTCGTGGCATAATGTGAGGTGTCTGATGGAAAGTAACACACAAAAATGTACATAGTCCTGGCCTCTGTGAGCTGAAATCTCACCCACATAATATGGGCCTGTGGGTCTCTGCTGATAATGCTGATCCTCAACTGAAACTCTGTTCTAAATAGAATGGCCACTCCTCCCAATCCTCTAGCTCTACCTGCTCTCTGTGTGCTCCCTCTGAAAGCTGATTCCCACTGGAATCCTGTTACACGTGGCAGACCTCTCTGAGGGCTCTGATAGCATGGACATCTTTGTAGACTGCTTTCTTCTCTTCCGCTTGGGCTGCCCGTACTTTTGGCATGAGCTATTTCCGGTGCTCCACCTGGGCTTGTGTGAGGTCCTCCGTAGGTAGATGGGGCTGCCCTCCAAACCTCGGAGAATGAAATCAATCCTCTTCACTTCGTTCTCAAACTGGAGGATAAGCGCCCGTGGGCATGAAAGGTCCTTCCCTGCCCGCCATGCTTTGAGGAAGGGAGTTGGGTCTTCAATTATATCCCAATTTGTGGCATAGTTGTTTCTCGTCCTCTTGGGGTGTGATACCCTCTTTCTCCACTATGCCGGTCACTCTCACATTAAGTCTTCTTGCCTGTCTCATCTTCTCTTCTTGGATGGTTGCATTTACAATCTCCACCCCGTTAAGTCCTTGGACTTGTTTGTGACCACCTTCCATTCCTTCTTGGCCTCCTCTTTGATGCCTTTCTTGACCACGTCCTTCCATTCCATGGAGAAAGTGTGCTTGGTCGGTTCAATCTTGGCTTTCCATATCCTAGGCTAACTCCTCTAGATGCATGGTGATGGCCATGTCGTTCTTGAGGGTCTCCACTTGGGCTTGAAGTTGTTGGATCATGGCGTCCTTTCCCTCCATCTCCTTTTCCATTGCATGAGCTTGCGGGTCATCTCTTCATTATGTTGATGTTCGGCCTCCTCTTTGATGCCCTTCTTGACCACGTCCTTCCATTCCATGGAGAAAGTGTGCTTGGTCGGTTCAATCTTGGCTTCCATATCCTGGGCTAACTCCTCTAGATGGGGCAATTCTCCTTCCTCCAGCATGACCTTCTTGAGATCCTCCATGGTGATGGCCATGTCGTTCTTGAGGGTCTCCACTTGGGCTTGAAGTTGTTCGATCATGGCGTCCTTTCCCTCCATCTCCTTTTCCATTGACGTGAGCTTGCGGGTCATCTCTTCATTATGTTGATGTCGGCTTCGTATTCCTTGGCATGGCTTTCTTCTCGTACCACCAATATGTCACGTATGCACCGGAGGCCTTCCTTTGCATGAGCTCCTAGTGCATTGGTCTCCTTCCCGGGTACTAGGAGTAGCTCCATTCCTTTTATTTCATTGCTGAGAGCCGCCGAAAGTGATCTAACAGTCACAGTGTTTGTCGATTCTACTGCTCTGCTGTGATTGCTATATTTCCCCCTTTCTATGTAAACAAGCCAATAATTGGACTACTGTAGATGGGCCACAGTTCGCGATCAGAGCAGACGCAGACGCGAAAGGACATAGCAAAGGGCACAAGTGGAAACAAGAGCAACGACGAGCACAGCGGATAGAGCAAAGGGCGGACGCAGAAGCGAACAGGGCAAAGGGCGGACGCACAAGCGGACAAAGCACAGGGCACAGGCGGAAGCAAACGCGGACACGGACAGCGCAGAGGGCACAGGTAGAAACAAGAGCAATGGCGGGCACGGCAAACAGAGCAAAGGGAGGACGCGGAAGCGGACATGGGACATGGAAGCGGACAAAGCAGAGGGTACATGCGGAAGTAGACGCACACAGAGAGAGAGAGAGAGAGAGAGAGAGAGAGAGAGAGAGAGAGAGAGAGAGATTAACGTCTACAAGAGGCCAAAGTGACCGATGAGACATAAGTACCAATACATCCAAAACTCAAGGAAACTAAATGTCTTGAGTAGAAAATGAAAAGCATAAACTAAAAAACAACTAGCTATAACATGTGGCCAAAGAGGAACTAGTGGCCTGATACAACTGCCAGAAAAAGGCATATCTGATAAGAGTGTGGAACTGGAAAAATGGTAGGCGATGGGAAGCAACTTAGATAGACTCATCCCATAATGTCTTCCATAGGTCGATCCAGCATAGACAGGCTGAAGCGCCGAGGTCGTGCCAATATCGCCTGTATCCTCTGATAATGTCTCGGCTAGGGTTGAAGCCGAGCAGGTCGTGGACACCATGCTCTACATAGCACTCCAGCTCTATCCAGGGTGACTCCTCGAGGTGGCTGTGTTGACCCAGTCGACTTGTGGTCACATGCACGGGATCGCTGCTGCTTTGAAGAAGTTGGTAGGGGTGCGCTAGCCTCTGTCTCGGAAATGTCCCCCCCCCCCTTTTTGGAGCGTAGGATGTGGTCTCGGTGTCTGCACAACTCGAGGAGAAAAAGCCCAAGGCATCGCTGGTCTAAGTAGTCCATCGCTCTAGACAATGGCCCAAATCCATCTCGGAAGAGGCAATGAACGCCCCCGGATCTCGTAGTACACTGGGCACCGACATATGTAGTGCTCTTCAGTCTCTGGCTCCAACTGGCATAGCTAGCAAATCCGATCCTCAGGGGCAAGGGAGACGGCTCCATATCGACCAGTCTCTATCCTCAGCTGATGTAAAGACGTGCGGATCTCGCCAATAGCACATCTAACTCCATGAGAGAGGTGAATGTCCATGTACCTCAGGCGGACAACAAAACCACCAGGGGATAAGTGGAGAAGATGCTCTCGGTAGAAAGCCATCTTCGGTGTGTGTGTGTGTGTGTGTGTGTGTGTGTGTGTGTGTGTGTGTATATATATATATATATATATATAGAGAGAGAGAGAGAGAGAGAGGGGATGCGGAAGTGGAAGTGGACAAGGCAAAGGGCGGACGCAGACAAAGCAGAGGGCACAAGCGGAAGCGGACAGAGCGGACGCGGAGAGAGAGAGAGAGAGAGAAAGAGAGAAGTTTGGAACTTCTCGGTCTTACAATGAATGTCTAGACCGACGGTTGGACCGTTTGATACTCCATGGTGGATGGAATTCCACGCGGTTATTTTGATTCCAGGACTTTGGAGTCATGTGGATTTTCCACCTGGTCGATGGGGAGTAACCCATGGACATGTTAGGGTTGGAATATGTTATAACCATCGTCCTTTTGGACTTTTGGTAACCTTAAGTTCATTCCAATTTGGTGGGGTGAAAAGTAGTTGGAAGCCGTATTTTGTCTTCATGTTGTTCGAGGATATGGGACATACGCAGATTTATGAATGCCCTAAAGAATACGTGAGTATCTACTCGTTATGTGTGAACACACAATCTATGTTCCATCTTAGTAGAGGATTGGACAAGGAAGATCTTGTGGTTGGAATATTGTCCTGGAAGTGCATGGCACTGGACTTGTTTGTGCATTAAGTGGACTACTATTTGCCGCGACAAATAATGCAGAATGCCATTTGGTATGACAGTTGAGTGTGATGTAGGTCTATGACGGTGGTAGAGCTTGTTGCACTCTAAGACCGGATGTCCTACTGGAATTCAGCTCTTGAATGAGAGCTGGATTAACAAAAAGCAATTGGATCTTTGTAGCAGGGTCTACAAGAGAAGTCTTACACTAGCCTAGATAAGAGGCAGTAGACTTGAGTAGATGCTATGGATGGATGTCCGGGGATTCACCTACATAGGCTTGTCTCCTTATGCATTCTTTTTTTTTTGTAAAGCTTCATGTCATTAATTACAAGTGGGAAACCTCAAAACGAGGAAAACCCACCAAAAAGACCATATACAAGGGAGACTACTAGAGTGTTCACTATGTTCAGTGTGAACATAGTTAAATATCTAAAAACAATCTGTAAAAAGAGCATACAGAGATGAGTCAATCTCATGAAGAGAGAGACAGTCATATAAAGATTGCTAAAGAGAGGAACGGAAGAATGAGTAAGCATCCAAATGAGGCCCAGCAAAAAATATCCTGTTGACTGCCAGGTAGTCCATAAAGCCCAGTAGCGAACCCAATCAAAGAAGACTTTATAGGATCTAAGGGGTGAAGGGAGAAGACTGAAGATCCAAAAGTATTTCCCAAAGGGTGCCTGTCGGAAGCGGGCTCTCAAACGTGCAGCAATCCGATCCAATAAAGTCCTGGTCAGAGAACAACTCCATAAAAGATGAAAGACTGTCTCTTGAGAAGAACCACAACTATGACAAGTTGAAGGTGCCAAAAGTCGCCTAGCCAAGAAAAGGCCGACTGGCAAGACTCCAATCAAGCATCTCCATAAAAAAAGTCTACTTTTCAAAGGAAGACTGCATTTCCAAAGAGAATGAAGGTGCTGTTTCCACCAACCCTGACTTTTATGAAGATGCCAAATCTGATTCGCATGTTCTTGAACCCAAGAGGCAGGCAACAAGAGATGATATATCGAATGAACCGAAAGTTTAGCCATTGATAAAGGGCCTCGTGCAGGTTGTTCTCTTCTAAGGCTCCAATCAACCAAACGATCAGAACGATCCAAATCTGCAATTGGTTCAAAAGGAGCAAGAAGCTCTCAAATAAGCTGCCAGATTGATCTATAATGCATCCCCAGACCAAATTTTTTGGCGGCAACCACAAAAGAAAGCACATGGCCACCAGCATCCAAAACATCATCAATAAGATAAACTCCTTTCTTTGAAAGGAAATATGCCTTCCTAGGCTCACGTAGAGCCAAGGGTACATCAAAAGCCTTTGACCAATGAATACTCTCAAGGCGAAGCGAAGAAGATTGCGCATTAAGCCTGGGATTCCAAAAAAGATATTGTGTAACCTGTTTCCAGGCAAAAATTAACTTAGATGAAAGAGGACAGCCCACAATTTTTCCATCGAAATGGCTGAAAATTGCATCCCAATATGTAACAGTCCACTTTCCAAAAGCAGGTGAAGACATAGACATACACATATGACCCAACATAATAGCCCATGGCTGGCGCTGATGTACAAATTCCAACAGCAAAGTGGATTTACGAGCAAGCACATGAAAATGAATATTCAATATGTCCAAGCCACCATGTATCTTTGGAGAACACATCTTTGGCATTGACAAAAGACGAAGACCCTTTTTACGATGTTGAGTTTTCCACACAATTGCCATTGCCAGAGACATAAACTGATCTATATCAGCTTTCCTCCACATAATCAATGGAAGAAAGAACTGTATGTAAGCCATTACAATAACCTACACTATCCTGAGACGTACATGAAGAGGCCAAGTGGAAAGCTGCCAATAATCAATTTTGCGATTCAATTTTAGCATAACCCATTGAATCATTTGTGAAGATGACAGCTGCCAACCCAAAGGGTAACCCAAATGACGAACGATATGTCCACCAGGAGGTATTCCACCGGGCCACAATACATGTTGTCTCCTTATGCATTCACGAGGATGTGAATTAAACAAGCGGAGGGAAGTGTGTTACATCTCAACAAGCCTAGGGATAAGGCTAAGACATGGACTAACCCAAGATAGGGTTAGGGCTTAGCTGGGGAATGGAGACCTAGAGGGTTCTCACCTGGGGTAAGGGTGTTAGAATTTTGTGCGTCTCACTATGTGTGGGAATTTGGACCTTTTATTAGTGCCTTGTACTTTCTCATAGTCAAGGGAATTTACCAGTCATGGGCTCCTTGAGGGCAGTCGGCCAGCTACATGCCTCCCTATATAAAGGTCATTTTCCCTCATCACATTCCATCCAGTTCATTCATTCACAGGCACTTGTTCTCTACACCATCTGCTAGCCAATATTACCATTGTAAAAGCTTCATGCTACATAATACGATATTCATTGTCTGATGTCTCTCTGTCTCTCTCCCCCTCTCCATGTTTTGCTTCCCCATTGTGCAACTTTAGCGTTTTCTCCCCGAGTACCTGCGTTTTTTCTTCTCCTCTACTTCCTTCTCTATCAATGATTGGTTGCTGGTCTTCTTCGCGTATGGAGGGCTCCTGACTAGTGGCATTAACAGCCTGCCTCTTCTTCAGCGGTTCTACCTACTTCATGGGTGTTTTCCAAGGGCTTGTTTGTTGCAGTCTAGTCCTACTGTACCTCCATTTTCAGAGGGGGCTAATCGGTCCTTACCTTCCATGGCATTGGGGCTTGTTGGAGAAATTTTGGAGATTGGTGAGATCATCGGTGGCACAAAGGCTTGCTTGCAAAGGTGTGCTATTGCCGTGGATATGGATTCCCTCTTAGAGGAGGAATCTGTCCTTGTTTCTACAGAGCAAGTAAGGTTCACTCCTAGTGGACAGGATCAAGCACTCGCTACAGTGCAACAAACAACCTGCTACTCTTGAGGAAAGTAGGTTGATTTGGCCAAGGATTGCAAGACCAAAGGTACAACCCAAGCGAGGACCAAGTTTTCAAAGAAGGACAATGATCATATACAGGATGATGGCTCTGATACTTCTAGTGTCCCCAAGGTTGCAAAAGCCAGGGAGGACCTGGATGGTCAGCTTCTATAGTTATACAAATAGTCTTCCCCCATGTGCTTCCAGCCAGAGGAGGTTTGTGGGCAGGAGAGGGGGCTGTCAGCAGCTCCTCATTTTTGGTGCATGGGAACTATAAGTCGAAGTTCCAAGCATGAAAAATATCTAGCGAGACAAGTTCATTTTTTGGAGCTATGGACTGGATGTGTTCCACATCTATTGCTTGGTGTAGCACAGATTATGGATTGGATGAGTTCCAAGTTCATTGTTCGAGGTTTTTTTGGGACGTGATGTGTTCACAATCCACTGTTCGGGGATAATGGACATGGTGTGTCCCACAACTCATCATTCTATTCTTGAAGTTCACTGCACACACTGTGTGGGGATTTGGACCTTTTATTGGTGCCTTGTACTTTCTCATAGCTGTGGGGATTTACTAGTCATAGGGGTGTTTTTGTTGCTGTTGGCCAGCTCCTTGAGGGCAGTCGGCCAGCTACATGCCTCCCTATATAAAGGTCACTTTCCCTCATCACATTCATTCGCAGGTACTTGTTCTTTACACCATCAGCTAGCTGGTATTGCCATTGTAAAAGCCTCATGCTACATAATAAGATGTTCATTGTCTGATGTCTCTCTCCCCCTCTCCTATGTTTTGCTTCCGCATTGTGCAACTTTATCAAAGGACACTAGGAGGATGAGATCTAAATTGGCTAAGAGCTTTTACTTAATAGCCTAGGGCTAATAATAGCTAAAAGAATATAAATAAAGAAGGAAAGCTTATAAAAAAAAATAGGGCCAATACTAGCTAGGTTATTGCTATATAAGTGACCTTGGGGGCACTTATGAGTTATTGAGGTATCCACGTGGTAGACAAGAGGGCTGCCATGGGCGTGCAAGACCACATGGCCATGGAGTTGCAAGGTGGGTGGTTTGGCCTAGTGGTATGGGACGCTAGGTTAGGGCCATCGGTATCAAGCAAGCTCGCAATGAGGCCTCATGAGGCAGCCATTTAGCGTGGCAGGCACCCAAACAGGTCGGATGCAGGTCCACCAGATATAACAATGATTATTCCAAAAAAAAAATCTCATTTTCCCCAGTCATGGGAGTGTAGGACCAGCTGACTGCAACAAGGGGGTCCTCCATGCATCTATAAATAGGGCCCCATCCCCTTTCTTGTTTCTCATCTCACAATTATTCACGAGCTTCAACAACCATCCTTCAACAAAGGAGATCATCAGCCCACGAGTCACCCCAATCCCCACGAAATCAGCATTTAGGTCTTCCAAGCTCAAGAAAGCCATCTGCCATAGCACAGACAAGTGGATTGGTGTGCTTAGTTGCCGATAGTTGAATTCAGCCTAAGCACTTCCACTTCTTTGCCCGATCAATGATAATCCAGTAATGCAAGCAAAAACGTTGCAAGCTATGGGGGGCCTTAAGTGGGTGAATTGCGATCCAATTGACTCTCTCTCTCTCACTCTCTCAAACACGTCCCAGTTATCTCCACGATACATGTCCCATGCCATGAGGATTGCCATTGGTCAGCTAAGGGTGTCATCACACCATCTTCAGATTGAGACGGGAGAGCACAAGGCATCTGAAACTCGCGGCGGCGGTGCCCGAGGGACTAGGGCCTTTGACACACTTGTTGATACCATCAATGCATATTAAAACATTTAAACATGGCCACAGCCTTAACACATATCCATCATCACTTTGCATAAAACATAAAGCTGGACAAAACATCCACAAATGCTGAAAATGGAGCTTGCACGTGCGACACCGCATAGAGGCCGGAATGGGCCGACCCCCCCCCTTGGAGTATTTTATTACCCAAGGAGAATAATATCATGTACAAGCTTTGAGGGCCTTACTCTCCCCACGGGAAATGCCGGATTATCCATATACAAATGCCATAACACAGCCCAACACAAGGCAACCAAGCCGGAACATAGGCTGTAGAAATGCCGAGCCAACAATATAATCCATATACCTCCATGTGGGTACTGATTCTTCCCCAAAAACCACGGGTCTTCATGCAATAGAGAGGGTACAGCAAGTACAACTCTCCATTCAGCCGGTACAGTAGGTACAATGGCTAGTACAGCCGGTACAATGGCTGGTACAACAGGTACAGTGGCTGGTACAGTCGGTACAATGGCTGGTACAGTAGGTACAACAAGTACAAAAGCTGGTACAACCGGTACAATGGGTGGTACAGCAAGTACAAAAGCTGGTACAACAAGTACAAGGGCTAGTACAATAGGTACAATGGCTGGTACAGCTGGTACGATGGCTGGTGTAGCAGGTACAGCAAGTACAAAAGCTGGTACAGCCGATACAATGGGTGGTATAGCAAGTACAGAAGCTGGTACAACCAGTACAAGGGCTGGTACAGCAGGTACAACAAGTACAAATGCTGGTACAACAAGTACAATGGCTAGAAATCATAATAAATGATTAAATACCCTTACCTTCATGTATTTCTTCGCAATGGAAGCCTCCAAAACAGTCCCCAACAGCCGGTATTCTTCATGGGCAGCCTTCAAGTGAGAGAGAAAGAGAGTAGCCATCATTAGGGCAACCTGTAACGGTGGTAGAGGCTAGTGTGGAGCAAGAGAGCCTCTCTTAATGAAGAGAGAGGGCTCCAATTTATAGATTTGGGCCTCCCATGAGCTAAAATGGCAAGAGAAGGCTACAATGACAAGTGGAGAGCCACACAATAGCTAAAGTGACAAGTGTGAGGCCACTTGTCTTACTTTGATCCACTTTCTAACGAGTGTCAAGCCACTTGTCTCACTTTGGTCCACTTTCTTGCCACATGTCCCAATCTAAGAGATGGGTCCTTCCATAATCTTTACCTCTAAAAATATCCCAGCTGGTAGACATTCTGTCATAGGCACTTTGCCAACTCTTGGTATCTGCTCAATTCCAGATGTAATGACGCTAACAGAATTTCCATCAGAGTCGGGCCAAAAATAGCAACTCTCCTAAATTTTAGGAGTGTGGTCTTTTGTATTCTAGGATAATCCCCCATTCCCAAAGCTTGTACTTTCCAAATATTTAAGCATCCTGGAGTCCACCAGACCCCTTTCAGACTGGGAAATGTCCAGGCTGGTGACATCCTCCCCAGCTTCTTAAAAGTTGTCCGCAACTTTAAGCTTCAAGCCATATATTCAAGATATAATCATGTCCCATCGATTGGGCGAGACGAGACAGTCTCAAAAATCCAATATAACTGAAGAATCCATGTCCCAAAGAAATGGGCGAGACTAAATAAGTCTCCATAATACCAATATTAAAATCATGTCCCAAGATAAATGGGCGAGACAAAACAGTCCCATAAGTCCAGATATCATAATCCATGTCCCAAGTAAATGGGCGAGACAAAAACAGTCCCATAAGTCCAGATATCATAATCCATGTCCCAAGTAAATGGGCGAGACAAAACAGTCCCATAAGTCCAGATATCATAATCCATGTCCCAAGTAAATGGGTGAGACAAAATAAGTCTCCTGCCAACAAGACATCGGTCCACATAACCCTTGGCATAGACATAAGTTCCGTCATGTCCACTTTACCACTTGCACTCCGTGTTGGTACTCTGACCACACACCTTGGATGAGAGGTGGGCTCAAGTAACAAGATAAAACAATCACTCGCAAGCATAGATAACCTGGTGTTCCATAAGCATTTCTGCTACACATAGTTTATAGGCATTTCGGCCACCAACTCACACTACCCTCTCAAGTGCCCATGTTCCCTTCCATCTGCTCTCTATTGTTCCACCCACACATGGTAGAAACAATCTTCAAGAGAGCACGTAGGACAAGAGAACACTACACAGGGTATGTTGTACTTGTCACTACCCTTTGAAGTGCCCATGTTCTTTGCTCTCTATTGTTCCATCCTCACATGGTAGAAACAATCTTCAAGAGAGCACGTAGGACAAGAGAACACTACACAGGGTATGTTGTGCTTGTCACTACCCTTTGAAGTGCCCATGTTCCCTTCCATCTGCTCTCTATTGTTCCACCCTCACATGGTAGAAACAATCTTCAAGAGAGCACGTAGGACAAGAGAACACTACACAAGGTAAGTGAACCATGAGTTCCATAAGTCCAATGCATCCCAAATAAAGGGAGCCAAAATGAATAATCCATCCCAGTAAAAGGGAGCCATAAACATAATCCATAAACCTGAGGATGGATCCAAATTTCTAGAAAAGAAGTCCAGGAATCCATAGACCTGTATACCATAATCCTTGTATACCATAACTCTTACCACATACTCTGTGCTAACCACACACCTTAGAGTAGAGGTGGACTTTATCCATAAAAGCATCATATCCATGAGATATCCAAAGATTTCTTCTCTATAAACTCGGACAGATTCGTCCATAGAAATTGCTTGTGAAGCCCAATATCTATATAAATCTCGTCCAAGAAAGAAATCTCCATAGATATAATCCATCCCAATAAAGGGAGCCATAAACAATGTTTCCCTGAAACCATCTCAAGGCAAACAACAACACCTTTCTCCTTGCATAGCTATACAAGGGTTAGTGAACATCAAGAACACTTCATAGCAAAAGCACTAACTTTGGAAACTCAAATTATACTTAGCTTTTCTTTGCCAGGTTGGTCATGAAGCCAAAAGAAATATCTCCTCACCATATCCTTAAGATATCCTGAGATATATCTCCATATAGCTTGCCTGTAAGCTTGATAATATAATCCACATTATCCATATGGAAAGAGTGCTAAACGTGTGCACATAAAGCCAACTCTATACTTCCAAGATAAATTTTGTGAATTCATAAATCCTTAGACCAAGCTGTCTATTGCTCATGCTCTTGCTTCATAGGCTCCGAAGTGGCTGGCCATGCTTAATAGCAATGATGGTAAGTGTGGTCCCCACTTGAGATCTTTTCTCTTTCTTATTGATAGAAGGAAGCCTCCGCTTCCAAGAAAGCCCATGCTCTGATACCAATGAAACTCGCGGCCGCGGTGCTCGGGGGACTAGGGCCTTTGACACACTTGTTGATACCATCAATGCATATTAAAACATTTAAACATGGCCACAACCTTAACACATATCCATCATCACTTTGCATAAAACATAAAGCTGGACAAAACATCCACAAATGCTGAAAATGGAGCTTGCACGTGTGACACCGCATAGAGGCCGGAATGGGCTGACCCCCCCCTTGGAGTATTTTATTACCCAAGGAGAATAATATCATGTACAAGCTTTGAGGGCCTTACTCTCCCCACGGGAGTGTTGGGGTAAAGGCGTTATGCCCACCCTTGTAGTGTGTACAAGCCCATAAGTTATAGTACATAGTACACTTAGTACTTTTAATGTACTAAGTGCACTATGTGTACTAGTGCAATATACATGTGTGATAGGGGAGTCACACACTCACTTGGTGAGTTGACTTATCCCCACAACTCTCTCTCTCTCCCTTGTTCTTCTCTGTGTATGTCTCCCACACATGAATTAACCTAACCCTAATTCTCTCTCCCACACAACTGGTATCAGAGCCAAGAAGAAGGCCAGGGGTGATCAAACCTGCTGACCTGT
The DNA here is from genome assembly GCF_041138505.1 of Cibotium barometz. NCBI lineage: Eukaryota > Viridiplantae > Streptophyta > Polypodiopsida > Cyatheales > Cibotiaceae > Cibotium > Cibotium barometz. The sequence goes on along the minus strand of NC_141105.1, from coordinate 21,699,085 downwards.
AAGCCATGCCCACAACAAACACCAGCAGGTGACAGGCTGAGGAAACCAGCCGCTGGAAGAGAAAGCGAGAAGGCGCCAGCCAATAGAACCGGGAGTTGTCAGCGTATGCGCAGACGATCTCTCTCTCCTTTGGGGCCTTGGGCGTCAACGACGTCATCGACCAGCGGCAGTTCTCTCAGCACTAGCGTCGCCCTGCCGGGAGGCAAACGTGGGCGACGACGAGCGGATTTGCCAGCGTAAACGTAGGCGACGTGCGGGAGAGTCTTTGTTTCCATCGTCGCCGACTCAATAGCGTAACTCGCCTTACGCCGACTCGATAGCGTAACTCGCCTTACGTGGGCTACAGGGTACACGCGAAGTGAAGTAAAGCAGGGTAGTTACGAGGGTAACACTGTTACAAGCTACGCTGCGTTTGTCGTCGCTCTGCAGGCGCTGCAGTGCAGGCTATTATTCCACCATCTCTGTCACGGCTTCTGTTCACGCTTCCATACGTCATCGGCAAAAGCTCACACAACGCCTCCATCTCTGCCTCAACCTGTGCTTGAGAGATAAGCTCTCGCCTGTAGGCATGCGCATCTTCCTGCAACCCTTTGTTGCTGACCTGAGTCGAGTCAGACTTCTACAGCACGCCTGAAGAGCCCTCCATCTGCACAGTTTTCCAACAGCAGCAGCATCAATACAACAGCAGCAAATTCAACGCCCCTTTTCTGCAGAAATTTCAGAGGTATTTGCTTCAATTTTTTTTTGGGATTTGCAATTGAGCAAGTACAATCATCAATTGAGCATGTATAGGTGCCGAATTGCTCAATTTTGAGCAAAATTGGCAAATTGGGTGACATTGGTCACAATCAGGATCAATTTGCAGGAAATTGGATGTCGAAATTTGGGGCTTTTGATGTAATTGTGCAATTAAGCACTCATACATGCTGTATGATGTGAGAAATCGCACATTTGGGCAAAATTGCAGCAAATTGCAGTGCAAGTCAAGGGGCTTTTGTGCCGATTGTATTGATTTGCAAAATTTGCAGCAAATTGCAGTGCAAATCAAGGGGCTTTTGTGCCGATTTGGTTGATTTGCATGCATGCACTCGCAGTTGATGCTTTGGGCATTGTGTTGATGCCTAACAAGCACTCAATGTGCCTGTAAATCAAAGGGCTTTCATTATTTTGATGTATATGTGGCCAGGGGGAAGCATCGTGAACACTCTGGATGCCTTCATGTGCGTCAATGTACCATGTATGATCAGAAATTGATCTCAAATCAAGGGATTTTTCAAGATTTTATGCTTGTTAAGCTTGGCAAAGCAGCAGGCAAGACATTTATGCCTTGAATCCTCAAAAATCAGCTTGCAGTCAAGGGGCTTTTGCCCAATTTCTGTTCGGGACTGTTGTATGCAGTGTACAGGACTGTAAAAGTCTGATTTTCACTCATTTGGACAGCCAGGAGAGCATTTATTGCTATTGTACCTGCTGGTACAGATTTGGCACAGCTTTGTGCAAGTTTTGGCATGGCTGTACACTGTTTTGAGTGAACCAAAGGTTCAATTTCAGCTGCTGTACTTGCCGGTACAGGTTTGGTACATCATTGGTGAGCACTTGGTACTGCTGTACAGTACTTTGGAAGGGCAACAGAGCACATTTAAGGTGCTGTCCAAAATCTGCAGCAAACAGATTTTGGTGATTTCATCACATAAAGTGGGAGAAAAGTTGCATTCTTGCTTCCGCAGTGGGAGAAAAAAGCTTGGGAGAACAACTGTGAGCACTTTGTGTGCTTTTGGTGCAGTGTTTGCACATTTTGCAGGGAGTCAGGCATTGACAGGTTGCATATTGCTATGGCAACCACAGGTGAGAGCTCTTCATTGCTTCACATCAAGAAGCTTGAAGGCTCGCATAATTATGATATTTGGCAAACCCAGTGCTACAATGTGTTGCTCCAGAAAATGCAGCACAAGCCTATCAAAGAAAGGGGTGTAATGCCCGCTTCTCTTACTGCTGAAGAGTGGGAAGATATGGATGAGCTGGCAAGATCTACTATCATGTTGTCTGTGTCAGACTCATTACTTTTCAGCATTCGTGAAGAGAAGACAGCTTGGGGAATGTGGCAGAGATTGCAGGACTTGTATGCCCAGCAAAGTGCCTCAAGCAAAGTGTATTGGTTGAAGAAACTCATAGGTCTTCAGATGAAGGAAGGGGCATCTATGACAGCCCATCTCAATGAGTTTAATGGTATTGTCAGCCAAGTTATAAATCAAAAGTTGGCAATGGACGATGAGTTCAAAGCCACTTTTCTGTTATGCACTTTGCCAGAGAGTTGGGACACATTCAGGACAGCCACTAGCAATTCGAATGCTATGCTGTCATATGCAGATGTTGAGGGTGCTCTTCTTCAAGAAGAGATGAACAGGAAAAACAACTCTGTTGGAAAGTCCAATGCAATGAATGCACGTGGGAGATCCCAGCAAAGGGGTAAAAGCCAAGAACGGGGAAGGAGCAAGGCTCGCTCCAAAAAGGATTTGGAATGCCATTATTGTGGCAAGAAGGGACACATTAAAAAGCAATGCTACAAATGGAAAAATGATCAAAAAGAAAAGGGAAAAGGCAAAGACAAAGAGAAGGATGAAGCCAAAGATGTAAAGCTAAAGGACAAAAGTGGAGTCAAGATTGAAGAAATCAATGTGTCACATGCAGGTGGCAGTGAGGATGAGGTCCTCTTTACGTCTTCACTTGATGCCCATTCACTTCTTACAGGTGGTCATGGTATGCACTCATGGATCATTGATTCAGGTGCCTCCTTTCATGTCACAGGTTGCAGAGACTTGTTTGTCAGGTATACTGCTGGCAATGAAGGAGTGGTTTATTTGGGTGATAACCATGCATGCAAGATTCTTGGCAGAGGTGATGTGAGGCTTGTGTTTTCAGATGGCTCACAGCTTATGCTCCATGATGTCAGGCATGTGCCTGAGATCAAGAAGAATCTGCTTTCTACTGGACAGCTTGATGATGCTGATTATGTTACCACATTTGGTAGTGGAAAGTGGAAAATTAGTAAGGGCTCACTGGTTGTTGCCAGAGGCTCTAAGGTGGACACTCTTTACTTTATGCATGCAGGTGTTTGTCACCATGCTAATGTAAATGCAACCGAGCTGCCGGAAATCTCTATGTGGCATAGCCGGTTGGGACACATGAGTGTCAAAGGAATGGAGCAATTGTCTCGTTTGGGTTACTTGCCTTCTCTAAAGTTTTCAAGTTTTCAGTTTTGTGAGCATTGTATATATGGTAGGCAACTACAGTGCCCCCACAAGAAAGCTCTTGGACAGAAAGATGCTCAGTTAGAGCTTGTGCATACAGATGTATGTGAGATGCCTCAGCTTTCTTTGGGAGGGGCAAAATACTTTGTGTCTTTTATTGATGATGCCACACGCAAGGTGTGGGTCTATCCTCTTCGTTTAAAGAGTGATACATTCTCAGTGTTTGAGAAGTTTGTTGCTCTAGTTGAGAATCAAACTGGCAAAACACTGAAGGCTTTGCGTTCCGACAATGGTGGAGAGTACATGTCCAAACAGTTTCAGGACTTTTGTGATGCTAAAGGCATCAAGAGGGAGCTCTCTACTCCTTATGATCCTCCACAAAACGGGACAGCAGAGAGGATGAACAAGACCATTCAGGAGAAGGTCCGTTCTATGTTGTCACATGCTGCATTACCTCATGGTTTTTGGGCTGAAGCTGTTATGACAGCCGTTCACCTTATAAACAGGTCACCTAACACGAGGCTTGGTGGGAAAGTGCCAGAGGAAGTATGGACAGGGAAGCCTCCGTCATACAAGCACTTGAGAGTGTTTGGTTGCGTTGCGTACGTGCACATACGCAGGGAAATGCGCACCAAACTTGATCCTAAGTCTCACAAATGCATATTCCTAGGATATGGTGACAAAGGTGAAATGGGGTATAGACTTTGGGATCCCATGAATAGAAAGATCATACGCAGCAATGATGTCATTTTTGATGAAACATGCATGTATAAGGAGCCTGCAAGGCAACAGGAGCCTGGCAGAGTCATCTTTGATGATGATGGACATCATGGACAACAACAAAGGGCTGTAAATCAGCCATTACAGCAGGAAAACCAGCCCTTAAATGGTGCTGAAAATGGTCCAAATGGACAGCCAGACATGCCAGAAGATATCCCTATGGATATACCACAGTTAGAGGAGATACCGGACATGATTTTTCAGCCTTATGGCATGGAACAGGAGCCACCAATAGGTGATATCTCCTCTAACTGTGGTATATCCCTATGGATATACCACAGTTAGAGGAGATACCGGGCATGAATTTTCAGCCTTATGGCATGGAACAGGAGCCACCAATAGGTGATATGCAGGCTGGACAGCAACCTGCAAATGATGGTCATTGGGTACGGAGGTCCACTAGACCCTCCAGAGCCCCTGACAGGTTTGTTCCAGGGGTTGACTACTTGATGCTTACTGACTGTGGGGAGCCCTCATGTTATAAGGAGGCTTTACAGAGGGCAGACAAAGCTCTATGGGAGCGTGCCATGAAGTCAGAGCATAAAAATGGAACTTGGAAGTTGGTGCATTTGCCTGCAGGCAAGAAGGTTTTGCCATGCAAGTGGGTTTACAGGCTCAAAGTTGCACTAGATGCAAAGCCAAGATACAAAGCCAGGTTAGTGGCTAAGGGCTTCAAGCAGGAATATGGTGTGGACTTTGATGAGATCTTCTCTCCAGTGGTCAAAATGACCACACTTAGAGCTGTGTTGGCTTTGGTTGCGCATGATGATCTGGACTTGATTCAGATGGATGTGAAGACTGCTTTTCTTCACGGTGATCTCCATGAGGAGATATATATGCAGCAGCCAGAGGGTTATGCAGTGAGTGGAAAGGAGAAGCTTGTATGCAAGCTGAAAAAGAGTCTTTATGGGCTCAAACAGGCACCAAGAGCATGGTATCATAAATTTGATACATTCATGAAGTCTCAGAAATTCAGGAGAAGTGACATAGATCACTGCTTGTACACCAAGAAAGCTTTGGATGGCAGTCTATTGATCCTCATCTTGTATGTTGATGATATGTTGATTGCCGGGAAATCTCGTAAAGAGATGGATACCTTGAAGCAGAGGCTGCATCAAACCTTTGATATGAAGGATTTGGGTGATGCAAATCACATCTTGGGTATGCGGATACTTCGGGACAGAAATCAGCATGTGTTGTATTTGTCTCAGAAGGAATACATTGGCAAAGTCTTGCAGAGGTTCAATATGGACGGGGGGAAGAAGACTAGTACTCCTTTGCCTCCATATGTGAAACTCAGTGCTATGGACAGCCCACAGTCAGATAGAGACAGGGCTGATATGGCCAAGATTCTGTATGCTTCAGCTTGTGGCAGTCTCATGTATGCCATGGTTGCTACTAGGCCGGACATTGCATTTGCAGTGGAAGTGGTTTCTAGATACATGGCCAACCCTGGCAAGAAGCATTGGGAAGCAGTGAAAGGTGTCATGAGATACCTGAAGGGCACACAGGATTTGTGCATTTGTTTTGGCAAACAGGATGCATTAGTGCATGGTTACACGGATTCGGATTATGCCGGTCATCCAGATAACCGGAAGTCTACTACCGGTTATGTGTTTACATTCACAGGAGGTGCTGTGTCATGGATATCCAGGATGCAGAAGTGCACTGCCTTATCTACTACAGAGGCCGAGTATATTGCAGCCACAGAGGCTTGCAAGGAGGCATTATGGCTATCTCGGTTAGTGGTTGATTTGGGCTATACATGGGATATTCCATTGTTGCATTGTGACAGTCAGAGTGCCATTCAGTTGGCAAAGAACCCTGTTTTTCATGCAAAGACGAAGCATGTGGATGTGAAGTATCACTTCATCAGAGAGGTGATAGAGAACAAGCAAATTCATCTTGTTAAGATTCACACGGATGACAACCCGGCTGATCTGTTGACAAAGAGTTTGCCTCCGGAGCGGTTTGCTCATTGCAGACACTTGATGGGCATTGGATGAGGCCAGTTTCAGCCTTGATATGGCCTTGTATATTATCATGTACATGCTGATTTTTCTTTTCCTTCATTTAAGGGCACTTTGCCTTTAAGTGGGAGGTTGTTGGGGTAAAGGCGTTATGCCCACCCTTATAGTGTGTACAAGCCCATAAGTTATAGTACATAGTACACTTAGTACTTTTAATGTACTAAGTGCACTATGTGTACTAGTGCAATATACATGTGTGATAGGGGAGTCACACACTCACTTGGTGAGTTGACTTATCCCCACAACTCTCTCTCTCTCCCTTGTTCTTCTCTGTGTATGTCTCCCACACATTAATTAACCTAACCCTAATTCTCTCTCCCACACAGGGAGATGCCGGATTATCCATATACAAATGCCATAACACAGCCCCACACGAGGCAACCAAGCCGGAACATAGACTGTAGAAATGCCGAGCCAACAATATAATCCATATACCTCCATGTGGGTACTGATTCTTCCCCAAAAACCACGGGTCTTCATGCAATAGAGAGGGTACAGCAAGTACAACTCTCCATTCAGCCGGTACAGTAGGTACAATGGCTGGTACAGTCGATACAATGGCTGGTACAGCAGGTACAGTGGCTAGTACAGTCGGTACGATGGCTGGTACAGCAGGTATAACAAGTACAGAAGCTGGTACAACCGGTACAATGGGTGGTACAATAAGTACAGAAGCTGGTACAGCCAATACAAGGGCTGGTACAGCAAGTACAGTGGCTGGTACAACCGGTACGGTGGCTGGTATACAAGTACAACAAGTACAAAAGCTGGTACAACCGATACAATGGGTGGTATAGCAAGTACAGAAGCTGGTACAACCAATACAAGGGCTGGTACAGCAAGTACAACAAGTACAAATGCTGGTACAACAAGTACAATGGCTAGAAATCATAATAAATGATTAAATACCCTTACCTTCATGTATTTCTTCGCAATGGAAGCCTCCAAAACAGTCCCCAACAGCCGGTATTCTTCATGGGCAGCCTTCAAGTGAGAGAGAAAGAGAGTAGCCATCATTAGGGCAACCTATAACGGTGGTAGAGGCTAGTGTGGAGCAAGAGAGCCTCTCTTAATGAAGAGAGAGGGCTCCAATTTATAGATTTGGGCCTCCCATGAGCTAAAATGGCAAGAGAAGGCTACAATGACAAGTGGAGAGCCACACAATAGCTGAAGTGACAAGTGTGAGGCCACTTGTCTTACTTTGATCCACTTTCTAACAAGTGTCAGGCCACTTGTCTCACTTTGGTCCGCTTTCATGCCACATGTCCCAATCTAAGAGATGGGTCCTTCCATAATCTTTACCTCTAAAAATATCCCAACTGGTAGACATTCTGTCATAGGCACTTTGCCAACTCTTGGTATCTGCTCAATTCCAGATGTAATGACGCTAACAGAATTTCCATCGGAGTCGGGCCAAAAATAGCAACTCTCCTAAATTTTAGGAGTGTGGTCTTTTGTATTCTAGGATAATCCCCCATTCCCAAAGCTTGTACTTTCCAAATATTTAAGCATCCTGGAGTCCACCAGACCCCTTTCAGACTGGGAAATGTCCAGGCTGGTGACAGCATCCCACAAGACAAACGGGTATGCAGGCTACGTAGTACTGAGAAGATCGAGTCTAAGGAGCATTACATACTTAAATGCCTAGTTTACTATGAGATACACGGACACTACTACTGTCTCTTTAGGGGGGGTTTCGGGCCCTTGTCACGGGTGATGCATTACACAGATCAGAGATGCTTGGGACTATATCTACTGGAGCTGAGACACCACAGAGACACACAATGAGGCAGCAACCCGAGATGCGGGATACCGCACACAGACATTTATCACTGACTTCTTTGGCTCCCAGCTGACACTCAACCTGTACGAGATTCCCCGAGACACATGGATTAGGATAGAGCTAGACATCCCCATGCAGTGAGGATCCTCCAGACCCGCGACCCGCGGCAGGCTGGCATCACACAACCAGGGAGTCAAAGTAACTTTCACACAAACCAAAATAAGGCACAAGCACTCAGGAGCCAAGATGACATGAATGCCCCTCTCTCAAGAGATTTCCTTCTCTATTCACACAGAAATACAAGGAATTTGAGTGACACAGCAATGATACAGCTCAATGACTCCCAAATTGGGAAGAGAGGTGCACATAAAACCATGGACTCCGCCATTTGAATGTTAGGATAGGTAAAATAATAATAATAATAATCGCATGCTGCTGCAGCTGCCGAGAAACACCCAAAGAAGAATTCCCTTATAATAGCCAGCCTTCAAAACAGCAATACAAACAGAGCTCCCAAGAGAATACTACCTTGCATTCCCCACAAGGGCCAGATGCATGAGGTGACAGTACAACTCAACCTATGCATTTATATAACTCTTCTAAAAGTAATAGGAGGAGGGTGAGTATAGCCTAGTTTGAGGTGACAACAATCTCCTCTCCCTCATGCATGTCCTATTCCCTTCTCACCTTGCAGTTGTATTCTTGGGACGACATAACCTTAAAGGCAAGCACTAACTTGCAATTGTATGCTTACTTGAAGCCAAAAGGCACTCTCGCAGTTCATGTACAGGAGAGGCAGGTTAACTAGCATTGAGAAAGAAATATAAAGAGAGGTAGGTGTACTGAACTTACAGGAGTTAAAAGTTGGGTTTCTGTGTGCAGACTTCTGGCTGCCAAATCAGTGATAGGTAGAATATGCAACAAGGGACATGACTGGTGGGTTGCTTCCAATGCTGAGAAACTGTTTCTAGATTCAATGAACAAAAATAAACCCAACTGTGTGACTGTAATTACAAGGTGCTCCTATCCTCAGAAGCAATGTGAAGTCAAAGAAAGACTACCTTGTACTGTCAAAGAGAAACTACCCCTACACCCCTGTGGATGACTCCGCCGGTCCTTGCTAGGGAACTCGAAGACAACCGCCACAAACACTATGGTTGGGGGAGAAGGAACCGTGAATCCTCTCTCAGGGAAGTACACCCGCCAAGGATGAGTCGACCTCACTGGCTAGACATGCAAGACCTAGGCTCTACACTGTCTACTGTGTCTCCGACCACCACCTAGCATTGCAGTACCCCTACAGGTCTCTCACTCACACCACACACACCACTCACACCTCACTCACCTGTCAGAGTCATCGGAGGGCACCGGCGGTGACGGCGGTCGGAGCGGTCGGTGGAGTGTGGAGGAACTGGCTTCCCGTCCACAGGTCGCCCACTACTACTCAATTCACCGTCCCGGCGAATGCCAAGAAAACACAGGTGAGCCTCTGGGAAAAACATCTGGCAAGCAGGCTGCCAAGCATACCTCATACAATGATCCTTCTAGGCAAACCTTCTGGAGAGATACAAAATAAATAAAAATGAATCAACTCGGCTCCTGGGCAACTTCATCCAGCGAGCTGTAGAAAAAAAAATGATTGAACCGGGAGCTCCTGGGCACTTCATCCAGCAAGCCATTTCTGAGAGCTCCTGGGCACTTCATCCAGCAAGCTATCACTAACTGTTTTACCACTGTCATCCCCCGAGCAAAGCATCCGGCAAAAGATTATCTCAACAAAAACACAAAACCAAGCTAAATAAGAATCATCACTGGCCACTTCGTCTGGGCAAAACTTCGTCTGAAATTTGGCCATGGCCTGTACATAAAATATTACATCTCATTAACAGGAAAAGATTCACTTCTCCCAAGCATCAGTAGCATGTGCCAAGGCAGCCTCCCACAGAACTTATGCTTCAAGGTCAAGACTGCTCACTGCCACGGAGATGGCCATACCAAGGGCTTTGCAGTCCAAGGGTGGTTGAGAAGAGCTGCACATGCACCTGTTGTGTTATGGTATTGCATTATGGTATTGCAGAGCGATGAAGAAGGGTGTGCCCTTCAGAGTTTCTCTGCAACCTAGCTGCACCCCATGCCACATTTAGATGATCCTCTATGTGCTGCAAAATGCTGTAGAATGGCTGGACTGGGCTTCCAAGTGTAGAGGTGTAACCCTCTATGTGCTGAAAAATGCTGTAGAATGGCTGGACTGGGCTACCAAGTGTAGAGGTGTAGCTCCACATGTTTGTGCCACTATGGGCATCTGGACAACATCCAAAACTTGTTGGACATAATCAAAGTGGCCGCTCTTTACTGCATAATGGAGGCATGTCCTCCCATTGGGAGCATCAAACATAAGGGTATAGCTCCCCACGCCACAAGCCACACACTCAGATTGGCCATGTGACGTAGCATAATGCAAAGGTGAGAGGTGGCGATTGCGAGAGAGGGTGCCGATGGGGAGTGACGGGAGGGGGGCGGTGATGCATGGAGGGAAGTGAGGGCAATGAGAGAGGGGGAGAGGGGTCAGGTGAGTTGACGAGACGGGTGAGGTGAGAGAGGGGGCGTGGGTCGGTGAGGGGCAAGGGCTGGGCACCGTTGGTAAGGGTTTTAGTCGGTGGGGTTGGGAAAAGGGGGAAAGGGGGCTGGTTGGTCGGTGAGGGGTGAAATAAGAGGGGGAGCAACCTTTTGGTTTGTTTGTTTTTTATATATAAATATTATTATTATATTTGGTTTTTTTTTTGAGGTGGGGAATGGGGTGGTGGGGCGTGGCAGGAAGGTCTGCAGCGCCAACGAGCTCCATCAATGGTGCACAGCCGCGAAAGAGAGGAGGACGGAGGGCATGATTGCTGTGCAGGGTAGGGGGCGCTTGGGGGTTGGGGGGTCGGCGCATGAGAGAGGGGGCGGGTGAGGCGGAGAAGGAGACGGGGGAGTGGGGAACGGTGAGTGCCGCGAAGGGCTGGGGGTTGCACCCGAGAGAGAGGACGGGTGAGGGGGCCAACACACCAACAGAGGTAGGGGGAGGTGAGGGAGTGAGGGTCCGAGAGGGGCGGTGAGTGAGAAAGGGGGCTGGTCGGCTGCGTAGGGTGGGAGGGTGGGGTCAGGTGAGGTAATGGGGGGGGGGGTTGGCGGTGAGAGAGCTACAGGCGAGAAGGGAGAGGGTTGGGTGGTGAGAGAGGGGAGCTGGTGGTGAGGTGAGAGAGGGGCGCACAAGGGAAAACGAAGGGGGGCGGGGGGGCTGCTGTGCACCCCAGCGAGGGGGGCAGCTGGTTGTGAGGTGAGAGAGGGGGGGTTTGGTCGGCGAGAGGGGGGGGGGGACGGGTGAAAGGGGGAGTGGGGCCGGGGAGCTGCGGGTGAGGGTGAGGGTGAGGGTGAGGGTGATGCGAGGGGGGGTGAGGAGCGGGATGGTGGTCGGTGAGGGGGGTTGGGTCGAGAGAGAGGCGGGCTGGGGGTTGGTCGGCGAGAGGGGGAGAACGGGTGAAAGGAGGAGTGGGGCCGGGGAGCTGCGAGTGAGGGTGAGGGTGATGCGAGGGGGGGTGAGGAGCGGGATGGTGGTCGGTGAGGGGGGTTGGGTCGAGAGAGAGGCGGGCTGGGGGTTGGTCGGCGAGAGGGGAGAAAGGGTGAAAGGAGGAGTGGGGCCGGGGAGCTGCGAGTGAGGGTGAGGGTGATGCGAGGGGGGGGTGAGGAGAGGGATGGTGGTCGGTGAGGGGGGTTGGGTCGAGAGAGAGGCGGGCTGGGGGTTGGTCAGCGAGGGGGAGAACGGGTGAGAGGAGGAGTGGGGCCGAGGAGCTGCGGGTGAGGGTGAGGGTGATGCGAGGGGGGGTGAGGAAAGGGATGGTGGTCGGTGAGGTGCGAAGGGAGAGGGAGAGGAGGTTGGTCGACGGGTTGAGGGAGTGTCGGTGGGGTGAGCGAGAGGGAGAGACCGAGGGGGAGTGATGGTCGGTGGGTTGAGGGAGTGTCGGTGGGGTGAGCGAGAGGGGAGAACGAGAGAGGGGGATGGTCGGTGGGTTGAGGGAGTGTCAATGGGGTGAGCGAGAGGGAGAGCCTAGCACCGCAGTACCCCTACAGGTCTCTCACTCACACCACACACACCACTCACACCTCACTCACCTCGCTCACACAAAGAGAGAGACAAAACACCAAACAAAGCACAACACTACCATCACAATACCAAAAAGGAGTGATACAAGGGAGACTCCGCTCCGATAGAAGAACTGTGCTAGAACTCTAGGTGATACACGAGAGTGTCTTCTTCTGTGAGAGTATGTCCCAGACGGTCTGTATGCTGCCGAGAGAGTGCTCCCCTTAACTCCTCCTTGGGTGTCCTCCTCCTCGGGTGGTGCTCAAGAGGATCTCGAAGAGAATCTCTCCCTGCCTTGGGAAAGGGAGAGGAGAAAGGTGCTCAAGATCTCGAAGAGGATCTCTCCCTGCCTTGGGAAAGGGAGAAGGGTGTTGCCTCCATGAGTGCCATCGGAGTTGGCCATGCGCGTATGAGATGTCGAAGGGGACCAGCGGGTCAGAGGGGTCGAAGAGCACGGCGGTCGGAGGGCACCGGCGGTGACGATGATTGGAGTCATCGAAGGACACCGGCGGTCGGAGCCATCGGAGGGCACCAGGGGTCGGAGCCATCGGAGGGCACCGGGGGTCAGAGCGGTCGGAGCCATCGGAGGGCACCGGCGGTCGGAGTGGTCGGAGCACACCGGCAGTGACCGCGGTCAGAGTGGTCAGAGATGTTGGAGGTGATGGTGGCAACTCTTGGTGGAGTGTGGAGGACTTGGCTTCCCATCCAATCGAGCGGTCGGAACGGTCGGAGGGCACTGGCAGTCGGAGTGGTCGGAGCAGTTAGAGGGCACCGGCGGTCGGAGTGGTCGAAGCACACCGACGGTGAAGACGGTCAGAGTCATCAAAGGGCACCGGCGGTGACGGCGGTCAGAGTCATCGCACCGGCGGTGACGGTGGTCGGAGCGGTCGGTGGAGTGTGGAGCTTCCCGTCCACAACCCCAAGAGTCGGTCCTATTTGAAGTTCCAGCTAGCAAGGCACCTCCTTGTACATTAAGCTGAATCTCACTACCTAGCGCTGTTTTTTTTTGGTAGGTGCCTCCCTGCAGCCATTCATCTTAGTCACTACTTAGCAGCATTCCCTTGTAGACACCTCCTTGTAGTCAACCACTACTTATCCCACCTTTGCATGGGTACGCAGCTTTGGATAGAGCAATACCTAGTGGCGCTCTCTCCTAGGTGCATCGATGCACAGGTTTGTCCTTACATGGGAAGGGTCAGGTGCCTCCCTTGCTTTTGAACTGCCTCATTGCCATGCCATCTCTGCTCTCTGGCATGGAATGGTGTTCGACTTCTCAAAGCATCCCTTGGAAAAACTGATTTCACCATTTGCAGGACCAAACTATCTTGGAAAAACTAATTCCGGCGTTTGTCTTGCAAAACATGCTCTGTGTGTGTGTGTGTGTGTGTGTGTGTGTGTTAGCACAACTTCGTACAAAACCGTAGACGCCTGAGCCGCAGAAATAAAGAACGAGAGAGCAAAAGCATACCTCCAAAAAGCTCCGTATTATCACAGTTCGGGTTCAAAGAATTACTCGACGATGTTTTAACGTGTTGCCCCCCTAAGCTGCAATATTTACTTAATTTATTGTATTTAGACCTATGCATTTTGAATAATCATGTATGTTTAGCTACGCGTGTGAGAACGAGTGGGTTAGTGGGGCAGTACAAGGATTATTCGGCACAAACTGATCGCATGCAACCGTACATCAACGGGAGGTCGACGAGACGGTGGCTGCATGTCTGGGTTGGCCAGATCATGGCGTCAAGGGGGAGATTGGGAGGTCGACACCGTAAGGGGCTGCGAGATGAGGATATTGGCGAGTGCGTGAAGAAAAAAAATGTGCCTGGTTCTCCGTGTGTAGTGTTATTGTTTTCTGTCCAGGAAGGCCACCTGCTGCTGAGGTGGCCTTCCTAGACAGAGCTAGTCAGGAATCAGGTGGGGCTTTTCTCCGTGTGTAGTGTTATTGTTTTCTATCCAGGAAGGCCACCTACTAAGGTGGAGATAGGTAGATGGCTCCAGGAAGATGTATTGCATGATAAGGTGGTGTCCAAAGTTTTCTACTTAACAATGTAAGACTTGCTTTGGCCATCATACAGGAATTTGCTGTTACATCTAGCTCCAGATGTAATATCCAGAAATCCAGAATTATAAGCCTCACTGAAGACAATGATTCTGATATGCAGAGATGGGGGTGTGAGGTGGTTCAAAAGGGACAAATTGCTAGATTGGTAGGAGTCCCCTTTGGGGTTGATGTTATGAATAAACAGATGACTTGCTGGGCAATTGATAGGTTTCTAGAAAAGCTAAGGAAATGGGAGGGAATCAGAGTGTCCTTTCACAATAGGATTGATATTTGTATAGTGATGTGTTGAATGCTTATATAATGTACCTATGCCCAGTGATGGATTTTGGAAAGTGTTACTAGAAAAGGATAGTGGGTCACATCATAGATTTTTTATGGAGGAATGTCATAACTTCCAGAAGGGTTCCAGCTTGGTTGGCATGTGATAAACTGTCAGTCCCAAAAGGGGAAGGGGGCATTGGTATATTACATATGCCCACCCATTCTTTAGCAAGGGCTGCCTTGCTACTTCCCAAATGTTTGCTTCAGAATGAACCTTGGACTATAATGATAAGGGAATTAGTAGAATTGACAATGGTGCATGCTAAAGGCAGGTGGCTGGATTTAGGATGGAAAGATAAATTGTTCTCTTATGCTCCTCTTAAGCTAACATGATCCCCTTTACGTAAGATGTTGTGTAAGAGGTGGAAAGATGGCTTGAGCTTGATGACCTGGGATGGGGGATGCAGAGTGACAAGCAATTATATGCTTAGTCTGGGGATCTAATGGACACACAAATTCAACCTCCCTTTGGGATTACTTGATATCACTTCTACGAAAAAGTTGAATAACAAAGGACTTAAAAGACTAAATGACTGTTGGGGCTGGATTGTGGTTGGGTGGAAAGATTTGGACCAACTAACTTGGGACTTCCACTTGTCCGGTATAGAGATAGACTTAATGACCCAAGTGATTGCACAGATACAAAGTGGGTGGTGCTCCATTGCTGTAGATGAGACTTGTTGGATTAAGGATTGGGCTTAGTTTAATGGGGTTAAGTTAACAAATGGCAAAATTAGAGACTTGTATGCTGAGATGAGAAAAGGAGAGATTCATGTTGAATACTGTAATAAGATCTAGAGAGTGAGCTGAAGTTCTAATAGTTGGAAAAAGAGGTGGAAGTTGTTATGGGAGAGTCAAATTCCTAATAAGTTTCAGGTGTTTCTGTGGAGGGTATTTATGTGGGCACTCCCTATTGGATGTAAATTGCTTCACAAAAACTTCACTAATGGATGTTGTCCTAGGTGAAATCTACATTGGAGGATGGTAAACATGCTTTTTGGGATTGCCCAACCATCAGAGTTGCATGGGGAAGGATTGGTAAATGGGTTGAGCAATGTCTAGGAAATCAAGGTTACTGGGGGGATTGGTTACCTAAAAAATGGGCCTTCAATGATGAAGGTGCAGGGATATTGTTTAATATAATCAAAGCATGTTGTTTATGGAAAATTTGGCTCACTAGGAATGCTATTTCTTTTTAGAATGCATCTCTTGTTGGTGTTGACGTGACAGATGCAATGCATATGTGTTGGTCTATAATTAATGTGAATAGCTGAGAAAAGAGGGATTGAATTAGTCCTTGCTAAAACAGCAGAAGAGCATTCCGTGATTCATGCTTAGTCTGAGGTAACTTCAAACATACTAGGGTTTCCTAACCCATGGATCACTCTTTGCAGGTGAGATTTACTGAAGAATGGAAAATTATACTACCTAGATTTGGACCCAGAACCAAAGGTGGTATCTCAAGGAAAAACAGACTCACTACACTTTCGTTGCTTTTATAGAGAACCCTGTAGGGACCAGGCCGCCTATATCATGATGGGTTATCAGATTTATTAGGAGCAGTCTAGCTTTCTTTTGGAGGAGGAGAGATGGTACCAAATCATTAATCTAAAAAGAATATTAGATAATGCACCCGAATCTTCTCTTCATTTATTATACTGGTTGTGCGCCTTTGATTTGGCTCGTAGTAATAAATAAATCTTTAAAAAAATTGAATGCCTTAAACATTACTGTTTTGCTACATAAACCTTCATTTATCACTGCTTGTGCGCCTTCGATTTGGCTCACAATAATAAATCAATCTTTTTTTTAAATGTATGCCTGCTGCATAAACCTTTCTCTTTTTAATGTCACTCTCTCACATGTGGATGTTGTGGTTTCAGGCTCTTCTGAAAGCAAGAAGCCAACATCTGAGCCATATGCAGTATGTAACTGCCCGGAATTCCCGCCCTCCAAAAAAAAACTCATTGAGGCATCAATAACCATAGGGATCGAAAATGGCAATATTGATGTCTCAAATTGGGAGCCTCTAGAGGAATTCGTGCGCATACAATGCATGAAAGGAATAATTGCCCTCAAGAAAGGCGGAACGCTCAACCATCTGTACTTTCAAATGGTTGTTTCTGTCATGGCACCAAGTCTTATAAGTATTGACAAACTCATTAAGAGGTATCTGCACTGGGATTTGTTTAAGCCGTAAGGAGGCCTAGTTATGTGCAGAGGTCTGTGTCACTTATGCATGCGTACTTTTGAAGGCATGGTATACTATTGCATGAAAGATCTACACAAAAATCATTTCAAGTTTTTATGTCACAATGTATCGTCTAAAGAAAATACACGGGGCCAGCAGTTGTATGCTTTGTATGGTCAAGGTGACTGAAAAAATAAGGTATGCCTATCATCTATGAATCTATTCGAGCATGTCTATGTATTTATGGAAAATAACATTCCTAATAAACTGGGTGCGACACTTGAGAATACTCTCCTCTTAATGATACAAATTGGAAAATATTATCCAGTTGCTTCGTGGATAATACAAAAGACCGAAAATGGCATGGAGAGGAAAAGAGCCTCTGCCATCTAGAAAGTCATGAAAATGCCACAATTGACACCATGTGTGGATGTAGAGACAATCTTCTACATGGACACATCAAGCAGAAGATTCTTCTATGGAAATGAGCATCAAATTGAGGACCATGAGGAAGAAACCGGCCTTTAACATCCAATGGTTCTAGATGTCGAGGAGCATGACAAAGAAAAGGACTTTAGCAACACTTCTTCTTGGTGCAACAAAAAACGGCGAGGTTCAAACAAGCAATCATAAATGGAGAAAACTACGTCCCTTTGTCGCCTACTACTCGTAGATTCACTGGCCTACCTAGAGAAGAAAATGCTTGCTTCATGCAGATTGCCATTTCGTTGTGTGGTTCTTGCTGTAAAAACAACTTCCTACTAGTTTGGATGTTGTTTTCTTTCACCTTGAAGGTTTGGGTTTTTGTAATAAATTTCTTGACAGATAAGAAGATATTTTCAATTCATTTTTGTTACTTGTCGTGTTCTAGTCTTTGGTCTTGAAGATCTGTACTTTCTAATATAATAGCTTTGGATTTCAATTAAAATCCAAAGCTTTGGATTTTAATTAAAATATATAAGCTTTGAGTTTTTTTAATAGATTTCTTGATAGATAAGAAGATATTTTTGGTTCATTTTTGTTACTTGTCGTGTTCTAGTCTTTGGTCTTGAAGATCTGTACTTTCTAATATAAAAACTTTGGATTTTAATTGAAATATTGCTCTCCCTCTCTGACCTTAATAAATCCTTTGATTTTCGTGTCCACAAATAAATACAAACAGAACAAATAAATGCACACGAAACAAAATGTGAATATGCACCCGAAACAAAACAATATCACTAAATGTGATCAAAAAATAAGTATTTCAAGTTAAGCAACATCCTAATCCTTCCTAAGATGTGGGTTCAATTCTCGAACACCCCTCCCCCTCACTCCCCACAAGGGGCGAGAGATCGTGTGTGTGTTCCTCCTATAAAACTAACTAACTAACTAACTAACTAACTAAATAAAGTGTCATGCCATTTGCTCATACCAAACATAAAAATATGTCAAGCTACATATTTACAAGGATCCACATGAATCATTACTATGCTTAAATGGTCAACTTTCACCAAGCATGACCAATACCATATAGAGTCCCATCCACTCGAAGGGCTAAAATACATCAAGCACTCTCAAGATAAGAGGAAAAATCAATCCATAGCTTTTGTAGAGTTTTTGTACATTATAAGTTATGAAGTTTTTCCATGTAGACAACCATTTTTTCTCCATTATATCAAAGAGCGAAACTTAATACTTAGCATGTCTTTCATATAAACCTTAATATTCTTAACTTCTTAATATTCTTTCAGCTATTGGGAGGCTCAAAAGGAGAGGTGTGTCAAATGGGTCATGGAGGTAGTTTGCCAATGATATATAAGGGATAATTAGAGCGCAGGCAAACTGAGAGCTGAGGAAAGGAGGAGTGAAAG
Organism: Cibotium barometz; assembly: GCF_041138505.1. NCBI lineage: Eukaryota > Viridiplantae > Streptophyta > Polypodiopsida > Cyatheales > Cibotiaceae > Cibotium > Cibotium barometz. The sequence goes on along the minus strand of NC_141105.1, from coordinate 21,680,694 downwards.
AAAGAAGTGGGCAAAACAACTCGAGAGACTACAAATCAAAAGACCGACTGGGAAACTCACTACAGAGGAGACCAATCTATACTTCAAGTGTCAGTCTAGATTAAAATATGAAGATGATAGATGTGCTAGAGAGGAGGGAAATTGGTCTAGATGGAAATATTTCAACAATAAAAGGAAAGAAGAGAGTTGCCTATTTAAGCTTGCTAAAGGGAAAAATAGCAGAGAAGTGGTGGGGAATATTTTAGATGAGGATGGACATTCTCTTGATAACATGGAGCTAATGGATAGATTTCTTGGTTTCTACCCTAAGTTTGAAAGAGGATTGTTCTAAGAGGAGGTTTTAAGCAGAAGATAGAATCTTAGGACTAGTCAATCACTGTGTGGATCCAGATAAGGCTAGATGGTTAGAAAGGGATGTTAATGTTGATGAGTGCTGGGTTGCTCTCTTGAAATTGGGTAGGGACAAAGCTCTTGGCTAGGATGGTCTTTCTATAGAATTCTTCATTGCCTTTTGGCCATCCCTAAAAGACTTTGTTGGGGAAGTATGCAAAAAGGCCATCAATTTTGGCAGCATGGATAAGGACTTCAAAGAAGGCCTTGTTAAGCTAATCCCAAAGCATACTTCCTGCAAACAATTTTGAACATTGGACGCCTATTACTCTTTTGACTGTGAGATGTTGGCCAATGTGATTGCCTTCAGAATCACTCATGTGTTGTTTCTAAGAAGCAACATGGATTCATTAAGGGTAGATCAATATATGATAATATTTTTGTTGCCATACTAGGAAGAGATATTGCCCTTAAAACTCAGCAAAAATGTATCATGCTAGAAACTAGACTTGGAAAAGGCTTATGATAGGGTCCATTGGTCTTTTGTAAGCAAGAGCTATGGAGAGGTTTGGATTTGGAACCAAAATGGTAACATGTATATTTACCCTATCTTGGGAAGTGCACTCTAATGTTCTTCTAAATGGGAGGAAAGTTGGAGGATTTCAGGTTACTAGATTTGTAAGACAAGGTTGCCCCCTGGCTCCCCTACTATTTGATGTTGCCTCACATTCCTTGGTGGTGTGACTTGAGAATGCCTGTAGAGGTGGGAGTATCACTGGACTCAAGCTGAGATACAACGAGCAACTGGTTATACAGTGCTTTGCTGATGATTCCTTGTTGTTTCAAGAAGCTGAGAATAACAATGTAAGACTTGCTTTGGCCATCATACAACAGGAACTTGCTGTTACATCTGGCTCCAGATGTAATATCCAGAAATCCAGAATTATATGTCTCACAAAAGACAATGATTTTGATATGCAGAGATGAGGGTGCGAGGTGGTTCAAAAGGGACAAATAGTTAGATTGGTAGGAGTCCCCTTTGGGGTTGAAGTTACGAATAAACAGATGATTGACTGGGCAATTGATAGGTTTCTAGAAAAGCTGAGGAAATGGGAGGGAATCAGAGTGTCCTTTCACAACAGGATTGATATTTGTATAATGATGTGTTGAATGCTTATATAATGTACTTATGCCCAGTGATGGATTTTGGAAAGTGTCACTAGAAAAGGATAGTGGGTCCCATCATAGATTTTTTATGGAGGAATTGCAGAACTTCCAGAAGGGTTCCAACTTGGTTGGCATAAACTGTCAGTTCCAAAAGGGGAAGGGGGCATTGGTATATTACATATGCCCACCCATTCCTTAGCAAGGGTTGCCTTGCTGCTTCCCAAATGTTTGCTTGAGAGTGAACCTTGGACTGTAATGATAAGGGAATTAGTAGAATTCACAATGGTGCATGCTAAAGGTAGGTGGTTGGATTTAGGATGGAAAGATAAATTGTTCAGTTAAGCTCCTCTGAAGCTAACATGCTCCCCTTTATGTAAGATGTTGTGTAAGAGTTGGAAAGATGGCCTGACCTTGATGACCTGGGATGGGGGATGCAGAGTGACAGGCAATTCTATGCTTAGTCTGGGGATCTGGTGGACACACAAATTCAACCCCCCTTTGGGATTACTTGATATCACCTCTGCAAAAGAAGTTGAAGAACAAAGGACTTAAAAGACTAAATGACTGTTGGGAATGGATTGTGGTTGGGTGGAAAGATTTGGACCAACTAACTTGGGACTTCCACTTGTCTAGTATAGAGAGAGACTTAATGACCCAGGTGATTATATAGATAACAAGTGGGTGGTGCTCCATTGCTGTAGATGAGACTTGTTGGATTAAGGATTGGGTTTGGTTTAATGGGGTTAAGTTAACAAATGGCAAAACTAGAGACTTGTACACTGAGATGAGAAAAGGAGAGATTAATGTTGAATATTGTAAAATATATATGTTGAATAAGATCTAAAGAGTGAGCTGGAGTTCTAATAGTTGGAAAAAGAGGTGGAAGTTGTTATGGGAGAGTCAAATTCCTAATAAGTTTTAGGTGTTTCTGTGGAGGGTATTTATGTGGGCACTCCCTATTGGATGTAAATTGCTTCACAAAAACTTCACTAATGGATGTTGTCCTAGGTGAAAATCTGCATTGGAGGATGGTAAACATGCTTTTTGGGATTGCCCAGCCATGAGAGGTGCATGGGGAAGGATTGGCAAATGGGTTGAGCAATGTCTAGGAATCCAAGGTTACTGGTGGGGGGATTGGCTACCCGAAAAATGGGCCTTCAATGATGAAGGTGCAGGGATATTGTTTAATATAATCAAAGCATGTTGTTTATGGGAGATTTGGCTCACTAGGAATGCTATTTCTTTTTAGAATGCATCTCTTGTTGGTGTTGATGTGACAGATGCAATGCATATGTGTTGGTATGTAATTAGTGTGAATAGCTGAGAAAAGAGGGATTGGATTAGTTCTTTTTACTGAAACTGCAGATGAGCATTCCCTGATTTATGCCTTAGTTTGGGGTAACTTCAAACATACTAGGGATTCCTAACCCATGAATCACTCTTTGCAGGTGAGATTTATTGAAGAATGGAAAATCATACTGCCTAGGTTTGGACCCAGAACCAAAGGTGGTATCTCAAGGAAAAACAGACTGACTACACTTTTGTTGCTTTTATAGAGAACCCTGTGAGGACCATGCCCACAGTGAAAATTTGGTCAAAGAAGGGGGACATTCTAGAAAAGCAGACCCCAAGGGGGTGTACCACTGAGGCAATGATGGAGGCCTGCATCATGATGGGTTATCAGATTTCTTGGGAGCAGTCTAGCTTTCTTTTGGAGGAGGAGAGATGGGCATTGCTTTGTAAACTCCTAAATGAAGTGAAGTGTGAAAAGTAGAGGAGTGAGTTGAGAAAGTTTGTGATGTAAATGACTTACTAGTGTACTTGGTTTTTCAGCTAATATATATATACTTACTATTAATCGAAAAAAATGCCGAATAATGTGTAACTTTGATTAATAAGGGAACCAAATCTTATTTATTTATTTATTTATTTTGGTGTTGATATCCACGTGGAACCCTTATTTATGTGCCAAATCTGGGGGTGGTAATTTTTGTCACCTTGTTTTTGCATGTACCTATATAATTTTTTTTGGGGCCTTTTTTGCATGTACCGAATCATTCATCTAAAAGAATATTAGATAATGCACCCAAATCTTCTCTTCATTTATTAGTGGTTGTGTGCCTGGCAGTAATAAATAAATCTTTTAAAAAAGATTGCATGCCTTAAACATTACTGTGTTGCTGCATAAACATTAATGCAAATGCCACAATTGACACAATGTGTGGGTGTAGAGACAATCTTCTACATGGACACATCAAGCAGAAGGTACTTCTATGGAAATGATCATCAAACTGAAGAACACGAGGAAGAAACCAACCTTTAGCATCCAATTGTTTTAGATGCCAAGGAGCATGACGAAGAAAAGGACTTTAGCAACACTTCTTCTCGATGCAACAAAAATGGCAAGGTTCAAACAAGCAATCATAAATGAAGAAGACTATGTCCCTTTATCGCCTACTACTACTCATAGATTCACTGGCCTACCTAGAGAAGAAGATGCTTACTTCATGTAGATTGCCATTTCGTTGTGTGGTTCTTGCTGTAAAAGATAACTTCCTACTTACTTGCTGTGTTCTAGTCTTTGGTCTTGAAGATTTGTACTTTCGAATATAAAAGCTTTGGATTTTAATTGAATTATAAAAGCTTTGGATTTTAAATAAAATATAAAAGCTTTGGGTTTTTGTAATAGATTTCTTGACAGATAAGAAGATATTTTTGGTTCATTTTTGTTACTTGTCGAGTTCTAGTCTTTGGTGTTGAAGATCTGTACTTTCTAATATAAAAACTTTGGATTTTAATTGAAATATTGCTCGCCCTCTGACCTTAATAAATCCTTTGATTTTCATGTCCACAAATAAATACAGACATAATAAATAAATGCACCTGAAACAAAATGTGAATATCCACCCGAAACAAATTAATATCACTAAATGTGATAAAAAAATAAGTATTTCAAGTTAAGCAACATCCTTCTCCTTCCTAATATGTGGGTTCAATTCTCAACCATCCCTCCCCCTCACTCCCCACAAAGGGGTGAGAGATTGTGTGTGTGTTCCTCCTTTAAAACTAACTAACTAACTAATTAAAGAAAGTGACATGCCATGTGCTCATACCAAACATAAAAATATGTCAAACTACATATTTACAAGGATCCACATGAATCATTACTATGCTTAAATGGTCAACTTTCACCTAGCATAACCAAGATCATATAGAGTTCCATCCACTGGAAGGGCTAAAATACATCAAGCACTCTCAAGATAAGAGGACAAATCAATCCATAGCTTTTGTAGAGTTTTTTACATTATAAGTTGTGAAGTTTTTCCAAGTAGACAACCAATTTTTCTCCCTAATATCAAAGAGCGAAACTTAATACTTAGTATCTACCACCATGTCTTTCATATAAACCTTAATATTCTTAACCTGTATGAGGTTAATTTTTGAAAATCAAAGAAACCATTCATAGGTTGGTGCTTAGGGCCATTATTAACAATGCTTGTAAAAAGCTTTTATGTATCCTTCATTAACATCTAACATAGCATACTTGCTTGAGCTCATGATGAGGAGACCTGTCAAAAGCCGACAAGGTTGACAAGGTGCCTTAATATTAGCTTGCAAGTTGTGAATCAAGTGTGCTACTACAGAGAAGGAAAGGGTTTTGGTGGAGATGCAATAGTCCATTAATAAGAGTTTTGTCATCATCACGAGGAGGATCCTAGGCATGGCAAGTAGAGGGTCAACAACATAGCAACTTCTTATGCATGTCTACAATTGAAGAAACAAAGTGAGACACACGAAAGGGTCAACAACATAGTAGCATGTTTCATGGACCATGTGGGCTTCTAGTAAGTACTATACTTTTAAAGTTCCCACTCATCATACATGTGCACAATTGAACAAACAAACTAAGACATGCATGCAAGCATGTGTGTGTATGTGCATGTACACATACACGCATACAAGTGTATATTCGACAATTTGCTCAAGCACAATTGGAATCAAGGCAAGACTTGGTTTAGATAAAAATTAAATAGTAAAAACAATAGTGAACAAAAAATACAATAGTTTGCACTCTATAAACAACATTAGGCATTCAAGATCAATTTTTAATTTTAAAACATGAGAAAACTAAAGGTTCATCATTGTGTTATCTGCATCCATCCAAAAAATGCATGTTAGAAAAATGTGATTTTTGGGTATTATATGGGTCAATGAATATTAATATTTGTTAGAGTAAAGCAACGAATACAATACACTTACTTAAGGAGGAGATTAGTAGTAGTAGCCATTTTGTGTTTATATAAATAATATATAAAGTGAGGAGAATCAATAGGTGGGCACTCACTTAAGACCTCAATTTAAGAACTAGTACAATTCAATAGATGAACGATTCTATTCCTTCGTCTGCTACCTGGTTGAGTGAGTTGGTGGGCGATTCCACACGTTTTACCAAACTGAGCTAAATCCATGCAAGAAAGATGCAAAGATGGTGGGTATAATAGGGGGTGCTAAAGGCAAAAGTTGGCAAAGTCTTTGGTTGGGTGGTAGCTCTAAGCACAAAGGTAGGTGGAGGAATCTCAGTGCATAGAGAAAGGGGTTAGTGGTGGTGAGGTAGTCTCTACATGGAGCGGCTCTACAGAGGAAGGAGAGTTGCACGTGAGGTGGTTGTTGTGAGGTAGTCTAGGCATGGAGCCGCTCTAAGAGGTGTTAATCCATTCCTAGGGTTAACAAGAGCTACCACCATTATCTTCCATCAAGGAGTCAAGGTAGATACACCAAAGGGTCATACATTCAAGATATGAAGCATTGGTGTCTAAAGCTACAACTTGGACGGGCGCCCGTAATGGTGTGACGGAGTATTTATGGCGATTTTCGCTTCAAGAGAGCATGTGGTAGCATGTAGGATGAAGTCCCAAATGATGTACTTCATGGATATATTATGAGAGTAGTCATGGTAATAGCATTAGGCCTCTTATGAGCCTAAAGTGCCCGGCTGGCCACAATTTAAGTGAGTGTGAACACTTATGGCCATGTATATAAGTGAATTTCTCTCATAATACAACAGGCTCTCCTATTGTGCAATAGAGTCTTGCTCTTTCTAATCCTCCTGCTAATCTCTCTCTCTAATACATGCTAGTGTGAGTGTGTGTGAGTGATGTAAGGTGAGAGGAGGGCCGAGTACCCGTAGTGCAACGTGGCGGTGTGACAACTCTCACGGAGGTGCAGTGAAATTGCTTCTCAAGGAGTTGTAGAACTTGGAGACCTCAAGGGTTACGAGCTCGGCAATTGGACTCACGATAGTTGCGGTTCTCTAGGTAATCTCTTGTTGGATGTGTTTCAAGGGGGGTTAGGGTGAGCCATAACAAGAGGGAGCAAGTTAGAGAAAGTGATGTAACTACAGAGGGTGATAAAGCCAGTGGAGTGAAGTTAACCAAGAGAGGAAAGGGCAGCTTAGGATAAATGGTAAGCTCCTTAGCTAATGTGGCCTTTTTTTAAACCCCCATCCGCATTGGACCGGCGTTGAATGGGCTACCAACACGTGCTATTCCAATGAAGAAAGCTTGTAGGGCAAAGAGACCGACCTCCACATCAACAACTAATGGGAGCCCCACTACCACATCACAGTAGCCATTACGTGTAGCCTCATTTGCCACATCAGTGCCATTACATGGCCATGTTACCATGGCTTTGCATGGTGGGTCATATGCTTTTTGGGTGTACCCTATCCCCATAACAGGTCCGTGTAGCCATTTATATGGTAGTGATGTATGGACGTAGGATAATAATGAGTTAGGCTACTTTTTCCCTCTTTAGGATATTTTTTTTCCCTTGAGCCTATGTACGCACTCTTATGAGTGTGTGTAAGTGACCTTATCATGTCACTTCACTTATTCTGATCAATCTACTTTGAGTGTTGTGCTTCCATCTCTTTCTCCTTACTTGTTGCATCTATGTGTGTGTTGCTACTTTGATCTCCACTCCAATGATTGGTATCAGAGTAAGTTCTCTTAGTTCTTACTCCCTTGTTATCCTCTCCTAGAGTTTCTCTTTTGATTCTCTTAGATTGATCTATTCTCTTAGGTGGAGAAGGTATACCCTTTAATGTGATGTTAACTCATTAACAAAAATTTTACACACTTCCAGTGCGTTTTAAGACTCATCTACAGGCATCCCAGGGTAGCGTCAGTTCAAACTATTTTTAATCAATTTTGGGTTTTTCTACACAACAGAGCAAGGCTCATTCGCATGCCATAAGGTTATCACAAGCATCCTAAAGAGTATCAGTTCAAATTTTTTTTGATCAATTTTGAGTTTTTATGCACAACAGAGCAACAACCACCCAACAGTAGCATTTTGTGTGCAAACAGGATCATTGTTATCTTTGAGCTCATCTTTAACACCTTCAGCAACATCATTACCACTATCATCGAATTTTGTATTCCTGCTAAGTATCATTTCTACACTCTAAACTTTACAATTTTTCATACACTTTGTAGGTTTTCTTTGTCACATCAGTGATCTACTAGTAGGCCATATCAGTTGCATTTAGTGGGCATTTGATAGGACCTATACAAGTAGTTGGGATATTTGCATTATGTGTTAGAGATTAGTTATTTGCAAGCTAAATGGCAAGAGGCTGAATGATAGGCAGTGATGTATTTAGGATGCTTTCTACTAAGGAAAAGCTTGGCAGGACCAACTACCTATTGTGGTCCTATATGATGTGCCATGTATTGTGGTTACCAAAGGAATGTTGTTATTGGCATTGAGGCACGCCTTGTCTCATCAGCACAATAGTAAAGTATAAGTACTTTGGATGGTGACACGAATTTTAATGTAGCTGAAACATATGCCTCCACACCTCCCATAGTGGAACAAGCTAAGTGGGATGGTAGGGATGTGCAGGCACATGCATTCGTGGCACTTTTAGTGGAAAGGAGCATTATTCCTCATATTCGCTCATGTAAAGCTGTGAAACATGCTTGGGATGCGCTATACTTTACCAAGTGCGTAATGAGACACGAGTGTTTTACTTACGCAAGTAGTTAGAGTCTGAGCAAATGAATGAGAGATTTAATGGTTGAGTTTCTCATATGGATTAAAGATCTCAAGGGGAGCAGTTGGCATGTATTGATGAGGCCTATTTGGATAAATTTTTAGTGTCTACTATTCTCATATTGTTACAGTAATATATTTTAGAATATTTTTTATGAATTTATAATCATAGAAAAATATGTTTGATTTAATGTGTGCATGAATCAGCTTAATGGAATGTGCAAATGTGCACAAGATTATTATATGTGCAAATGTGCATAAAGTTATTTCATGTGTAAAGGCCCATTAGCATTTATATTTGGGCAAAGGTTTTGATATGTATAAACCTTAGGAACTTTCATATGGTTAATAATATGTAAAGCAATATCCAAAAGTCAGGAAAGCAAGCCCAAGTTGTACACACATCTATTATTAGCTCCTTGGGCTATTTTTATGAATACAATTCTCTAAATACTCATGTCGTGGAAGTGGAGCTACATGCATTGGGGGGGAGGAGATTGCACCCAATCTTGCCTTGATGGTGATGTTGTTCTATCTCTCTTATCTTATGTTATGCTATGCTCTTCGATTTTTCAATTTAATTTAATTCTTTGTTTTAATTTTTGATGTATTTTGTGAGTTTTTAATTATTTCTTTAAGAAGTACAAAAGGGTCCCGTGAGACAGTGGTATCAGAGCTTTGGTTTAATTCAATCTTCTTGAAGCCGGTCAAAGACTTGTGGATAAAGAGGTGAAAGAGACAAAGGAAGAGGTGATTTTGATAATTTTTCAATTTGATTTGAAGAAGAAAACATTTAAGGTTATACAATGGTTGATTTGAAGAAGAATACATTTAAGGTTATACAATGGTTGAAAGAAGGCTTGTTTTTAACCACTAGACCACAAATTCCCATCAATCTTTTGCCCAAGGTAGAAAACCATTAGTGGGTTTTGAAAAACCACAAAACCATTTTCCTCAACTCTAATCCTCTTCATAATCCATCCTTTTTACAGATTGAATCAACAAGGGAAGGAGCATAGAGAGCCATAGCGAGATTGCTAAGCCAGTGGAAGTCTCTGATTTCTATAATGGATGGATTTAAGTCGATTTATGGTTTAAAAATCAAATAGCTTTTCTTCTCTCAAGAGTAATTAATAATTAGAGTAATTAGTAATTGAAGAATTAAATGGGCTAAATCCTCTTTCCTTCCCCCAATCGGCGGTAAGCAACTCAGCGATGGCGGATCTTTTCTTTGTCTTTTCTTCGTTTCTTTTCCCTTCGCCGAGTCGCTATTCGTTGATTATGGTGGAGTTTAATTCAAAGCTTTAAAATAAAGCTTTAGTTAAAGCCTTATATTTTATTAAAGGAAAATCCAATTTCTTTTTTTTTTCTTTTCTGTTGTGCGCCGCTTATTAATAAAGCGTATATTATAAGCTTATTAATAAGCCTTAAAATATAAAGCTTAAATAAGTTTATAATTAAAAGTAAAGGTTCAAGAGAAGAAAGAGAGAGATAAACGATGGTCGCCCTCCTCCATTCTCTTTATCTCCCTTGAGGCTCCAATTGCTTGTCTCCGTCCCCTTTCTGCTGCACGCGACCCTGAAAAAACTTGTTTTTAATAATAAGCTTTCTAGAACTTTAAAATTCTACTTAAAACTTCTAAATCCTTAATTCAAAGCTTATATGATTAAGCTTATGAAACAAACTTCGTACATCACACACACACACACATATATATATCAATTGGAAAAATCCTCGAGGATTCTTCTTCGACATTGGAAGTTTTTTTTTTCAAGCTCTACGAACCACAAGTTCAACTTGACACTTTACAAGCTAAGTATCAACACCTACAAATTATTGTATGGATATTTTATGCCTTGTCTAACCATTTATTTTACAGCTCAAGTCAACGAGCTTCACATAAGATAAATATTGTAAATATTTATATATATAATTTTGATTATAATGCTTAATACATGAAAGAAAGTGGTAAACTAGATTATCCTAGATTAAGCCTCATTAGGCTTAGATTAGCTTAGATTATGAAGATTAGCCTGGGTTTAGAGAGATAAGAGAGAGTAAAGACGTGTATTTTTTATTATCAAAAGGTTATATAACATTGGTCCATTTTTACTTATATACTAGGCCACCCTTTTACACTACACTTATTAATGTCCATGGGTATGCCCAACCCTAGTCCTTGGCCCCTTTCACATCCCCTTCATCCCTTGGCCCCTTTCATATCCCCTTCATCCCTTGGCCCTTGGGCCCAAATTAACTTGAGTCCCTTTTACTTTGTTTACAAACCATCCCCACCCAAGAGATTTCGTCCTCGAAACCTTAGGTATACATGCACAAACTTGCATGGATGAAGTATACCATCAAGGACTCATGTCAAGTAGCATGCTAATGTGTGAGCCATGTATGTTAGAGATAAAAAGACATGTATGGCTATAAATTACCCATAATTCCCTCAAATCAAGCCATATCATGTACTCCATAATGCCATATGCACTTCATGAAGCTTCCACGCATTTTGCATCCAAAACCAAATGGTATAGGGCTATCTAAACCGTGATTTTCAGAAATTCCAGCAACCCATAATCATTATTTTGATGCACCAATTGATTCCTCGGAGGTAGCCAAAGGATAACCTATCAAACTTTGACCTCTCGGATCAAAAGGCAAACAAGAGATCAACAATAAAGCCTCCTCAAGCACAAGTAACCACCCGGATCAAAAGGATAGCTACTATAATTTCCAACCCACCCAACTTGGCCACATATACTAGGGTCGAAAGGAAAGCATACCGGTATATCCATCAATCCGAACCATAAATGTAATATACCATGTGCAAGAGTATTCCCATCATCCAAAGGTAGTACACCAAAACCATGGCGTGCCACATAGTCTTGCACCATGCATCTCATATGACAATCTCATATGACAAGGAATGCATTCGAAAGTGAATGCCCCAATCCCATAAACCATAGAATCACTTTGACATCCACAAAATCTGAAAATGCACACCTCAAACTCCATGTCCATGTGAACTTTATGGTCATCCACAAAATCCCCTTGAAGATCTCCACTACAACGCATAGAACATTCATCCTCATAATGAATATCTTCATTGTCAAGGCTACCATCATCCGCATCTTCATAGACATCCTCATCCTCATGAGTGATGAATGGTAGTACCATGATTATCAACATCAACCACCAAAATATCATCAATACATGTGTGAACAATCTCATCATGAGAAGATTCTTCTTTGTTTGCATTAAAATCCATGTCCTCTAAGCCTTCATAGTCAAATAATTGACAATTATATGTCCTCCAAACCGGACTCGAGAATGGATCATACAATGCATTTTCATGAACCTTCCATGAGCCACTCAACGCATCACCCAATGCATGATCATCCAAAGCGTGGTCATCACGTGTATCACCAACAAATGAGTCATCTTCCCATTCATCACACCAACAAACAATTACTCATCCAAAATGTCATCAATGACCATGTTCTCACCACAACCTCATGGCATCATGTCATGAGCTGAAAATTCCTCAATCAACGCACTTATAAACGCTATCCAATCACAACCATTTTCAACTTGTGTATCCCCTTTGACCACGGATATATTAATGACTTGTCGAGAAAGATTCGGCAACCAAGTATCTTCATCGTCTTGCTGTCCAGAAATTATAGCAAACATGTCCACCAATTCAACACCCATAATATGTGCATAAAGGCCCAGATAGTCACACTCCATACATTGGTAAACTCTAAAAGCGATCGTAGATCCTCCATTGCTTTTGGCAAAGCCAAAATCTAGCAACATTGAGTGTATTATAGGTCTTTTATCCCCCCTGAAAGCAATAGGGAAACCAGGAGTCAGCACCAACAATTCACATACATTGATCCTCCTTATCTTGGCTTCACTTGTAGTAACTTCACCATCAAACATTGTGCATTGCCTTTCTCCAATCACTCCTTTTAATCACGTGGTCTTGGATGGAGATCAAACATTTATTTCCTCTCGAAAAGCCTTTTCAACAAAAGCAGCTTGCAAAGGAAAAAATCCAACAAGATCAAGAAGAGGCTAAGGCAAGGGAGGCTAAAGCCAAAGCCAAATAGTTACTCTAGAAGAGAATGTTGCATGTGAACATGGCTTCACTAACTCTTCTGGACGAAGAGGAACTGAACATTGAGCCAGCACGACTCAGGGTGGGACTCTCTACGGCTGAATATCATGCAATGAGCATTGCATTGATAGATACGGGATCAAGTCATAACCTGGTCTCATATGAGACATGGGTAGCCTTAGATAAATCGCACCTTGAAGCCACCAACGCACAAGTACGCAGTGTCCACTTGACAACTACGAAAGCTGAGGAATTTTTAAGTGTTAACATTTCCATCAGAAATAATTCTTTGGTTGGGAAGGTGTTTGTCATGCCTGCAGGTTCAATGGAAGAGGAAATGACCGTCGTAGGAAATGATCCTACGACGATCCTCGATTTGCACCAGAACTGTAATATCCAATGGGAGAAGAGAACAGCACTGCTGAACGAGGGCAATAATGTCATATCTGTACCCTTATGGAGGCTGATAAACATAGGAAAGCAGGCCATGACTCAGGAGATAGAAACACCAAGCACGGTGATATCAACTCACAAAGCATAAAAGGCTGCAATTTCGAAATCCCTATGCAAAAAGCATCCTAAGTCACAGGGTACACAACATTGGGTGCCTAAGGTTCAATCAACTTAAAAGCCAACTCCACAAGGAGGAGAAGGAGGTTAATAATGAAACAATTAAGGGTTCAAAAGGGAGTCAAGGAACAAAAATGGCCTTCACAAGTAAGTTGGCAGTGCTCTAGACAAAATCAACACTCCACAAGGCATTCGTAAACAATGGGTCCGAAAGGATTTGCTAATGGCACAAGGTTACTACCAAGGCAATATGACAATATGGGTGCCCAAACCCCACCCAGGCCACCTTGCAAACATCTTCGAATACAAAGGAAAGGGTAGTAAAGGCATGCGGAACAAACTCCCAACTAAAACCAATGCTCAAAATGCACAAACACTGGTGTGAAGGAAGAATCCAACCCAACAAGGTGGGTTAAATATAGCCAAGCCAATACCTGTAACCACCTCGATCAAGGAGCTAGACAAGGACCATGAAGGGAGAAAAAAGAAGGTTCAACAAATGGACATTGATACAAGCCCCAATCCATAGGACTAAGTAGAAAAACTGTTCAGTTGGGTGGAGGGAAGAATCAAGCACTCCCACACGGAGTTAAAACACCTGCAACAACACCCACCCAGAAGTGCCAAGGTTTCACCTTGGTTCCCATGCCAATAAAAAGATGAAGGTATCCATTAGTCACAAAATGGAGACAAGGTAAATTTGGGTATCATTCACTTCTTTATATGCATGCTTGAATGTTTTGAGCATGAAGAGAAATAGAAGGTATCAATCTTGCACACACATGATCCAAAATAGTTTACACCATGAAACGATCTTAAAAGGTTCACGCCGCCATGAACTAATCCAAAATAGTTCACGCCATGAACTGGTGCAAAATAGCTCACGCCGCCGTGAACTAGTCCAAAGTGCTTCACGCCGTGAAATGGTTACTTTTCTCGGACCAATCGTATGTATGTATGTATGTATGTATGTATACTTATATATATAAGTATATATATATATATATATATATACACACACACACACACACACACACACCACACACACACACACTCTACATATATACACACACACACCACACACACACACACTCTACATATATACATACACACACACACACACACACATACATATATATACACACACATACACACACACACACACACATATATATACATATATATTATTAACCCATTCCTAGGGTTAACAAGAGCTACTACTATTATCTTATATCAAAGAATCAAGGTAGATACACCAAAAGGTCATACATTCAAGATATGAAGCAATGGTATCCAAATCTACAACTTGGACGAGCGCCCATAATGGTCCGATGGAATACTTATGGTTATTTCTGCTTCAAGAGCGTGTGGTAGCAAGTTACAATTTAAATGAGTGTGAACACTTATGGCCATGTATATAAGTGAATATCACTCACAATACAAAGGACTCTCCCATTGTGCAATAGAGTCTCGCTCTTGCTAATCCTCTTGCTAATCTCTCTCTCATCCATTCTAGTGAGTGTGTGTGAGTGAAGTGAGGTGAGAGGAGGGACGAGTACGCGTAGTACAACGCAGCAGTGTGACAACACTCACGGGAGGCGCAGTGGAATTGCTTCTCAAGGAGTTATAGAGCTTGGAGACCTCAAGGGTTATGAGCTTGGCCAATGGAAAGATCCTCAACGATGGTGATGTTCACCAGGTAATGTTCTTGTTGGATATGTTCCAAGGGGGGTTTGGGTGAGCCATAACATAACATTTATGTTATGGCTCACCAAACCCCCCTTGGAACACATCCAACAAGAACATTATCTGGTTAACCGCCGTAACTGTCGTGAGACATTTATGTTATGGCTCACCCAAACCCCCTTGGAACACATCCAACAAGAACATTACCTAGTGAACCACAACCATAGTGAGGATCTTTCCATTGGCCGAGCTCGCTTGAGGTCTCCAAGGTCTACAACTCTTTGAGAAGCAATTCCACCATGCCTCCCAGAGCGTTATCACACCATCGTGCCTCTCGCAAGCATTGTCACATCGCTGCTTTGCACTATGTGTACTTGTCTCTCCTCTCACCTCACTTCACTCACACACACTCACTAGCATGGATTAAAGAGAGAGGGAGAGAGATTAGCAAGAGCAAGACTTTATTGGGAGAGTCCTTTGTATTATGAGAGATATTCACTTATATACATGGCCATAAGTGTTTACACTCACTTAAACTGTGGTTGGTCGGGCACCTTAAGCTCATAAGAGGCCTAATATTATTGCAATGACTTCTCTCATAATATATCCATGAAGTACATCACTTGGGACTTCATCCTAACTTGCTGCCACACGCTCTTGAAGTAGAAATTACCATTAGTATTCTGTTAGACCATTACAGGCGCCTGTCCAAGTTGTAGATTTGGATACCATTACTTCATATATTGAATGTATGACCTTTTGGTGTATCTACCTTGACTCCTTTATATAATATAATGGTAGTAGCTCATGTTAACCCTATGAATGGGTTAACATTCCCCCTTCCTAATATCGATCGCGTCCTCATGATCACGTTGAAGATTTTGTATGGGGAGAATCGACAAGTTTTGTTGATGGATTTTAATGTTTAGTGATGTTCAATGCTCCTTGCTCCTTTGGAAGGAATAAGAAAAGCTAGTTAGTAAATGAAACGATTAGAGATTAACGGGAATTCCTAACGGGTGGGGGTTTTTTGCGAGTGATTGCATTTTTATATTTTTGTGAGCATGTTTTTATGTGGGTTATATTTTTTACTCACTTTGTTTTTGGTAATCATAAGCAAAGTTCATCTGATTTGTGTTAGTTGGGAAATTAAGAGATGTTAATAATGGGGGAGAAGAGAAGGAAGGATCCGAAGGAACAGAGATTGTGATTCTCAGTTCCTCATCTGATTCATTGAAGCGACATTCATCATTTGAAGAAATTGGCTTTTGATAATGTCCCTTTTTGTGGCAGGATTTTTGTCAAGTTTTGTTGAGTAGGACATGTTCTTGCATTCTTCTTCCCTCGTGATTTTTATGTGTTTATGTACATTTAAGTGTTTCATGAAGTTGATATACATGAAGTACATGAACTGACTCAAATAGACTCTTTTGGAGCTGCTGCTTTTGTTGAAGTAGCTACTTGTTGGTGAGAGCTTCGATTGGAGAAGTTTGCAATTTAAAGATTGGAGAAGTTTGCAATTTAAAGAAAAATTCCAAGCGATGGGTTGTACCATTGACCACCATGGCTCCCCTATCCAAAGATATACCTAGAACGTTATCAATAATGAGGATTTAGTGGTGCAAATGTCCTCCAATGCATGAAGATGGATATGTACTCATGGAGCAGATGCTACATTATCTTAACCCAAAAGAATAGTTAGCTATAAGATTAAGAAAAATATATTGGCCATTGAAGATCATTGGGTGTTTCTTGTGATATTCTACCATTTTTAGGTAAGCCAATGTGTGACTCCCTTGTGTTTTTGTTTTTCTCTATTTTTTTTAAAGCATTGTTACCACCTTGCCAGCAACAGATTCTTGTGGGTGGCTACTCTCCTTTTTGAGAGAATAGGTTCTTATGTCTTGTCGCGTAGCTTCTTCACTTATGCTTTTCATCTAGAGGGGTGAGAAGAGCATTGTGAGTTTATCCTTGATACGCTCATAAGTCTCCGTTTGCAGACATGGGGATTGATTCTTGAATTTGTGGCTCAAGTGTTGTCGAGGGGCGGTAGGTACAACTTCTGAGTGGTTGCCATTTGTGGGGGTGACCGAACATGCAACCTCTTGTGTATGTGTTTTCTTGTCAAACTTTAAGTGAATCTATTGGGGTTAAAGGTGTCGGTGAAGAGTTCTTCCCATTATTTGATCTTGGCAACCATATGATGGGATTACCATCATAATACGCTTGTTGTTGAAGCATGATTACATGCGCCCATCTTTGATGAACATTATGAGTTAATGGTTGATGCCTTTGAGGCTTATTTGTTTGAGCAAGCTTGGGGCACTTCTTGATGCGCTTGGGAATCCAAGCGTTGGTATTACCTTGGTAGTACCCTTGTGCTTGCAGGAATCTTTTTGGTACCCACACTTGTTGAGTTGTTGGAGTTCATTGAGGAACCCACATAGGCTTTTGTGGACGATGTTGTGGTGTACTTTTATTCTTCTTTGGCCTTTGAGTTTTGCGTTGAGGAAGGAGACTTTGATTGTCGAGGCACCCAAATTGGATTGGCATCTTTGTAGTAGCCTTGAGCTACAAGTAGCCGCTTCTCCACCCACATTTTGATACCATTAAGATACATTGAGTTTGGCTATCGTGGTGGAGTTTTCTTTTTGGTTGAAGTGGAAGGTTTGGGGCTCTCCTTCACATTGGTTGGCACGGAGGTTGCGGTTTTAAGACTCATGGGCGTTGTTGTGTGACGATGAAGCCCAAGTCTCATGTGGAGTGGCTTTCGGTGTTGAGGCTTTTGAGCATGTAGCCATCTCCTTTAGTGAGGTTGGTCGATGAAGAGACGTTGGCTCCAAGGCTTTTCCCTTGAGTTCCTTTTTAGATATAGGTGATTGCGCTTGGGGAACTTCTTCAAGAATAGCCGTTGAGTGCGAGGTTTTGGCATTGGACTTTGTTGGTGAGGATGGAGTTGAAGGGTTAGATGTTTTGTCTGAGTTGGTCATTGACGCAGATGGTAGGTCTTTGTGTAGAGGGTCTTTTGAGAAAATGTAGTTTTTTGCATTCAGCATCATATAAATCCATTAGGGTTGGATCCTCTTTTGTGCATTATGGTATTTTCAACTTTGTTTTGTTGAGCATCATGATTATCCTATCGCTAGCAAAGCACAGTGGTGCTTGGGCAGCAATAGTCCATTTATGTCCCAAGATCAAATTTGCTTCCAACACATACTGAACCACAAAAAACTTACACGTAAGGGGGTTAGATTCCGTATACAGTGTTTGTTCAAAATACCCCAAATATGGCATATTCAAGTCTTGTGTAAATGGAATTCTTTCAGGATGAGCTATGAGTATTGGGTGACCTAACAAATACCATAACTCGAGGGTCATGAGATTGTGCTCTCGTTTTGTGGATAAAGCTATGCCTAGATTGTGGTGATTTTATTGGAAAGTTCCAATCCAACCATAATTCTTGGGATATTCTAAGTAAGACATGTCGGAAGTTCCATCTCCTCCAAGGTCTCTTCCTCCCGTAATAGCAATTTCACAATGCCTTCAGAAGTGTTTAAGATGAATGTTTGCATAGATTCATCAATTGAATACAATGTCACGTACCCAAATTCCACCAAAGATGACATCATACTCCAGGGAATATGAGGTAATATGGACTCTAAATTCTACATTTCCATCGATTGTTTGAGTA
This sequence comes from Cibotium barometz, assembly GCF_041138505.1. Lineage (NCBI taxonomy): Eukaryota > Viridiplantae > Streptophyta > Polypodiopsida > Cyatheales > Cibotiaceae > Cibotium > Cibotium barometz. The sequence goes on along the minus strand of NC_141105.1, from coordinate 21,662,065 downwards.
GAGCATAGCTAAAGCATCCTGGAACTTCAATGTTTTGTCCATTGGAACCTCTTGCAAGATCATTGTCTTTAGGGATGATTTTAGGTTGTCCCAATGACACCCAAGTGTCTATTTTCATGATGTTATTACTAGCTCGAGGACTAATCAATGCGTGTTTGCACTTAACATAATTTCCCATAGGGAAATCTAACCATACCATAATAGAATCTTCAAGTGGAACCATGGATGTTTTAGTTTTTGTTTCAACTTCAGATCCCGTTTCGGTTTCATATTTCCATTCACTTTCATCCTCTTTTTGGCCCTCAGCTTTTTGAAGAGTGCCCAATGTGTACAATGGCACACTTGGTCCTTTGACAACTTTAATTGAGGTCTGTTTTTGGAAACTTGTGAATCCTCACAGTCTTGTTCTATGTAGCTCTTGATATTTTGGTATAACTCATGTTTAGCCTTTAAAGGTGCAAGTGTGATGCTATGCTTGCTTCACCACCCCACGAGAGAAGAGCACTCCTCCAAATGAGGATTTGAGAGACTGCTTTAATTTTGTAAGGGATTCATCGAATTCCTCACGTGCTTTTTCAATCGCATCATTTGTGCAATCTATCTCTAATGACTCTTCTGAAGAGAGTACATCTTTCTTTTGAAAGGAAAAGCGATACTTCTCCGATTTTATATTTTGGTTGCTTTTTTAGGTTTGACATTATGAGGTTCAATCACAACCGGTAATCCTGTATGACAACAATGCTAAGAATTCTTTCCTGAGCTTGTTTTTTGTTGCGCATATGTCATGTGATCATGATTTTCAGTTTGGGGTGGTTGGTCTGTGAGGTGCACTGAGTGACTAATCAGAACTTGTGTCATCCTCACTAAGTCATGTACTAGAACTTGTTTCATCTTCTAACTTTACTTGGATTGCCAGGTTTTCATTTTGTTTGCCCATGCGATGAGAACAAACTTTCTTTCGGGCTTTTGTTTCATGTGTCGCATATGTTGGTTTTGTGGTTTGTGAGGTAGCCTTTGAGATGGATGCATTCACATCATGTGTAGATTTTGGCTCTTTTGGGGTTAGGACCGCCACAGGCTCCTTTCCCTTGTCCTTTATTTTAATCTTCGTTTCTATAGTTTGTTGGTCCTTGTTCTTCTTGGGTTTAGAAGGTTTTGCTTTCTCTTTTGGTTTCTGTTTAAAACATGCTCTTCTACCCATTTCGAAGTGTGTTCTTTTGTATTCTTCTTTACTATTTCTCGTGCCTTGGCTTGCAAGCATGTAAGCACATTCAAGGGTACCATGAATAATTGCCCGTTTTGCACACTCAAGATGTTAAGAGTTGTATTTTGCGAGGTAGATTGCATTGAGGTAACTCACCTTGGGCAATCTTGGAATATGTGATTGATGCCACATCGATCACATATGGGTTGCAAAGTCTCAGTGATGACTGTGGACATGGAAGTATTCCAAACTGTGTAGTATTCCATTTTGTGTGGTCCACGACAATAGAAACACTGAAGTGTTTGCTTAACTACTTGAGCACTTTCTACCCTTTGAACTGTTTATGTTTGGGGCATGGGAGATGGAGATTTTGATTTAACTGTAGGTGAATTGGGACATTGGGGTGTGTTGTGACCAAAGGTTTTGCAATATATACAGTATAGAAAGATAGTCCTATTGTACATACATTGGGGATTGGGATGGACGTAGTGATGAACACAAGACATTTCGCCCATCACTTTAATAGGCATTAAGGATGTTTGGTTTTGAGGGAGATTATTCTCTTTTGGAGATGCCAGTTTAAAGGGCTGTTCAAAATTCAGGGAATGACAATTTCGAGATCAATTTTTCTTTAGTCTTTGCTTCACTTGGTTTAGATGAGGAACATCTCATATCACACTCATCCTCCATCATGTTGTCATCTAAACGTCTTTCTTCTTTGCAACATTGATCAAATGTTTCTGGATTGGATACAATGATCAAGTTATGTACGCTATTTTGTTTTATACCCATCATGAAACATCTCTTCGATTGAGCATGGTTTAGTTTCTCCCATGGTTCACATTGTCAGTCCAAGATCTTTATCCGAAGAATGAAATCTTTAATGGTTTCGTTTTGTTTTTGCTCAATCGAATACAGTTCTCTTGCTGCATGCCACTAATCACCTTATCTTGAAAAGCTGTGAATAAAGGCTATTTTCAAGGTTTTGAAGTTTGTATTAATAGCTGG